>NW_025963813.1:1627931-2227931 GCF_023055435.1 Haliotis rufescens
GGCACTCCCCAGGGCAGCATCCTAAGCCCAACACTCTTCAATATTATGAGTGAGTGAGTGAGTGAGTATGGTTTTACGCCGCTTTTAGCAATATTCCAGCAATATCACGGCGGGGGACACCAGAAATGGGCTTCACACATTGTACCCATGTCGGGAATCGAACCCGGGTCTTCGGCGTGACGAGCGAACGCTTTAACCACTAGGCTTCCCGACCGCCCTTCAATATTATGATTAACGATCTATTCGAGGGACTATCCCCCAAAGTAAACACATCAAAATTCGCGGATGATTGAGCCCTCTGGATCCGCACTAAAAGCATTAAAATGGCCCAAAACTTACTACAAAAATCTCTAAATAAAATACAAAAATGGGCTGACAAATGGGGCTTCTTCCTACACTCAGAAAAAAACACAGGAATAGTATTAAAACACAAAAATATGCAACCCGCCTCCCTAAACCTCCAACTAAATAACAAACCAATCAAATTCCAAAAACAAACCAAATTCTTAGGATTAATCTTCGATGAACATCTCACCTGGGATGCTCACATTAAAAACCTAGTAACCAGATGCAGCAAAGACCTAAACACGTTAAGATGCCTAACCGGCTCGAAAAACACCCTCCTCTCACTCTATATATCACTAATTTGATCCAAACTAGACTATGGCAGTGCCATTTACGACACCTTAAAAAACTCTCTCATTGAAAAACTAGACTCAATCCAGTATCAGGCCCTAAAACTAATCACACGAACTCCTCCACCTCACTTCAGGCCTTAACAGGAGAAATGTCACTTAAACTACAAAGGGAACAACTTACCCTAAACTTCTTGGCCGCGTCCCAATCAAACCCTCTAATCGATAACTTAATAAAAAACAATATTAGCCCTAGAAACCAAGCCCTAGCCCGGAAACATCCACTACTTACTCCAATTTCCCAAAGAATAACCAATTACCTAAATGAACACAAAATAAATAATCTTAAACAAAACAATAAATCATCCAATATCTTCACTCCAAAACTTAAAATACCAAAAATAGACACAACACTAGCCGATACACTAAATAAACAGACCGATCCTAACATCGCTAAAACCACCACACTAGCATACATACATGAAAATTGGACAAATTGGTGTCACATATACACAGACGTATCCTCACATCCGATCTCAAAACACACAGGTTTCGGAGTCCACATCGCACAACCAACCAAAAACACACAATCTTACCGACTCCCAAACAACCAATCCATATTCACGGCCGAACTAACGAGCATGGCCTCAGCACTACACAATCAGCAATCTAAAAAACACCAAAAATCCTCATCCTAACCGACTTCCTCAGTGGACTACAAGCCCTCAAAAATCAAAACACTAAAAACCGCCCCAAACTAATAAATCAAATACTCAATAGCTCAAACAAATTTACTAAGGCAGGTAAACAAATAGAGTTCATTTGGATCCCCGCCCACGTAGGAATCTTTGGAAATGAAAAGGCAGATAAAGCAGCAAAATTATCCCTTAAACTCCCAGAAATAAGCTTAAACTTACCCAGCTCAAAATCAGAAATCAAAAGTGTCACTAAACAAAAAATCAACAAAAAATGGCAAAATATATGCCAAAACTCAAATACCCAAATCAGGAAAGTACTAAAAAAACACCTAAATAAACCAAAAATACTACACCTATCCAAAACAATCGACAGAATAATTACTAAACTACAAACAAGCCACATCAAACTAAATAATCACTGTAAAATAGCTAATGTACACACAACAGACAACTGCCCACATTGCAAACAACAAGAAACACCAGAACACGTACTCATTCACTGCACACACTACCAAACACACCGAACAACACTACAGACCACCCTAAATCTTTAAACCGGACTTACACTAGAATCAATCCTAAATCCACAAAATAAATTAGAAAAATTCAAAGCCTTAGGCATATACCTAATAAAAACAGGACTAATTAGTCGCATTTAAACCCCAAATAAAATATTAAAACTAAAACTACCTTATCTAACAACTACCCAACACACACAGCTCCCTTAGTTCGTCCCCCACCCACTCTTGGCATTCTTTCCAAATCTCAATATTTCAAAATTACTATATAAGCAACCCCTAAAGCCCCCCTCCTGGGTTGCACAAACTCACTTTTTCCCCTTTTTGGAAACACATTAATTGGCCTGGCCGGGCCCGTGTGCGACATACGCTTGCAGTCGGAAAGCGCACGTTAAATCTCCAATATAAGTAAGTAAGTAACCTGTTGTTCCACTAGTTGTGTCACAGGTCCCGTACTGTACGTTTCCATGGCAACAAAATGGACTTAGGTTCCAAACTCTTCTCTTTTTTTTACCATTTCCATGACAAGTTCAACCTCGGTTAAAAAAGGTTAGGGTTTGTTTAGATGTCATACATTCTGCAACAGGGGCGGGGGATATAGCCACGTCAGTGGCCATGACAAATTCTTGTTCTGTATTGTACGACATTGGATATATATGCTCCTGTACCGCCGCTGATCGACTGAGAAAAAAAGCTAGAAAAAACACTAGAGGAACATGCAATGAACGCGATTTATCTAAATATAGAAAACAGAGAAATAAAGTAAACAATTTGAAGAAAGCGGCCAAGGAAAACTTTTATCTTAATTATTTTCTACACAAATCAAGGAAAACAGTTCTAATTATTGGAAACTTTTACGTCACTTGATCAAAGAGTCTGGAGCCAGCACCGTGATCCCACCTCTGGTCACTAACAACAACACTGTACCTGAAGCATTTTCTGATTTTGATAAAGCTGAAGCTCTCAACGATTATTTTACGTCAGTTTCCAATGTTGACGATGAAGGCGCCTCGCTACCACCATTTGTTAAACTATGTGAACATGAATTGGATTATACCGTTATTGAAAGTCAAGAAATAACAGATCTCATAAAGTCCCCACCGGTAAATAACGCAAGCGGTCCCGACAACCTGAATCACAGATTACCTAAATATATATCACTATCCATAGCCAATCCTTTACGCTTGTAATTTAATTTGTCTCTTGAACATAGCACATTCCCATCACAGTGGAAACTTGCTAATGTAATGCCTTTGTACAAAAAGGGGGATAAATCCAACCCTTCCAACTACAGGCCTATTTCACTGTTATCTTGTCTTGGGAAATTATTTGAAAGACTCATTTTTAAAAGAATGTATAATTACTTTCTGGAGAATACGCTACTTTCCAAATATCAATCGGGATTCATGCCAAACAGTTGTACTACATATCAATTAATTGAAATTTACCATAACATTTGTAATTCACTTGATGATCATAAATATTTTTGTATGATATTCTGTGATATTTCTAAGTCATTCGACGGGGAATGGCACAAAGGTATATTGCATAAACTTCAACTATATGGTATAACTGGTAAATTAATTAGCTTGGCGTCGTAGTTATCTGTCAGCCCGTTGCCAAAGAGTATTTATTAATGGTAGTTTATCAAGTAAAAAAATCACTAAAGCAGGTGTCCCACAGGGCTCTGTGTTGGGGCCATTCCTATTTCTAGTTTACATAAAGGATATTACTGATCAGCTTCAAAATATTACTAGGTTATTCGCCGACGATACATGTATAGGAACTTCATCTACTGATATGGTCGTAATTGAAGACAGACTAAATCAAGACCTTCTCTCTCTCCACCAGTGGGCAAGCACATGGCTTGTAAACTTTAATCCAACCAAGAAAAATACATGCTTTTTGGTCACAAACAGGTAAAGGATTATCCAACTATTTGGGGGTCACGTTATCTCAAGATACGAAATGGACTGCACATGTTTCAATTATTGCTAGGTCAACAGCGAAAATGTTTTCAGCTATGCGTAAACTTAAATATAAATTAAATAGATATAATCTCTCAAAAATCTATCTGAAATTTATAAGACCTATTCTGGAACATTCGTCGGAAGTATGGGACAACTGTTCTGCTTATAATGAAAATAAACTTGAATTAACGCTGCCAGAATTGTGACTGGCTTGACCAAATTTGCCTCCAGAGAAAGTTTATATTTCGAAACCGGCTGGCTACCACTAAAAGAGATACGAAAAATTAAAAAACTAACGACAGTGCACAAAATAATAATTTTTATTAATGAATGTCCCTCATATCTAAATGCTTTGTTACCCAACACTAGATCAGCTGCTTCAAATTATAACCTACGTAACAAACAGAACACGACTGTACCTTTTGTCAGAACAAGCACATTTCAGAAATCATTTATAATACACTCTTTAAAACAATGGAATTCACAAAATGAAAATATTTAAATTAGTATCTCTGTAGCTGAATTAAAAACTAACATTATCCAATTGTTATTAAGCCTCCAAATTATTTCAATTATGGAAAGCGTCAAATTAATATTATCAACACAAGACTACATACATTTAGCAATCTAAATGATGATTTATTTAGGGTTAATTTGTCAGACACTATTTCTTGACTTTGCGGTTCCCCATGCGAAAATGCTTTTCACTATTCTCTTGAATGTAAAAAAATATTCTTTAATAAGACAATCTTTGTTTATCAACATTAGGAATATAGGGACTCAGCCAAATTTAGAAACAATTCTTTTTGGTAACAAAAATATATCTAAAGAACAAAATAACTTAATTATTAAATATGTCCATAAATTTATTGTAGAAACAAACAGATTTTAAATTGTATCCTTATACAACAATAACTATAACAAGAATTATATTTCACGAGCTACTTTCAAATTATCTGGATTTTACAAGTGATAGTTACATATAATACATGGTTGTTTCAACACTCTGATTTTGATGTAAAACAATTCCCTGTAACTATCACAGCTTAGTTACATTCCTAGTTTTCCCGCCCTTCACATAAATTTAAAATGTCGATTACATGTAGTTTATTAACTACTGTGTTCTTTTATAAATATATCATGTACCACTGTATACCAAAAATGTAAATTCATCATATGTTTATATGTAGATGTATGTGTGAGTGTATGTAGGTATATGTGTTTGTGTGTAATACTGTATATGTATGAATATGTGTGTGTTATTATATTTTCTCATTAATTGTATATAATTCCTATGCATTGTACATTTATTCTGCACCACAGAATTCACACACCACAATGTTATGAAATGTATATAGGAGAAGGCCTCGTAAGTGTGTCACTTGTGCCTAATCCATTTGGTTTTCGGCAATAAAATATGTTTAAATCAATACCGCCGCTGGTAGTTTAATTTGTGAAAAATAGCAGGACATTCAGCTGTCGGGGTTATTGGCCAGCGGGTGATTGACGGTTTGTGATTGATTGTTACCAGATGGCTCCAGCTGGGGTAGTAGACGACACACTTTCCAACTAAGCTAAATGTGAGTAGGCTGGTTATCCTCGAAATCTAGCTGAGCTTACAGATGACTCACCAGTCTAAGATGTATTAAAAAAACACAATTAATTCTCAACCTTATCTAATGCTAATTCAACAAGAGACACAGAGACACAGAGACACATAGTTAGTGATAGAGGCTACTTGTTATAATATGTTGTTGATTAAAATATGTATGTATCTCTGGCTGTCTTGCCACAGTAAAGTGGACTGTTCCAACTACCCACATTACCTAATTATAAATCTCATACAGGCATGGCATACCCACATCACCTAATTGTATTTTGGTACCTTGTGGCAGAAATTAGGCGATCTGGGAGGACACCGTTATATCATCTAAATGGGCCAACTCTGCTCTTAAGTAAAGAAGATCCTAATCAGTGAGGGGTCCTTTATCATCCATATTTGACTGCTTAGAAAAATCTTATATCTCTCCTCACAGCTGGTTATTATATATTTTTGCTGCTGAATATTCGGAACAGAGTGATTGAGTTGGTACTACACATGTATACGGTTTCATTTTAAATGACTGCAGCGCTCCATTATGAAAACAAATTGTTTTAACGCCGCTCTCAGCAGCATTCCAGTGATATATGACTGCGGTGTGTTGTATATGAAATAAATGCAAATTGAATCTTGAATCTTGAAAGTTGCAGCTTTTCCGCAAATCAGTATCACATGCAGTATACAGTATATCAACTGCAATATACTGTATACAACATGCAGTATACAGTGTGTCGCGAGCTCCGCACTGGGCTGGAGCACACATTTCCTGCCCCTCTCCCTTCGGCAAAAATCTCAGGGGGGGGGGGGGGGGGGGGGGGGGCGGGGTGTAACGAGGTCACAGGTCAGGCGTGAACTCGTCAGTTGTCTAATACGGTCAAGAGTAAGATCTTCGAACGATCACTGCACTAGAGGAAAGTGGATTGTTGATGAGGTACAACGTGTTTGGAACTGGGAGTTGAACACTAAGCACTTATAGAGAAGAGCTCACCATAAAACGGTATGGACTCGCGGACGGACTTGTGTTTTCAATTCAAGACGTACATGTATCAAGACAGTTATACGACAGATATGACTTGGTTAACGCTTCCTAACTGTAACATTAACTGAACTTTACGCCTTGTATACATATATGTGATTGGGCGACAATGCGACAAGGAGACATATTTTGACATTGAAAAATGTCGCGTTACGGCATTGTCGCCCTTTTGTAAAATATAGAAAAAAGATTATTCAAAGAGCGACAATGCGACAATGCGACAAATGGCCAAAATATCGCGTTGTCAAATTGTCGCGCTTTGGTTAATTTTGACACGTTTTGCTTTTTTTTGTAAGGGCGTCAATGCGACAATACGACAACGCGACAATGTCTCTTCCAAGATTCCATAGTGATCCGTGCAAATAAAACTGAGTTATGAAATAGAAGTTTAACATGCTGTTAAAAAAGTGTAAAAATGCGCTGATGAGTTCATCTGCATGCCGAGTCTATACGCTGTGATTAACAATAATGCTCTGAGCCAATACATTTTGTCAAAGGTATCACATGTATTACCTGTAGAAACATATTGCTTAAACTCGTCCATATTTTTGACGGACAATATAATTTATATGCTCGGTAATAGTGAGGATGGGCATCATTGTGTGTTTCCGTGCTTTGTTCAGGTGAACAATTGACTTGTCCTTGCATGTGTTTGTGATGGATGCCACCTGTCTGGCAGAATACGCTCACCTTTCGCGAACACCCGTTGGATGGCCTGAACCACTTCGGATTTTTATCACACATCAGTCCGATACACCGTGATATAACTAAAATACTGTTCAAAGTGGTGTTTAATGCGATCATCGTTGTGTGTTACTGCAACTGTCCAAATTTTGTGTAGTGATGTTATGTAATATGTAAAAGAAAGCATATTCAATTATCCAATTGATTTGATTAGAATATACTTGCGTCAGTGTATTATTAACGCCCAAAACCGTATTTGTTAAACACATATAATAAGAGATCATATACACGCATGGTGCCTTGACTTACTATTAGCTTTATTAGGCCATCCCGGAATAAAATAGTTCCCCCAAAAGCGAGGAACATCTGTTTTAGTTTGTTTACAAGAAATGTATTCCAAAAAATATCCTCATTAGATGAGAAGGTCTGTTAAAAACTACCTCAGTAAGTCAACCACAATGACGGAGCGTCATAATACATTTACATCAAGTACAAGACGTCAAAATGCCCGACACGATACACGTGACGGGAGATATTTCCGAAGTTGTGATCAATTGGCCGATCATTGAAAGGTGATTGTAAAGATGTGTCAAATATATCCTAAGGTAAATTCATAGATTGCTGCAGATTGTCACTACGATAGTTTGTTTTTTGAGGGATTTTTTCTCTAGGATGAGTATCCTTGAACGGGCATTCAACCAAACTCTATGACTTATCCCAGAGTATGCTAAGACGCTACGTTCAAAATTAAAGGGTCTAAATGATGAGAAACAACGCTCCTGTATGAATTCGTACTTGGGAAGTCCCAGGGTTTTCCCAAGGAATGTGGAAGTAGTCAGTGTTTACGTAATTTCAAGAATACAGTCACGTGAAAAACGTCATGTGACCCACCTCTCGTCCTATGGAAAAGCCGTATGTCGTGTAAACTTCACATTACGAAATTAGTTACTGTTATAACCAAATGAAACACAACCCATTATCCGATAGAGGTAACTGTGCATAGCGGAGGGATATGTTATCTCAATAAACTTGGTAACATGGTTTGGTTTGACTTCTTGGCGCGTGTCTGAATTCCATTAACATGTTACATATCCTAAAACTGACTAATCAGCAAATCTCGCTGCACTGCGCGCGACAGATACTAGAGCAAGGCATGCCAGAAATACGAAACCTAATAATGCTTCCGAAAGGAAGCCTTGGGCATCACGTGCGTCGGGGGACCAGCGCCATCTGATTGGCCGTTAACAGTTGTACAAGGCGGAGCAAAAAAGCATCGTTTTTCCGTCCAATTTACGCTTGAATAACTCGACGCTTTTCCGGACACTTTCTAGACGCTAACCAATTAATCAATTTTAAAGAATTTTTAGTCGTTTTCCGTCCAATGACCATATACGGAAAAAAACGACGTTTTCGTGTTTGCGGTGTTAAGATGCCTAACCGGCTCCAACTGGGGGGCCTCTAAAAACACCCTCCTCTCACTCTATATATCACTGATTAGATCCAAACTAGAATATGGCAGTGCCATTTACGACACCTTGAACAACTCTCTCATTAAAAAAACTAGACTCAATCCAGTATCAGGCCCTAAAACGAATCACACGAACTCAACATGGCACCTCCTCCACCTCACTCCAGGCCTTAACAGGAGAAATGCCACTTAAACTACAAAGGGAACAACTTACCCTAAGCTTCTGGGCCGCGTCCCAATCAAACCCTCTAATCGATAACTTAATAAAAAACAATATTAGCCCTAGAAACCAAGCCCTAGCCCGGAAACATCCACTACTTACTCCAATTTCCCAAAGAATAACCAATTACCTAAATGAACACAAAATAAATAATCTTAAACAAAACAATAAATCATCCAATATCTTCACTCCAAAACTTAAAATACCAAAAATAGACACAACACTAGCCGATACACTCAATAAACAGACCGATCCTAACATCGCTAAAACCACCACACTAGCATACATACATGAAAATTGGACAAATTGGTGTCACATATACACAATTGATCGTCTATGCAATCGTATTTCTATGGATCTATAATACACAGTCTGTTACTCAGTTTTATTTCGCTTATTGACTTTCTACATAGGTGAACAGGGACATTTATTTTACATGCAAACAACATGTTATTCAGGAAAATATAATTACATGATAGGTGTTTAAGAACACACAAATAATTATTTATTCAAACACCTCTTCCTTTTAAAAACATATATATTAACACACACAAATGGTTTTTACAAACAATAGTTGATTTTATGCTTCCAAACAAACCACACGCAGGCTATTGTTGAATTTTAAAATATAGCCAAGGTAAATGTATCCACAACCATATTTAATCACAAATATCGTTCTGTTCTATATAAATGTAACAAATGAACTAACCATTTCAGTGGATCTCAACATGGACAAAACTGTTGGAGATGTTCAATGAGCGAATGTTTATTTAATGGAGTAAAAACGTAGATTCTTTCGTTTGGTAAATACATGTAGCTGTAAATCTTATAGATGTTCAGAGAGAAAATAATATAAGGAAAAGGGTTTCACTTTGAGCACCTTGTTTCTTTAAATACCGCGATCTGAGACACTATAAAGTGGTATATAGGTAGATAAAATACTAATCGATAGATGTGAACCCACTTCATGTTACATCTGTGAGGTTTAAGTTGATTTTGATAGCTCGGGCCAAGTCGGACCCAACACTTCTGACCGAGATTTTCTTAAGAAAATACAGTAAAAGTGTTTGACTTTAACGGTTCGGGGTTTTTTTAAATGCGGTACACTTTGGCATTATAAAGAGGTATATAGGTAGATATAACACTGATCTATAGATGTAAATACATTTGATGATACATCTGTGTGTTTTAAGTTGATTTTGACCGCCCGGGCCAAGTCGGACCGAGCACAAGCCAAACACTTCTGATAGAGACTATGTTGAGAATGTAGAGGGAATAGGGCTTCACTTTGAGCACCTTGTTTGATTTAAACAGTATTTTATTTCCATTAATGTTCAGATTTTACATTAAATAGCATTACAAAATGGAAAAAGGATTAGCAAATAGGCCAAAAAGGCCTATATTAATGCTTCTCCTAATATTGTGAAGGCAGTTAGAGCAGACGAATTTCCCCCCTCGCTGTATAATGACGGTCGCTAACAATATATATGTATTTTTCGTGTTTTTGGCTTGATTTGATTGCCAATTGGTGAAAACAAATGTTCATTTGTGAAAGCAAACCCTCTTCCCCTGAACGTTAAAAGACAGGAGACTTTGATTTTGTCTGAAATATCAACGTTGAAGTCGTTTATATATTCGGAAATCCATATTATGGTAAATATTTGTTAAATGCATATCCTGTTTTGTATATATGTATATATTATTATGTCAATATGGACAATGGTAAAAGTTTAAGTGCTATTCGAAAATGTATGTAAATCTGCTTCGTGATGAATGAAGCATGACAATAAATGTATGCATCTGATTCTTCATTTGTTCTGTATTCTTTGATGAGAATGAGTTTCGTTAATGATGATCACTCTCACAGATTATTATTTGATAAGACGATAGGACTTTAACTGGAGAATAGTTATGAAATATATATATTATAAATATAGATTTTGATAATTTTGATAATCGGGACTTGGAAATCATAGTCTGTCATTAAATTGATTTTAAAATATATGGTTTTGACTGTAGTACGCCCTGACATGATAATATCATGTTGTAAACAACTTATCTTATAATTATCTTATGTTAAGTAAAACAATTATTGATAACTTCCTGAATTCCAATTGTTCAATAAACAGAATTATTCAAAGCTCTGGCGTGAGACAACAATAAATTAGATATACAATACAATACAATACAATACAATATAGTTTATTAAAGTCTCACCATTTGTACAGCAGGGGTTTAAATAAAGCATTTTAAATATCTAAAAACTTAAAAGTACAAATGCCACCCAGGGGGGTTACGAGAGACTATATCTTACACAAATATAAGTGCTTTATAAAATAATGTAAAATGAGATAAAGTTATACATAATATTATAATCATAGTCATAATTTAGGAATATAAATATTAAGAATGTAAATGATAAGGTAAACAGTTAAATATATTGTTAAATTATACATAAAATAATTTTCTACGCATAAACATTTTGAAGCACATGCTTCCTAATAGTGGTAAGTTACAATGGTTATTTAAAATGGTGATATCTACAGGTGTAGGATAGAACATATTCTTAAGATAAGATGTACGAATATCGTCATAAAAGGGACAGTGTAAAAGAAAGTGGGTTTCGTCTTCAACTTGGTCTGTACAATATTTACAAAAGCGTTGTGTAGCCGGGATAGGAGGGGAGCAGTATCGGCCCGTTTCAATCTCCAGTTTTAGGGAACCAAATCTCAGGGAATCAAGTATCCATCGCTGGTATCTTGGGAGTCGAGTGTAACTCTCAGTGAACAACTCAGTCTTAAAAAGTTTAAAAGTTCTTAACTTTGGTGTTGACTGGACGCTGTCTTTCCATCGCTGTTTGTCAATGGAGACAAGTTTGGATAAAATGCTATTTAAAACCCATGGAGATGACTTATCAGGGGCATTTAGCAAATCTGTCAACTCCAGATCACTGTAGATACGTTGTAGCTTTTTCTCCCAGGACTTTCCTCTTGTAAGTGACCACTGGTGGATCCTGTAGGTCAGTCTTGTCGTGGGCATTCGTTGTAACCTACACCACAGTCGGGCAGCCTCCATATACAGTTTAGACTGACAGTCCAACCACCCCATATCTCCTCGAACGGCGGTGTTACATGTATTTCTTGAAACTCCGAGGAAGACACGACATGCTCTGTTCTGTATAGTGTACACTTCTTTATACTTGTTAACTCCCCACAGACCAGAACAATAGGTTAAAACAGGTTGAACGATGCTTTCATAAAGTCGGGTAAAAACATCAAAGTGCATATCACCGCAGGTGTAAAACTTGTGACAAAGATATCCTAGAGCACGTGAAGCAGATTTGACCAGTTCTTTAACAGCATAGCGTAAGTCACAATGCACGTGTAGCCACAAACCTAGATAACGGTAGCTGTCTGCGTAATCGAGTGTCACATGGCCACAGTGGAAAGTCCCGTTATGTTGAGGCACGCTTTTCCTCCTGAAATGTACAACGCTCGTCTTGCTTGCGTTTATGCTGACTCGCCACTTCTTTGTCCACAGATAAAGTATGTTCAATAAAATCTGAAGACCTTCAGGATCAGGGCTGAGTAAAACAATGTCGTCTCCATATAATAAAACGGAAACATTAAAATTGTCAATCTGTATACCGCAGTTGCTCTCTTTCAACTCCTCAGCAAGATCGTTAATGTATATAGCGAACAGCGTGGGTGATAAAACACATCCTTGCTTCACACCAGATTCAACAGGGAAGATGTCCGTCTCATAGTTGTTTACTTGCACAGAACATAGAACGTTGTCATACAGCGATCTGATAGCTTGGAGAATATTGCCTGATGTGCCATAGTCCATGAGCTTAAACCACAACAAGTCTCTATTTACAGAATCAAATGCCTTCTTAAAATCGATGAGTAGTTTTTTTGCTGTTTTTTCTGTTATTTACAATACTATATAAACTATATACATGATCAAGGCAGGACCGTCCTCTTCTAAAACCGTTTTGCTCGTCGACCAATATGTCCCGGGACTCGAGATATTTACACAATCTGTGATTGATGACGTCAGCGTATATCTTGGAGGGTATAGATAAAATGGTTAGTGGTCTGTAGCTTAGAGGGTCACGTGGGTCGGCGTCTTTACTCTTCTTGGGAATGGGCTTTATTTTACCATGGTTCCAGATGCTCGGCACATTACCTGTACTAAAACTGTGGGAAACGATCGCGAGTTGATACATTAACTCAGCACAAACATCATTTTTGAGTACAACGCTCGGAATGTTATCAAGTCCCACCGCTTTTCCAGCCTTAGCTCGATTAATACCACTCACAACTTCTTCCTTAGAGATCGGGTCATTCAGGACAGGAATAGTCTCTGATTCTACTTGAATGTTGCTCAACTTCTGTTGCACCTTAATTAGATGTTCGTCGTTAAAATCCCAAGAATCACTTGTAGGGTTGTACAAAGATCTATGATCGTCCTCCCACCTCTGCAGAACGGAGGGTGCGTCAGAGCTCACTGATCCGTCTTCGTTCACAACTTCAAGGGGAATAAAACTTTTTCTGTCATTACCAGTCCCTATTTTCCCTAAATCTCTCCAAAAGTCTTTATTCCCATCATTAAGTAACTGAGAAAGTTCATCTTTTTTCTTCTGTTGGTAATCTCGCTTAGCTCTCTTCACACTTTTATCGAACAGTCGGCGAACGGCACGGAAATCCTCTTTCCTTTTAGATTTTAATTGTTTATTTCCTTTACACTTTAACCAAAGTTTCTCTTTCATACAGACGTCATGGTAGAGTTGTTGTAGTTGTTCATTCCAAAACGGTTTCCTCCTACTTCGTCCACCCCTCCGGCCATAGGGAACAACATAAACCACTTTACGAGGGAGTTTATCACACATTTCAGATTCCACCAAATTAGTAAAAATATCGTAGGCGAGATTAACATCATCCTCGTTTAGGGCCTGTTCCATTTTCTCGAGCGATATTTGTGTTTTACTGTAAGCATGTTCGTCATTAAAAAAGTCGTTTGGGATATTAGATGTGTGAAACCCGTGTTTCTTTCTGGCATTGTTCCCTGTTAATAGAAGGAGTTGTATCCATCCGCACACATATCGTCCATTCTAGAACACTGTGGTCTGGAGTTTTATCACACGCCTGAATATCTAGTTCCTTAATGAGCTCGGATATGCGATGAGCCTGAAAGTCTACACACTGGTTTAATTGTTCATATGGCACCGCAACATAATCGACAACCGACTTCCCTCTGTAAGACACATGTGTATAGTCTTGATTGCCAATTCTACCCTTTAACATACACATGTTATTGTTGGTAAGAAAGTCTATGAACAAATCACCATGACCATTCTCAGTCTCATCAAGTACATTGCGGGGAACAATGTGATCAACATCTGCAATAAAATCAGGGTTATTGCCGCAGCGAGCATTAAAGTCACCACACATGTACAGACGACCCGTATTTTGAAATTGACATACTTGCCCGTGCAAAGTGCAGAAGAATTTCTCCGCGTCACAGGGTCGAGTTGACCCAGCAGGGGGCAAGTAACACACACATACGCAAAATACCAACGGGGAAGATTTAGAAATAAATTTTAACCAGAGTATATCGTCAACAGAATCATCTAAAACAATCACATGGAACAAATCTAAAAAGTCATTCTTGATAAACATGCCAACTCCACCCGATCCACGTCGGGCAGAATGGTGACGAGCAGAACGGTTTCTTCCAAACCATGCATAATTGTCCGATTTCAAAACATTTTTATCAGTTAAAAAAGTTTCACATATAGCTAAAATATCATAGTGAAGTCCATTTAAAACAGCTTCTCTGAATTCTGAATTGTCACATTGATTAAGGGACCACCCACCAACGTTCCAAAAGCCGAGTCGGGCACGCCCCTAATATTTACGTTGTGTGTTGTCTCTATTTTTAACTATTCTACCGCCTTTCAAAGAAAAGGCGTTCTCTTTGCCCATTTCGCGTAAAAGAGTTCTCATGTTGGCGTCATTTCTCCTCAAATCAATGGGCTGGTCGTTCTCGATGTAGATGTTCTTGTAGGTTTTGTGATCGCGGAGTTCAGCCTTGGCCTTCATGACTTGACTCTTCTGATCTGTTGTTTGTATCGTTGCTATGACGACACCCGGGTACTTGGATCTTGTCTCCTTCCGTGTCGCCGAAGTCACTGTGACATCTTTCAGACGAAGTCCATCTCGGATCATTCCAATCACCTTACACTTAGTGATCGAATTGTCCTGTTTTTCTTTAGAATCTTCTGGCACATTCTTAATGACAATGTTACACTTACGTGTTACTACATCCGAGCTACTGCATGCTGTTTCGACGTGCCTAATCTGATCATTAAGTTTTTTAATTTCAGAATGAAATTCAGTCCGCACTTTACCCAGTTCATTTTCTAACGTAAGTTTTAATCTCTCGTCGATCACTTCTTCCATAGTTTTCTTCAGTTTTACTTCGAGACTCGCTTCAAGACTGGCGATCTTCTGATTTACATCACTGAACATCACACGCATATCTGTCGAGAATTTGTTAAATAGTGTCATTACATCTTGCATTGTACACACATTGTTCATATCACAGGGATTACTTACGATTGCATGATTGTTGCCTTCTTTATTAACAATGTCCGTGCGCGGCGAGCGCTCCTCGTGAATCCCTGAATTATCACACGAATGAAGCACAGCTGTAGTTTCATGCACAATATCCTTTTTCTTCTTTGATATGGTATTGTCTGTATCAGCTGATGTGTCCGCAGGTCTTTGTCGTTTGCGTTCCTTTACGTTTGAAACATTTGACACCAGGTTTGGCGCCATTACTGATTGCACGAATTTAGAATTTTCACAACTGTCCATGGTCGCAAATTGCACCAAATAAAGTTTATACCAATAAAAATGACCACAGGTGTAATATAGAGATTCACCAAATGATTTCAGACAATAAAATCAATCACTGAGTGTTAAAAGATTAAAATTGTCTAAAACGTGTCAGAGCTCAGTGAAACACGTCCTCACACCTCCAGCGCCCCCTGTCTTTTTTTTTAGATGTTACCAAAGATTGTCCATTTTATGATCTTAGGCACATGTCGGCGCACTTACATGTGAGCCGTCTAGACGACTGTCTGTTTTATAATTAAATGGCAGCTGCCATCCAGCCGAAAACTTAATCTTGAGACCTATTATTGTCTTGTCGAGTCAAGTGCGGGTCTCTCTCTCACCTTAGGGAGAATGCGACTGTAAAAGCCCCTCGCTAGACAGACAAGTAGTGAATGTTTGAGATAAGTTTATTATTCATTATATAAAGTTTAAACTCAACAGATAATTCATAGCCCCATCCTCACCTACCATGCCCACCCACACCCCAACTACTACACTCCCAAACAACCCCCAAGCCCCAGCCCTCCTACCAACCACACAAACCCCATCCACGATACCCAAACAAACCCAAGCACGCCAACCTCCAACCCCTACATCCACTCCTCACACACCTCCTCCCCCCCCCCCCCTTCCCCCACTCATCCCTTCTACCCAACCGCCCCCAACCAACCCCACCCCACCCCCACACCACCCAGCCACCAATATACTCCACATCTCCAAACAAATAAGGGAGTTCCTAACAAACAAAATACACCAACTCAAGACCACACCCTCAGCCACCATTACATCGCAAAAATTGTACAATAACACAAACAAAATAATTGAATTTATAATCGCAGCCATTCTCCTAAAACACCCAACCGCCAAAAAACTCCACACACTAGCTACCAAGTCCAAAATCTACCAGAAGTCCTTCGCATCTCTTCAAAGAGCCACCCTCAGTCTAAAAAACTAACTTCACAATCTCCCCCACCCCACCAGCACAGTCACCCCCCCTAACTTAACCCCCTCTTTAACCTACCCCCCACGCATGTCCATCCTACAATGGAATTGTAATGGTCTTCGGGCCAACGGACACGAACTAAAAGCCCTCATCTCCCTAAAAAAAATACAACCCCTCATCATAGCACTACAGGAAACCCGACTTTCACCCAAAAAAGAATTTCAAATCGCCGGGTTCCAAACGCTTCGCAAAGGCCGTCCCAAAACGGACCCCCCAAAAATACAAAATAGCAACATATACACTTTTAACTCCAACCTTACCAATACACTATTCGACATCGCAAGCCAATGCATCCCCACAACCAACCCTGGCCCCGCCCACAACCCAGTCCCCTGGTGGAATGATGACATCCAAAAAACCCGAAAACTAAGAAAAAGAGCCCTAAATAAATGCAAAAGGGACCAATCAAAAATATCGGAATTCATCCAACTTAGAAACCATACTAAAGAGGTCATCAAAACGGCCAGGAAAGAACACTGGCAACTCTTCTGCAACACTCTCAAAATTGGGGAAAATAACTCAAGAAAATAAACTTAAATCACTATAAGGGACTTTTCGGAAATCTGTTCAGCCCAACTTTAAAAATTGCCCATCTAACAAAGATAAAGCCAATCACATAGCCACTCACTTTGCCAACATCAGTAGCACAGCCAACTACCCCCCCCCCCCCCCCCCCCCCCTCATTCAAAGGTACAATCAAAAAGCACCCCCCCCCCTTCACATAGCGCCCCGACCTAGCCCATCTCCCCATCAACAAAGCCATCAATAAACATGAACTTCTACATGCGCTACACAACAAAAACACAGCCACAGCCACAGGAATCGATAACATAAGTTACATAATACTAAATAAAATCACACCACAAATACAACAACTACTACTACAGCTCTACAACCAAATATGGTCAACAGGCACAACACCACAAACATGGAAACACGCAAAAATCATCCCAGTCCTGAAGCCGGGCAAACCCCCCAATGACCCCGACTCCTTCCGCCCCATATCTCTCACTTCCCATATATGCAAAATCCTTGAATCCATTATTAATAACAGACTTAAGCATCACATCTCTACAAACAGACTAATAAGCCCAGACCAGAGCGGCTTCACAAATAACAGACAAACACTAGACCACATCCTTCACCTAGAACAAGACATTAGGACAGCTCAATCAATGAAACAATACACACTGGCCATTTTTATAGATTTTAGCAAAGCTTTCGACATGGTTTGGCATAACGGCCTCAAAAAACTTGAAAACAATCAGAACAATGGGAGAATATTAAACTTCAGCCACTCGTTCCTATCAGACAGACACATTACCGTTAAATCTCATCAAACCCTCTCTGACACTCACCCCATTGAAAACGGCACCCCACAAGGAAGCATCTTATCGCCAACTCTATTTAATTTTATGATTAATGATATCTACTCAGACCTCAAAAACACAGAAAAAATCACTACAGCAAAATTCGCCGATGACGTCTCCCTTTGGACCTCCTCGGCCTCCATCAATTTATTTAAAACTAGATTGCAATCTGCTTTAAACAACATTCAAAATTGGGCTTCCAACTGGGGATTCCAAATCAACACCAATAAAACCATTGGCATGCTCTTCAAAAAACAATATATGCAAAATTACACACCCAAACTTCACCTTAATGACAAAGTAATTACATACCAAAAGAAGCCAAGTTCCTAGGGGTTACATTTGACCAACACCTTACATGGGGCCCCCATATACTGAAACGGGTCAACTCTTGTGAAAAACATTTAAACTTAATGAGAGCAATCAAAGGGAATAATTCGGGGTCTGACAAACAAACCCTCCTCAACATCTACAAAACACTTATTCAATCCAAAATCGACTATGCCGCTCCGGTCCTAAGCGGCATCTCAACTACTAACTATAATAAAATAAAATCAATCCAATACAAGGCCCTCAAAATAGCCACCGGCACTAGGACTGGGACCTCACATCACGCCTTATTACTAATTACCAATACACTCTCCATCAAACACCGAATACAACAAACTATCCTCAACTACTGGGCTGGGGCACAACACAATCCAATTTTTTAAAAACTAAAACAAAAATACAACAACATCAACAAACAGACGGCACACAAATTCAATAATTCCCCTGACCAAGCTAATACTAACCCACAATCTAAGCAATATAATACATACACCCCCCTCCCTACAATACATAGCAGACCCCCCCCCCCCCCCAGTCGATACAACACTCCACAAACTCTTTTTACCAAGCAATGGCATCCCAGCTGAAAAAAGGCTAAAGTAACCCTTACACACATCCATAATAACTGGCCTACACACACTCACATCTACACAGACGCATCACAATCAAATGGTAAGACAGGATTAGGAATACACATAGACCAAACACCCCCAGTCACTACCAACTTTCACTATAAAAATTTCACCAACAATAACACAGGGGAACTACTAGCAATCCTTACAGCAATACACGCTACCAAAACAATTAATCCAAAACAATTTCTAATAATATCAGATTCACTAACTTCACTCAAACAAATACAAAACAAACACTCAAGAACACGTCCAGACTTCATCAATAATATTATTACTCTCATTAACCCACTTAATAACAACAACAAACAAATCAGTCTACTCTGGGCCCCAGGTAACACAAATATACCAGGGAATAACAAAGCACATATAGCAGCCAAAATAGCTACCCAACAGCCATCTCTTGAAATCTACTTCCATACCTCCAAAGTAGAAATCAAGAATAAAATCAAAAAGAGAATAAAACTTCAAAATTACAATAATATAATTCAAAACACCAATTCGCAATGGCTCAAAACAATTTTTACGCAACCCAATCTAAAAATGTCGCAACTTTAACAACTCTAACCACCTGGACAATATCATATCAAGAATTATTAGCGGTAATACCAATCTCAACCATAACCTACACAAACAAGGCAGACACCCGGACGGGAAATGTAAATACTGTAAACAACCTGAAGATTTGTACCATATTTTTAACAGCTGTCCTTTCTATAACACCCTTTACTCCGAACTTTATCAAGCTATCCCCCCTAACTATAAACAAAACCTCTCACTACTTTTCAACCCATCCAACCCTATCCACATCTTCAATGCAATAACACAATTCATCATCAAAGCAGACCTCTTAGACAGAATTTAGAATCTCCCAAACAAAACTATACAAAACTACTTCGCCTTAGTCAACAATCTCCCAAAATTTTCGGATCGGGATCCAACGGGATCCTCTCCGACGTCCGCGCCTAAAACCCTGTTATCCACACACTAAATCAAGAAACTCGTTAAACCAGCCAGCGCCTACCACAAGCCCACACCGCTCGCCACCTAACCACGTCATAACCATAAACCTATAAATCAGTCAGTCAGATAATTCATAGTCTTTTTATTGTTCAAATTACTAATAAAACATATTTTAACTTGTTCCTTCTAAACATACGTCCAAACAATTCCAAACAATTCCAAACAATTCCAAGTCATTCCAAACATTTCCTGTGTTGGAAATGTTGCCAACTGAATTTTGGATTTTCCGTAAAGATCGATCCTTCCAAGCTTTGGAAAGGTTGGAATGAGCGATCTTTCCAAAGCAATCCAACGTTCATTCCAAATTCCTAAAGTGGTATTTACTAAGATATAGAACCATGCTATAGATGTAAGTGCTATGCCGGACAGATGGAAATTTGTATCACGATAGTTGAAAGTATTGGATATGTTAAAAATCCTATTTCGTTTGACGATTCCTCCTTTACATGTAACCTAACTAAGCCACGCTCACAGACGCTCAAACTTCCTGATTTTCAAACGATTAACTTGTAAATGCGTTAAGATGATTTGGCATTCCGTAATCAGTACGATGTTCTAGTGTAAGCACTTTGACATATCTTAACTATGATAACGATCCAGAGATAAATAAATGCAGGTCGGGTTGGTATTATTTCCTTGGTTACAGATAATAGTTAACTATGAGTTGATATTTTTAAACAGTTTTTCATAAGATGAAATAAATATTGGTGCAGGAACAGAGTAGCAATTAACACTATAACCGTGATGCAATCGCGTTACTCAATACAACCAAAAGTAACACTATATAAGGCACATTTTTAACTATTTATTTCTTATTTAATGATATCAGTTAATCATTTATTGATTCCAAAGAATGAATATACAGTCAAGTCTCGTTAATCAGACACTCGTTAATTTGATTTATGATATGTTATATTTTTTTATATTGCATAACCGATTTTCAGTAAAATAATTTATTATATCAAATAATGTATTTTAGTTTAAAAACAATGGATCAAATGTAGTTTTTGATATTACAATTGTGAAAATTACATTCGCTAGAGTGTTTTATAATATCAGTAGATATATATTTATTTGCATACCTCCTACTCTACTGAGTGAATGTTTGTAACTTAACGTTTGGTGTTTGCAGGGTTTCTTTCCCGCTAAAATGAAGCAAAATGACTACATGAATTGTTTATGATGGTATTATATCTTCAGCCTCTGTCTCCATTACCTTAGGCCCATTTTTTTAATAGTTCGTGTAGATAGGTAGAGCATCGTAACATTTACATATATAGATATGCTCAAATGTTGTCAGTGCATGTATGTAATGGCAAACTTCTTCTCTTATGTTACAGTGCATATATTTCATTACACTTTTTATATTTTTAACAAATTAAACTTAAACTAGGAAATTCTAAAATTCGAAAGTCGCTAGACCAGTATTTCTCGTTTTTATCGCCACTGGTCGACCATGACGGCTGCTCCTCGGCAAGCTCATTCACGCGAACAGTAAATTACGTAATCATAGATAAAGTCGGCGCGTACATCCGCCCCGGCCCTTGTTCTCTTGATAAATGTTTTGTTACCACCTGGCGCAGGTTTTGACCACCATCTTAAACTGTAATTAAAATAAACTCTTCTTAGGCAATACTGATACCATTCTATTACCACCTGCTTTTGTGTAGTCAACTTTGACAGCCCAGGGCAGATAACAGAGACCGAAATTACAACTTCAAAGTAATTGTTAATGTGATAAGAGTAGAGCTGTGGGGGTATATAACTCCTTGGGTGTTGGTCCTCAGCACACTTGCTTGAATAAACCCTAAGGACCTCACAGCTCTCTTCTCTCTTGTTTCAAGGCTAGCTCCCAATAGCTAATTCCCCATACCGAGGCCTGACAGTTATTGGGATCACCCCAAAAAGGCTGTCTTACTTATTTAATCAGTTTTCCTCCTGGCTATTCTAGGAACATAATGTTTAGGATTACAGATGTATCGTTGTATTATAACTCGAATTGAGTGAGTGAGTGAGTGAGTGAGTTGGGTTTAACGCCGCTTTTAACAGTATTCCAGTTATATCGCGGCGCCTTAGACGACTGGGCCACCCGTGCCCCCCATAACTCGAATTGAATATTATCATTTACCATCTTATTTACAACATGCTTTACATGAGGCGTTTTATGTTTACATGTCACCACAAATTACAATTATTGCTTGGGAGTCCAACGCAATTGACAAATACTAAAAAACACACCATTAATGTACGTTGAAAAGAATATATATTGTAAACGCCACAGTGATGTATCAAGGATCGAGTAGAAGAAATATTGACAGAAGCGCTTGGAGTTTATTCAACAGACCTGTGAAACATCACTACTTTAGCCCTTTTAACTGACACAGTCAAAGCTCAATTTTTACCTCTCCTAGCGGCCATTATGCAACGACCATCTTCAACACAACCCCGAGCTCACGTCTACAGGTCTCTTCCTGCGGTACGGCAATTAGTAGAACCCTCTCCCTCGGATGTATCCATGCTAGAAACCATTTCGATGAGAAGGTGCAGCGAGCGAAACGCCAGTACCAACGAACCACTCTACAGGAACTCGAAGTCATGTGTGAGAGCATTTAGACAGAATTCTGGAGGAAGATCGGTAAAGTTGGAGTGGGGTACGATAGGAATCGGACAATTCCCATGGAGGACAAATTGGTTGAGGGTAGTGTGTGTGCGGATCCTGAAAGAATGTTAAGCGAGATGTGTATTCAGACTTGTTAAACTGTAACGCTGGTGAAGACGAAACTCCACCCGTGGATGCGAGCAAAAGCAGTGATAGTCTTCCAAATATACCCATAACTGTAGATGAAGTGCAGCGAGTAATATCGAGTGTGAAACGTGGTAAATCACCTGGAATAGACTACATTCCATCTGCAGTTCTTAAAAATAAAAACTGTTAACGTTTTATCCATTATTTAACGCATGTTAGTATGGTGTAAAGGCATCATCTCACCTGTCCCGAAGAGTTCGACCTGAGTCCCACGTGACCCCTTGGCATACCGCGGCATCACCCAAGCCAGCGCCTGCTATACAATATACTGTGGAGTATTGAACAATAGACTGACATCATATATGGAAACGAGTGATCTCCTGCACGACAGCCAGAACGGTTTCAGACAGGGTCGATCAACTACAGAACACATTATATAACCTCACCACTAAAGTCGAGACAAGGAAAAGTCGCTGCTTTCATCGACTTCAGAAAAGCCCACGATTGTATAGCTGGAAGCATTTTATGGAATAAGTTGTTGTCATCTTTTGATGTTAATGGTTTTATGTTTAATGCACTTTATCCATTTACAAAAATGTTCAGTGCTGTGTGCATGTGAATGGGTTGTGTACCTCCTGGTTTGATGTGAAATGTGGTCTGAAACAAGGTTGTATGTCATCTCCGATGCTTTTTAATATGTATGTTAATGATTTGCTATGTATTTTAGAAGCATTAAAGGTGTGTGTGTGTGTGTGTGTGTGTTGAAGATACCGTTATTAATGTCCTGGCGTACGCTGACGACCTAGTGCTACTCGCTGAAAATGAAAAGGACCTAAACATGTCACAAGACCGTCTAAATACCCGGTGCCATATGAGATGACCGTTAACAAGGACAAATCGAAGATAATCCACTTCAGACCTCCATCCACGTTGCGTTTAAGAATGGTGAAGAGACTTTACAAACTGTTATTCATATTAGGGTTAGGGTTAGGGTTACTCATATTGTTACTTGGGGATTCTACTAACAGAACACCTGGACTATAAGCGTATGGCGAAAGCAGCCGCCAGCCCTGGTAGCAGAGCACTGGGTCTACTCATCTGACAGTACAAGATGCTGGTCGGGATGGCTTTTTGCACATTTACAACCCTCTTCGACAAAATGGTGCGGTCAACTATAGAATACGGTGCATGTATATGGGGTACATACAACATGTCATGTATCAACGCAGGACGCAATAGAGCTATGCGGTTTTATGTAAGTCTGAGGAAATATGACTCAAACCCTGCTGTAAAAGGTGATATGGCCTGGATTCCACCTATTGTACGTGAGTGGTGCAGTACGGCAAGACTTTATAAAACCTCATTTATACTGACAACTTCAATGGGATACCACTAACAACTCTCAGACACTCAGTATCTTCCAAAATTTTACATTTATCCTTTGAATATTCCTTGCGCTTTTGTAAATATATTATTATCAATGTTCTTTTTTCAGGTACCATTCCGGATTCATTAAGTGTGGGTTTCCCAAAGACGGATGGCCAGCAGCAGTAAGGATCAGTGGAAATAAATCCGCAGAGGCTGGTAACATGCTGAGAGTTATCTATCCTTTGAAGAAGAAAAGACAGCTTACAAGATGTTTCTCAGCACTTCATTCAAATTTCAGCGACACATTACAGCTTATACAGACACTTGAAATCAGCCTCATGTTCGGTGTTGAATATTTCATTGTTTACAATTACAGTATACACGAATCCGCTATGAATGTTTTAAAACATTATCGTAATTTGGGAGTTTTAGAAATCTTGACATATGTCAGTATTCTCGGTGCCTTCTGCACCACTACCGTATTGTACCACCAAAGGAGTGGGGCTCCTTCAGAGCAACAGACGCCACGTTGCTGAAGTATTCTGATCAAATTGTTAAACGTGTGATCGAGAGAATAACCCAGTTAAACTTGGATAGACAGACCGGGACTTTTGAAGTGTGAAATCACAATGGTAAGAACTGAACGAATATGCCATTGTGTTTCCACAAGTAAATTCAGCTTCCGCAATATTATGAAATCACGTTTAGTGAGTGAGCATGATCGGACACAAGACTTTGGCTTCGTTCATTTGACCAATGAGTATCCATGGGATTTAGTGACTGGTTGGGTGGGGTGGGGTGGGGTGGATTGTGGGTTGTTCTCTTGTAGTTAGCATTGGCACTGGATTTCTGGATTGAAAAAATCCCCACTTCAGTATCAAATTAGGACTTTGAGGATTATGGTTCAGTACACTCATTGGTGTAGATCATTGCTCATGCTGTTGATACCAGTATGACCATCATAATACAGCTGTGGTATTGCTGATTGTGACAATAAATAACACGTTTTCACTCATTTTTGGAGGTAGAATCTCATAAAGTCACACGACAGTCACAACAATGGCAGTGACAGTTTTGCGGGTTTATAAAATCTCTCAGCTGAGCATGTCCACAAGGAATGCATCGCTGGTAGACATTGTCTATGCAAATTAATTTAAAAGAACCTTCAGTTTTTGGACGGTTTGCATGTATTCAGGTGTGTACATGGTGAGAATGAGAAAATGTTTCTTCAAAGTGTGAAATGATGCTACAAGGAAGGACAACAATATTTCGTAAAGTGTGAGTGAGTATGGTTTTATGCCGCTTTTAGCAATATTCCAGCAAAATCACGGCCGGGGACACCAGAAATGGACTTCACACATTGTACCCATGTCGGAATGGAACCCGCGTCTTGGGCGTCTACCACTAGGCTACCCGACCGACTGAGATATTTAGAATACAGGAAGCATCGTGCACTTCTACTTGACAAAGTGACCATGTGGTTCAATGTGAATTCTGCGTACATACTGATGTGACAAAGAAATCTTACCAAACACAAAAATACATTTTCTGGAAAGACAATATAGATATTCAAAACCAAATGATCATTTCATTTGGAAGGTAACTCATCATATGTTTTGTGTAACAGCATATAAAAAAAATTGTCACCGATAATAACGGGCACACTTATGAAGGTGAGGTCAAGTGTGCAGCATTCCAGCAAATAGTAAGTGTCTTCATACACAATATCATCACATTGAAGAGATGAGGTGAGGTCAGGTGAAATTGGGTTTAACGTCGCGTCCAAGATTATTGCACTTACATAGCGAAGAGATGAAATAAAAATAACTCAAAAACGTGTTGGTGATAATCTAAGTTTGATTATTGTGAAGTTGTACCCCATATTTCAAATTATACCGATTGGAGATCGTTTTGCACTTTTGATTTATAACGTATTTGAGCGATCAAATCAGAGACCATAAAATAATTTTGTTTTGTGGTCTCTGATCAATTTTGGCAGCGTTTTCTTGAAACTAAAATGTTATATGAAACTATAGTTTCATATTATAGACCGTTTTATATACATTTTGACATTTTATATGTTGGTATTGTATGCTTTGCTTGTTAGTTTAGGTTTAAAGGGGGTAGTTTTCGGTGGCTGTCCGGGATTTGAGACAAGATAGAGAGGAGTGAAGCTTGGATCTAAGGAATATAAGTAAGGGACTGTTTCAAGAATTGTGAGGGGCGGTCGGGTAGCCTAGTGGTATTAGCGTTCGCTCGTCACGCCGAAGACCCGGGTTCGAATCCCGACATTGGTACAATGTGTGAAGCCCATTTCTGGTGTCCCCCGCCGTGATATTGCTGGAATATTGCCAAAAGCGGCGTAAAACAAAACTCACTCACTCACCCACTCAAGAATTGTGATGAAGTAAAAAGGAATCAGTTGTTCATATACCATGTAGAATATCAGATCACGTTGTCTGACTGGTAGGGATCGCCAACAATATATATAATGTGTGTCCATTTTCTCAGCTGTAAACATCATCATTGAGTTTTCATCTCGTTGTTACAATCGGGGTTATAATCGACAGTCAGGTGACTGCGAGCGGTTATATTTAGCAGTGACCTGTTCAGTAGCGCTTTAAATGTGTTATAGTGCAAACCATTTCAATACTTTTATTTAAAATAGTGCAAACCATTTCAATACTTATTTAACATTTCATTTATCTACATACCTAACTGGTTCAATATTTTTTCCAAGTGCACCGAAATTCTATGCTCTCTGTCTGTTTAATATATTCAGCAAACGTTCGGCGTATCCCCTCTTGTCATAAGCCCCTCCGGGGAGGACCCTTAATCTCTATCGCTATCTATAAATTTTCAATTAACACCTCCTTACGTCGCCGGATCTTACGTATATACATACGGTACCATACATACACGTGGATCAATGACCTTGCCACACGTTACGTAATACCTCGCTCTACAAAACCCGACTGACATCGCACATGTAAGCTTTGTACCTCCCCTGCCATAGCCGACGAGTTCCACTACCTCTTTAGATGTGAATATTTTGACCAGCAAAGAAAAACATTAATTGATAATAGATATCTAAACTTGTCAAACATTATTTTCTTTAAGCATTTGATGTCAAATATGAGAACTTACAATCTTAAAAAACTGTCTAAATTTGTAAAAATATTACTTTCTGCACTAAAGTAAAGCACTGTTGCCACTTGATCACATTGTATTTTTGTATATATGTATGCTATTATGTTGCTCATATACCACCGGTCGGCGGTTTGAGTTAATAAAGAACTTGAACTTGACAGAGCGAGTCTCCACCCGGGAAAACTGGCCACTAGTTCCCGGTGTGCGTTCTGTCACGTTATTATCAACATGTACCTTTTCGACTTATTCCAAACTATCAACAATAAACATGGCTGCTGTCGTCTTAAACTTCACCCCTGAGTTTTGTCATTCCGTCATCACCCCGAGCTACCATCCGAGGGACGAAACATACGCCCTTGAACTGATGGTACATCATAATTTTCTTTCCTTTGGTGCTGGTAGTGTACGCACGCTGCTTAATATAGCCCCGAGCGGTTACCTGACTGCCTATCCTCAGTCGGAAATAAAGTTTTCTTATTTACAAATATTTACAGGATCTACAAAATACAAGATAAAATCCAATGTTTAGTTTAGTTTTAGCCTCACTTCATTCTAGGCTTCAGTTGGATTTATGTTTTAGTTGAGTAGTATTGGGAAAGAATATTTTACTATGTTAGTAAGTCACATTGTGAAATGCATGATATAGGACATGACATGCAAGTACTTGTACTGATTATGTATGAGCACAGTTGTAACTGGAAATATATATCATCATCTTCCCGAGGCAAGGGAGAATAAAAGTTCAGTTTCCACCCTTGCCGAACTGGGCTGGAATTCTGGAGTTACATTTTGGCTGGACTAACGAGTCTATGCATAGTGATTCATTCATTTAATTTAACAGCTATTTGACCTTTTACGTGCAGAGGAATCCGTTTCGTCTGATAATCGAAACTGTTTGTTCTCTGGCTTTGACGTTATATATTTTCAAAAGCTCTGTGCGGGTCGGACCGAGAGGACTGCACGAAATCACGATCAGAAGAGAACAGAAAGAACGAAAGTCAACAAATCATGTCAGACCGAGAACATCAGTAGAGAACGTGTATGTCATTGTATATCGAATATTCAGTGACACTAGCAAATCTGACAACACATGTTTATTCCCTAAATGACAGTACAGAATATTTTTCAGTTGTTAAACGGATATATTTTTCAGTTTTAATAATGCCATCAGGATATACACACCATGAAACATAAAACACAAATGTCTTCACGATAAAAAAAAGTTTTAGAATTTAACATATCTGGCAACTTGGTATAATCCGTTGGTACGAATAGTGTTCTATGTTAGCACATGAATTTTACATCATTTCTTTTTTTTTTTCCTTTTTTTTTAATTTTAGGGAATCTAGATTTTTTTCATCATTACAAAATTACTCCGAAATATTCTTTCATCCCATACCCCATGTTTCTGTTAAACATTGTCTTGTAGTGTATAGTGTCCTGTGGTAAGACGTGACTTGTTTTACATCATAGGTTTTGGAGTGTTTTGTGTCCTGTTGTGAAACGTGACTTATTTTACATCATAAGTTTTGTAGTGTATAGTGTCCTGTTATAAAAAGGGACTGTTTTTACATCATAAGTTTTGTAATGTATAGTGTCCTGTGGTAAAACGTGACTATTGTTTCATCATAAGTTTTGTAGTGTATAGTGTCCTGTGGTAAAACGTGACTATTGTTACGTCATAAGTTTTGTAGTGTATAGTGTCCTGTGGTAAAACGTGACTATTGTTACATCATAAGTTTTGTAGTGTTTTGTGTCCTGTTGTAAAAAGGGACTATTGTTACATCATAAGTTTTGTAATGTATAGTGTCCTGTGGTAAAACGTGACTATTGTTACATCATACGTTTTGTAGTATTTTGTGTCCTGTTGTGAAACGTGACTTATTTTACGTCATAAGTTTTGTAGTGTATAGTGTCCTGTTGTAAAACGTGACTATTTTTACATCATAAGTTTTGTAGTGTATAGTGTCCTGTTGTAAAAAGGGACTGTTTTTACATCATAAGTTTTGTAATGTATAGTGTCCTGTGGTAAAACGTGACTATTTTTACATCATAACATTATTTTTCCAAATTTATGTGTTTCGCTACATCCAACGGATGGCGTTGACAAGAGTCATTGTCAAACGTCATGAAGGATATTTCATTACTCTTCCGCGAATGTGGGAACACGTTTTAGTCTGGAGCATAATATTCATATTAGTTTCATAAAATTCATGATTCATGTATTCTTGTGTGTTTAAACACGTGTTTAGTGTTATTCATATGTTTAATTTCACATTCATGTTATGTTTTATTTGTAGGAATCTTGTGTCTTTTACACATGTATGTTGTTGCTTTAATTTTCTTTTAAATTTGAAATAGATATGAGCGGTTGTTGTTTCTAATTGTTAGGATCATTAAATTGTTTTTGTCCGTATCCAGTTTATGATATATATAACAAATAAGTAGCAGGTGGTTGGAATAGGCCAAGACGTGGGTTTGGCCTGTTGCTATGGTATTTTATGAGTGAGTGAGTGAGTTGTGTTTTACGCCGCTTTTACCAGTATTCCAGTTATATCACGGCGTGACAGCTTAATGTGGGAGGAAAGCCCGAAATGGTGCAGGTCTTAAACGTTTACCACCTCGGTGAAACCCACGAGCACGGGTATGGTGCTGACAAACCTAGAAACATAATCGGGGCGAACCGGGATTCGAACCCACAATCATAGGTTTCTGGCGTGCCCAAGGGACGCAACTCTGCACAGCGAATTGAAGTGCTTTAGACGACCGGACCACCGTGCCCCCGGTATGTAGTGAGACATGATGATGTTAGATTGTGTTTGTTTGTTTGTTTTTCAATGCCACATAAAGCAATATTCCAGCTATATATGACGGCGGTCTGTAAATAATCGAGTGTGGAGAGAGACATTCCAGTGATTGACATCATAAGCATGAGCCACGCAATTGGGATACGATGATTTGCATCAACCAAGTCAGCGAGCCTGACCACTCGAACCCGTTAGTAGCCTCTTACGACAAGCATAGTCGCCTTATACGGAAAGCATGGGTTGCATAGAAGTGTGTGGAGGGTGATGGTCGTGACAGATGTCCCTGTTACGATGGTGGTGGTGAAGGTGAAATTGGGTATAAGTATGGGCTAAAAACGGCAATTGTACTGAATTGGGTAGGCTCGGGCGTATGTTGGGGTGGGCGTGGGAGGCAGGTTGGATGTGGGTGGCAGGTTGAATGTGGGTGGTTTGGGGGACGTTGCAGTTAGGGTGGGTGTGAAATTTGGGGCGGGCGGGAGTGTGTTGGGTGGGTGTTGGGATGTTGGTGTAATGACTCTAAGGGAGGTAACCTCCCAAAACCCCTACATCCCATTTCCCCTACAGCTTAAGACAACAAAGTTCACGGTCCATGGCACTGCTAATCCCTAGTCTGTTACCTATTTCATACAATGGAACAACCCAAGAAACACGAATAGATTGAGATAAATATTTAATTACGATTACGATATTATTCAAAATTCCTAATACATTATATTAAAATGTTCATTTTTCAAAATTCATAATACATTATAATAAATTTCATCTCAAATGTTCAATTCACTCTTTATCCCTGCCCGAGGAGATGGCCAACCGCATCTAGAAACTGCATTGGGGATTTCACCTCTCTATTCAACTCATCCTTCAGGCGGCAGAGACGGTTCTCCACCTCTCTGTACACTCTCTTCCTGCCTCTTGGAGCTGCTCCAAAGTCGAGCTGTAAAATCTTAGTTCGTTCTGCCTGTTCCTCCTTCCTGACTTCCTCCACAAATCGGTAGATGTTGGGATGTCGGTGAGGGAAACCTCGGTTGAGTCGGTACTTACTTACTTACTTACTTACTTTGGAGATTTAACGTGCGCTTTCCGACTGATGCGTATTTCGCACACGGTAGTCATGTTAGTCAGTTTCAAGTATCTATGTACTAAACCTAGCCATCTCAACTGTAAATCGTCTCATCTTAGTTTCTCAGTGTAATAATTGTTTCTTCCTATTGTTATTTTTTGTAATTTCTAAAACTTGTTTTGTCATCATACAGGCATCTTTCATTACACTTACATTAAATTAATTTTTTTAAACTTTCCTAATCCCCTAAAGCTCTACCCCTTTCATTTCTACTACCTCTACTCCAGACCTTAATCTCTCCTTAAGGTGAGTTCATAATGCCAGACAGGTAAATGCCGCGTGTTGTTTTAACTAATTGTAGGGGAACTGGGTTGTAGGGGAAATGGGATGTAGGGGTTTTGGGAGATAACCCTAAGGGATGATGATGGGGATGTGACAAATGGCCACATGTAGTGTATCAACATACCGGCAATGATACAGATGGAGTTTCTAACCTACGAAAGTATAGAAGGATCGTTGCTGGTAGTGGTGATAATAAACCATTCACGCTTGGATACAACGAATCATGGAAGACATATTCACAGACGCCGGTGGAATTGTACTCACATCGACTTTAACGAACAATAAAATATAATCATCGTTATCTATTGACATTTTTCATATGCAGTAGAACTTGTGTGCAATAGTTATTATTAAAGGGGTCCACAACACTATCGTAATAGATAAAAAGTAGAAAGTCTCCGTCATTTGAAAACAGATATAAGAAAACTAGCCCTTGTTTTACACAGCAAACCTTTCAAAACCTCCGAACACTATCGTCATATGAAGGCCTTATGATAACAGTTATGTCAAGGAAGACAACACAGACAATATATTTACACATCATACTTTGTATTCACAGCTTCAACACTAACAAACGTTCTTCCGCCTAGTTTTGAATTCCCGACATGGGTACAATGTGTGAAGCCCATTTCTGGTGTCCCCCGCCGTGATATTGCTGGAATATTGCTAAAAGCGGCGTGAAGCCATACTCACTCACTCCTAATTTTGGCTGCAATATTAATAAGCATTATCGTGTTCTACATTGTTAACAAAAAAAGGTTAAACATAATCAATCAGACTATATGCATCTGTTTCAACTGAACTGAGTTGAACTTACAATTGGGACGGTCTCAAAATCCCAGTTAAAACAGTATCTGGCCAACAACGAACATTATTAGTTGTCCAAACACAATACATTTCCAGACCGTTCACTCTCGGGTAATGTGTGTTTTGTTTAAAGGGTTATTTGAACGACTTAATCACACACACGCACGCACGCACGCACGGACGGACCGAAACACACAAACACACACACACAACACACTTTTTTATTTTGTTAGGGGTGTTAGACAATAGTGAACGGGCAGTGAATGTTAGCCAAATGTACATACATCTTTGTATATGTTGTAACATTTGCTCTTTTACAATCTATATCTTCTTCGATGAAACATTTACAATTTTTTACACCAGATATATTCTAAAACAATTTTAACAATATTTTAACACATATCACAATTTCAATTTCTTTATACCTTAGTTGTGAGCCCGACATTAAATACATTAGGTATCATAAGAAGACAGGTGAGTATAGACGAGTAGTTTGATGCCCCGCCCTATTGTACTTACTGAGTACATAGAAATGTGTCTTGTTTTAACACCACGCACAATGGCTTATGCTGTGTTTCTTCCGAGTCCTTGACGTCCCTGATATGCTTACCATGGAGGCTTTGAATACATCGTAAACAAGAAGGATGAAATATCTTCTAGAGATGTGTGAACCAATGTTGCAAAGGAATCATGGTGACCAGGAACAATCTTCTGACGAGGGTTGGTTAAACGGGTCACATGTGTGATTTTATCACTTTATGCTGTTGTCATGAATTGTGTGCTTGAAACTATACACTTGACACGAATAAGTGAGTGAGTGAGGTTTTACGCCGCTTTTAGCAATATTCCAGCAATATCACGGCGGGGGACACCAGAAATGGGCTTCACACATTGTACCCCTGTCGGGAATCGAACCCGGGTCTTCGGCGTGACGAGCGAACGCTTTAACCACTAGGCTACCCGACCGCCCCTGACACGAATAAGATAGTGTAGACACCCAAACATTTTTTCATCTTTACAGCCCTTCTTGATCAATACTGAACTGCTCTGTTAATCCCCATTACTGATCCGTCGACTGTGTTTGAATATACAGTGCTGATCGGTCAACCACTACTTTCTTATTATTAACTATACATTCGACCGATGATGATGACACCCACCATTTATACCACAGTAGCTATAACAGGACTGGTGTTTCATGGCCGTGAGACACTTATGACGTAACTACCAATTTTATTCAAGCCCCCTCAAAAAAGAAAATACTTCTCCCATAAATTGGGGATTGCCTAAAAGTCGGGCCAAGAAAAGTCTGGCCGGGCCGGGCCAGCGGGTAATACTAAAAATGGATTGCAGAATATGAAACGAAACGCGCATATCTAGGCAGATCTCAAATGTCCACAAACGTATAGTTTTGCTCATTTAATTGAGTTTGAATAAAAATGCACCTTCAACAATGTAATAAACTGATGATTATGACTACATTCCGTGAGCCTCGTAGAAAAGTCAGTGTCTTGACTGTGTGTATTCTTTGATTAGAATGCTTCTCACCGCCCTTGGCGTGTAGGGGTGTGATGTCCTGGGCAGGAAACGACAGTGTTTTGACTACTCTTCTTTCATTAATTAACGTGTTGGGCATCCCTAATTAACCTTTACTAATTCGTGTTAAACCAACACAGGATGTTTTCTGGAAGTGGATATTCGCGAATGTCAAAGGACTGACACGACACGTGTTAATAACTGTCCAAGCACTTCTAAAGTTCCTAACATTCTTTATATCTAAAGATTAGTATTATATCTAATTATATACCACTTTATTGTCTCATATTTCAGTAGTTAAAGAAAACACAGAGCTCAAAGTGAAGCCTTTTTCACTCTACATTCTCAACATTGTCTCTATCAGAAGTGTTTGGCTTGTGTTGGGACGGACTTGGCCCGGGCGGTCAAAATCTACTTTAAACACACAGATGTTTCATCAAATGTGTTTACATCTATAGATTAGTGTTATATCTACCTATACACCACTTTATAATGTCACAGATCGCAGTATTTATAGAATACTGGTCCGTTAAAGTCAAACACTTTTACTGTATTTTATGAAGAAAATCTCTGTCAGAAGTGTTGGGTCCGGTTTGGCCCGGGCTGTCAAAACCAATTTTAAACACACAAATGTTTCATCAGATGTGTTTACATCTATAGACTAGCATTATACCTACCTATAAACCACTTTATAGTGTCTCGGTTCGCTGTATTTAAAGAAAACAAGGTGCTCAAAGTGAAGCCCTTTTCCCTCTACATTTTCAACATAGTCTCTATCAGAATTGTTTGGCTTGTGTTGGGTCCGACTTGGCCCGGGCTGTCAAAATAAACGTAAAACCTCACAGGTGTATATTCAAATGTATTCACATCTATAAACGAGTTTAATATCTACCTATATACCACTTTATAGTGTCTCAGTACATCGTATGTAAAGAAAACTGGTCCGTTAAAGTCAAACACTTTTCCTGTATTTTCTTAAGAAAGTCTCTATCAGAAGTGTTGGGTCCGACTTGGCCCGGGCTGTCAAAATAAACGTAAAACCTCACAGGTGTATATTCAAATGTATTCACATCTATAAACGAGTTTAATATCTACCTATATACCACTTTATAGTTTCTCAGTACATCGTATGTAAAGAAAACTGGTCCGTTAAAGTCAAACACTTTTCCTGTATTTTCTTAAGAAAGTCTCTATCAGAAGTGTTGGGTCCGACTTGGCCCGGGCTGTCAAAATAAACGTAAAACCTCACAGGTGTATATTCAAATGTATTCACATCTATAAACGAATTTAATATCTGCCTATATACCACTTTATAGTGTCTCAATACATGTATGTAAAGAAAACTGGTCCGTTAAAGTCAAACACTTTTCCTGTATTTTCTTAAGAAAATCTGTCTGAAGTGTTGGGTCCGACTTGGCCCGGGCTGCTCACAGATGTATGTTCAAATGTATTCACATCTATAAACGAGTTTAATATCAACCTATATACCACTTTAAAGTGTCTCGGTTCGCTGTATTTAAAGAAAACAAGGTGCTCAAAGTGAAGCCCTTTTCATTCTACATTCTCAACATAGTCTCTATCAAAAGTGTTTGGCTTGTGTTGGGTCCGACTTGGCCCGGGCTGTCAAAATCAACTTTAAACTCACGGATGTATCATCAAATGTGTTTATATCTATACCTTGTTTTCTTTAAATACGATGTACTGTGACGGGAACATAAACATTATAATGATAATGATGATGATAATTGTTTATGATGAGGATGATCACCATATTTTAACGTCTGTGGTGTGATTAACAAGGAGGCCTTTCATGATTGAATTTAATCGTGCACTTTTGCACATATTTATTTATCTGAAGATCCTCTTGTGAAGCATGTCAAGACTGAAAACAAGTCATTCAATGGATTTTCCTAAACGACCCATTGATGCAGTACTGAATATCAATGTTAATGTTTATTTTGTTGATGGTGCTGGACGGTACAGAAATGAGTGTCAATCAAGCGAAGTGCCATATCAAATCGACCCATAACCAGTCACTTGCCACTCGAAAACGTCAATGTGTGAATTTGTGTCAAAGTTGATGTCCAGCTTGACACAAACACAGTATCTTTGGCATGGTTCGATCCTCTTGTTACCGTAATGTGTGGTTTTGACTCCGAGACCATCAATGGTAAGACCCAGAATATGCAGAGGGCGTCGTGGGAAATGATAATTACATATAAAATTCTTTGGAATACGCCCACATACAGAGTCAGACGTATCCAAGCGAACAAACCTGATATGGTCCTTTTGGATAAATCCAATGAAAGCATTGTATGACCGATTTATCTGTTTCTTTTGAAACTAAGAGATCCAGGAGAAACAAGGCAAAGACAGTATGAGGACCGTACTAACGAAATGTCAAGCTAGCTTCCCAAGTTGTTATACTCGCCATTCATGACAAGAAAAATCCCGTTTCCTGACGCTTAACTGTTTATATTAATTAAAATGCACACATTTCCAAATATTCAAAATATTCCAGTGTCCATACCGTCCACTATCCTTGAAGGATAATGATGACGTAGACGACAAAAACGACAACGACAACAACGATGTGCTGGATTGACTTTCAGAAAGCATATGATTCTGTCTGTTTGGGAATGTTTGGACATGTTGTAGAAATTTTCGTCAGTGTCCACATCGTCCACTATCCTGGAAGGTGTATCTTGCCACATATGTTTGCGGGTAGAGACACAAAACCAAATAAAGACATGACACATGTGTATGCATACAATTTGGAATAATATGGACAGTTTATAATCCTAGACACATTCCACATTAAGCCATGTTAGATCATGTTTACACTGCTGTTTTATGTATGAGAACACAAGAAAGTACGGATTTGTCAGTCATTCAAATCTCGGGTTCAGCAAAAGTTTTCGTATCTATTTTTAGTAAAAATCGTTAGGAGTTTTGCGATCAGGGTGTTAGTTGTCAATTTTAGGTGCTTAAAATGCACTTTAATGAATCCCTGGAGTCTGTAACCTTGAGAAACGTTGTAATATTATTAAAACATAAATCAGTAAAAGATAAAGCATATATTTTGTGACCGGAACTAGCATGTTCGAGGTAAAGCTTACGTTTTGTGTACCATCAAAAGAATGCCAGTGATGACATTTCTTCAAAACATGACAAAATCCCTATGATCCACAACATGAGAGATATTGACCACGAATGTGTGTACCGACCTCTCGAACCTATTCTCCGATCACGACCGCCTTACCATAAAAACACATATAGATTTGGACCTGTGAAGATCAGGGTTAGAACAGATCTTCAGCAACCAATGCTTGTATTAAAAGGTGACTATGGTTGTCGTTAGAGGCGACTAACGGGATCGGGTTGGTTGTCAGGCTCGCTGACATGGATGCATGTCATCTTATCCCAATTGTGTGGATTGATGCTCGCGATGTCAATCACTGAATTGTCAGGTCCAGACTTGATTATTTGCATGACCTCCGTCATATAGCTGGCATATTGCTGAGTGTGGCGTTAAACAAAAAAACAAACAAACAAAACATATTAATTTAACCGCTTATTTCAAATTCGAGATAAAAATACACAGTGCCATCTCGAACTCCCAATCTGACTTTACAATAGAACTGTGTACCATGATATCGAAGTTTGAATTTGCCACCGTGACAGCTTTAATAAATCTTAATTAGAATTTTACTTAACTGTAAACAATTCTCCTCGATACAGGTTGAGGAATCCGTAATGAAGTCAAAGAAAGTGATCATTTGCAACATTGTCAAACTTAGTTTCATCCACAGAAACCACGGACCTTCTTCGCAAAACTAAAATTCAACTCAATCCTTCACTTGTTTTTCTGTCACAATGTTTATTGATTATTACCTGCGAAATATATTTCAATTAGTCATCGAGATAAATTTCAATTAGCTACACCTTACACCTGTTGTATTCTGAATTGATCGTCTATGCAATCGTATTTCTATGGATCTATAATACACAGTCTGTTACTCAGTTTTATTTCGCTTATTGACTTTCTACATAGGTGTACAGGGACATTTATTTTACATGCAAAGAACATGTTATTCAGGAAAATATAATTACATGATATGTGTTTAAGAACACACAAATAATTATTTATTCAAACACCTCTTCCTTTAAAAAACATATATATTAACACACACAAATGGTTTTTACAAACAATAGTTGATTTTATGCTTCCAAACAAACCACACGCAAGCTATTGTTGAATTTTAAAATATAGCCAAGGTAAATGTATCTACAATCATATTTAATCACAAATATCGTTCTGTTCTATATAAATGTAACAAATGAACTAACCATTTCAGTGGATCTCAACATGGACAAAACTGTTGGAGATGTTCAATGAGTGAATGTTTATTTAATGAAGTAAAAGCGTAGATTCTTTCTTTTGGTAAATACATGTAGCTGTACATCTTATAGATGTTCCAAGACAAAATAATATAATAATATCTACCTATATACCACTTTATAGTGTCTCAGATCGCGGTATGTAAAGAAAACTTGGTGCTCAAAGTGAAGCCCTTTTCCCTCTACATTGATGATACATCTGTGTGTTTAAAGTTGATTTTGACAGCCCGGGCCAAGTCGGACCCACCACAAGCCAAACACTTTTGATAAGAGACTATGTTGAGAATGTAGAGGGGAAAGGGCTTCACTTTGAGCACCTTGTTTTCTTTAAAAACCGCGATCTGAGACACTATAGAGAGATATTTAGGTAGATATAATACTAATCTATAGGTGTGAATCCATTTCATGTTACATCTGTGAGGTTTAAGTTGATTTTGACAGCCCGGGCCAAGTCGGACCGAACACTTGTGAGACTGTTGAGAGTATAGGGAGAAGAGGTCTACTTTAACCAACGTTACTGCTTTATACACGATGAACTTTGACATTATTAAGTGGTATTTACATAGATATAGTACTATCCTATAAATATAAACGCTATGCCGACAGATGGAAATTTGTATCGCGATAGCTAGAAGTATTTGATACGTTACAAATATTATTTCGTTTAACGATTGCTCTTTTACATGTTACCTAGATCAGCGACGCTTACACACAGCTCCACTTTCTGGATTTCAAGCGATTTACTCCGAAATACCTAATTACGCTTCACGTTTTTGGTTGGTGATTGTTCATTAATGTCATGTGTGTATGTTGCATCAATAATATGTAGGTATGATCGCCGATAATGAAGTAATTAGCCAATAACACTTTGGCCCGTCTTGGCCCAGCCCGGCCCGACTTTTAGGCAATGACAATAAATTGACTGCTTATTGCAAATACTCATGTCAGTGGGGAAAGAAGCTGTGCGCCCAGTGTTCACTACCAAAACAACTCCTTACATTAATTTCAAACCACAGAACTGATATTGTTCATTCCCCCTCCCTTCCCCACCTCTATAGTTGTGATACATTTTGGCGACTCACCCCTCCACCACCCTCCACTCTCCTCTATTGCTGTTTTTATTTATCCCTCCTCCCCACTCCAAATCCCCCCCCCCCCCCCCCCCCCCCCCCGCCGCATACATCAGCATGTCCAGTGATCCTTACCAACATGGTTACCATATATTCAGCTGAGAAAGAACATGGTGTGTGATTGAGAATGGACTGTATAAAGAGTATACGTTTAACCCGCGTTTTGTAATATTCCAAAAATATATCATTTACAGCCGTGAGAGTTTGTATTGACCCTGTTAGGCAAGACGAGCAACGCTTTAACATTTACCACACGCCACCCTTGTACCTTCTTTAAACTACATGTATATCTATCTGCCTTAAGTTAAAAGCAGTGTACATGTATTATTGTCACATGTAGTTGTAGGGCATATGCAGCTTGCACTATTTCCAGGTCGATGTTGAACTGCTGTGGGCACTGCTATTATTCTTTGTCCAATGAAGTTGAAAATCGATATCAACGACTACTCAAATAGTGTCTCTGTGATCATGCAAGCGGTTTAGCTTGGAAGACTGCTTCAATATTATTAAGGTATTTTCCTATCTTGGGCAACATTGGGTACATCTTACTTCAGCGAACTGACACAGACTTGTGGTTCACAACGCCGTGGGAAGTTGCATGGGAAGAAGACAGTAGATATGAGGCTGCTCCTAACATCATTGTTGATTACCAGCCTTCTGTCAGTGTTTGTCTTGTTTAAATATGCTCAAAAATCTGTACACGATCTGGAGTTAGCGCAAAGCCTGTCTATGATGACGTCAGCTCTTGGATTTACACAAGATATCGATGCACATCACCAAACGCAGATCCAACACATAAGCCGGACCAAAGGGCGAAACTTAGATAGAAGCAATTCTGAATCTCAAACGGGATTCCAGAGAGTTGGAGACACTCTCAACACGTATGTGTATTCGGCAATATACGACGACATTGAAGTCCCTATAATCAGGGTAATAGCATTGGTTAGACATATCCAGGATGCGAGGAAACTGCCATCATTTGTATGCACGTACTTCAATGGTTCTGGACAAGCTTCTCCGGTCACGTACAGGGGAATATTGCAGTATATGCAAAAGCCTAATTTGGGATACAGGTAGGTTTTACTTTGACTTGTATGGCATGTAGGGTGTCGTGGTCACAGCATGCACAAATAAAGACAACGCATCTTTAAATGTAACAATTTCAATTATGCACAATGAGAATGTAAGTTAGGAACAGAGGGACAAAGAATATTTTGAATATTTCGAAATTAATCAGTTGTTTGGTTGATATGATCTTTGAAACATTTGAATGTAATTTATTGTTCAAAGGCAACTGCCATATAACATAATGTAAGTCGACAAGTTCTCCATCGTTAATTAATTTCAAATCTTTATGTGACCAAGTACAGCAGCGGAACACGATTACTGGACTTTCAAAATTCTGTATTGAAACATCGAACCCGGTTTAGTAAATATTTGTAATGAAATATGAATAATTCTGAACAAAAAAGACATATATATGCACTATAAGTGGAATTCTAAAGGTGTTGGCTGAATTCTAAACTTACTCACCCACTGACCCACCGCCACCTCCCTCCACCACCACCACCGCCTTTTCTATGTTTGGAACAACAAAAAGATTTTAGACGCGCTTCTTTCAATGTCGATCTTGTTCACCTTTTACGAGCGCTTCTTTGGGTGTCCCCCTCCTCCCCGGAAACAGGTGTGCCGCCATCTTGGATGCGCACGCAGGACCCACAATGCCCTGCGCAAACCGAAACCGCAAGTGACGTCATCAGAGGTCACGTGACCCCACCGACCAATCAGAAGCTAGGAGCGGTTCCAGAGTCCGGCACACAACTACTACAACAAAGTGAAAATTTAGAGAAATTATTTTAGGAAAAGGTTAACTTGTGCTGTGTCTGTTGACTTTTATTGACTCGTAAACAGCGCGCAGTACTTTCATTCGTTGCGGGGTGTGAGCGATTTATTCTCCCGCCAGGAGATTTATTTCCCTTTCAGGCGGGATACACGGTATTTTATCAATGAGGAAATAACCTTTTCAACAAAAATAAAGTAAACACAGTTTAAACACAGCTGTTAGAAATGACATGGCTGTAGAAATTAAGATACTAAACTTCAGATGGAAGTTTTGAAACTTTCGTAAACATTTGGTTTGGTTTAAGTAACAACTACTGCAACTTCATGGTAATCAAAGTGCTATTGACTTTCTTATGTCCAGCATGTTACATGTCTTCAACAATGCTTTGGCAATACTGGAAAAGTGCGAAAGGGAGAAGTGACATTTTTATTTGTTCAATGGCATTAATAAACAAAATAAAAACTTCAAACAAAATATGTCTACTTCAGCATATGTGAAAATACCCAAACCAATTGAGAAGATTTATACAAGCATGTATTCGAAAATAGTCCAAGTGTATATTTATTTATTTATTTATTTATTATTTATGATTTTTTATATACATGTTTTTTTCTATATATATTCATGATGTCTTGTGGGCCCTTCGATGCCTGGTGTGCACAAAGTAGTGCTGTATTTCTATCTTTGTATTAATGTGCACAGGACACTGTATGTTTAAAGCATCAACACGTCACCATGACGTCATCAACCCAAATGTGAAAATCAAGTCAAGGAACGATACGATCGGAAAGTTTGCCACCGCACGGAAAGTGTGCCGCCGCAAACTCGATTTTACATGTTAGGGATATAATTTATATCCACTTTATGGCCGTGGTCATTTTGCTTTGACGTATTGATGAGGCAGCTCATGGATCACTGCTCACTGCTCACTGATCGAGAATTGATTACTGTAGGTCAAAGAAACTTTGCCATCCTCAGGGTGGAGTAGAGTTTGTGCATACCTTGTGATGAATCTACACTTCTGGTCTTAACATGTGGCGGGTATGTTATTTGCTTTCTAATGATAGAAATATTATATCTCATTAGTATTATGACACTCGATGTCCAAGTACAAAGCAAATACTAGTAGTATGTATGGGTATAAAGTTCACTCCACTAAGTTTTGGTCCAGTTGTCACCTCTTTGTAAAGTAGTGAACTGTGAAAACCATGTTTGTTTGTTTGTTTGTTGTTTAACGACACACTCAGTAATATTCTAGCTATATGACGGTCATTCGAATGGTCAATCCTTCTGTTCCCTATTTTACAGTTGTTTTATTTTTCAGGTACCATTCTGGATTTATTAAGTGTGGGTTTCCCAAAGACGGATGGCCAACAGCAGTAAGGATTAGTGGAATCATTACTACAAAGGCTTGCAACATGCTGAGAGTTATCTATCCTTTGAAGAAGAAAAGACAGCTTACAAGATGTTTCTCAGCACTTCATTCAAATTTCAGCAACACATTACAGCTTATACAGACACTTGAAATCAGCCTCATGTTCGGTGTTGAACATTTCATTGTTTACAATTACAGTATACACGAATCTGCTATGAATGTTTTAAAACATTATCGTAATTTGGGAGTTTTAGAAATCTTGCCATGGGATGTACCTTTAAACCGATCTGAGATTTATTACTTTGCACAACTTGCTGTCATTCAAGAGTGTATGTACAGAAACTTGCACGTCTCCGAATTTATACTGACTGGAGACACGGATGAAGTCTACATACCAAAGGTGTATGCCAATACTTTAGACATGATCGTTGACAACTTGAAAGGTCGACCATCGTGTTCTTGTCTGCTTGTCCGAAATACCTTTTTCCCTGTGAACCTTCAACCTCATACGGGGAATTTCACTCTGAAGCAAGAAGCAAGAAGACTCAATCTCACCTACCTGTTGTACACAAGTCATTTAATAATCAACAATCCTGGCAAAAGATCAAAAGTGATCATCAAACCAACAGGTGTTGAGATCGTCGGAACACACACTGTTAAAAAATTTCGGAAAGGACACAATGGTTGCATATGTCAGTATTCTCGGTGCCTTCTGCACCACTACCGTATTGTACCACCAAAGGAGTGGGGTTCCGTCCGAGCAACAGACGACACGTTGCTGAAGTATTCTGAAAAAATTGTTCAACGTGTGATCGAGAGAATAACCCAGTTAAACCTGGATAAACAGACCGGGACGTTTAAAGTTTGAAACCATAATGTTATGATATTGATATGCTCCGAATCTAACAAAGAATATCATTGTCATATTTTATTCAACTTCCATGTCTTCTGAGAGTGTCGTCACACATTCGACAAAATGCTGGAATCGATGTACCGTTGTACAAAGCGATCTTAGCGCTAAGGTGATCGTAACTTCCATACCTTAACATAGACTTAACACAGTCGTAGCGTTTGTGCAACGGCGCTCAGTGCCTTCAGTGTGAGGAGCTAACACTTGACCAACAAGGCTCCCCCATCACCCATGTCAAATTCTTTGATAACAAAACCGATCACGTCTTCAAGTTCATAACATATTTCGGTGGATATAAAAAATATGTTGCGTGTTTGTGTTTCAGCAAAACTCGTGTAATAAAACTGACTGCTTCAGCAAATGAAAGATAGCTTGAGATGTATTTGCAAATACAATGTTACAGTTGGTAGTTCTTAAAAGACTGGGGGGAAATTGGAAAGCATGAAAGCGTAGGAGTAAAAAATTGGCTCCTCGTGCCACTTTGGTGAAACCCACAAACTAGAATATGGTGCGACAAACCAAGAAATATAATCAGGACTAATCAGGATTCGAACCAACACGCCTTAGGGAGGCAACGTTGCGCAGGGAATTTGATGGTATTAGGGATTCAGGGGTAAGGAATGAGATACATTTCATGGTATTCGGGATTAAGGGTTGAGGAATGAGAGATATTTGATTGTATTAGGGATTCAGGGGTAAGGAATGAGAAACATTTGATGGTATTAGGGATTCAGGGGTGAGCAATGAGGGACACTTGATGGTATTCGGGATTCAGGGGTGAGCAATGAGGGACACTTGATGGTATTCGGGATTCAGGGGTGAGCAATGAGGGACACTTGATGGTATTCGGGATTAAGGGTTGAGCAATGAGGGACACTTGATGGTATTAGGGATTCAGGGGTGAGCAATGAGGGACACTTGATGGTATTCGGGATTCAGGGGTGAGCAATGAGGGACACTTGATGGTATTAGGGATTCAGGGGTTAGCAATGAGGGACACTTGATGGTATTCGGGATTCAGGGGTGAGCAATGAGGGACACTTGATGGTATTCGGGATTCAGGGGTGAGCAATGAGGGACACTTGATGGTATTCGGGATTCAGGGGTGAGCAATGAGGGACACTTGATGGTATTCGGGATTCAGGGGTGAGCAATGAGGGACACTTGATGGTATTCGGGATTCAGGGGTGAGCAATGAGGGACACTTGATGGTATTCGGGATTAAGGGTTGAGTAATGAGGGACACTTGATGGTATTAGGGATTCAGGGGTGAGCAATGAGGGACACTTGATGGTATTAGGGATTCAGGGGTGAGCAATGAGGGACACTTGATGGTATTAGGGATTCAGGGGTGAGCAATGAGGGACACTTGATGGTATTAGGGATTCAGGGGTGAGCAATGAGGGACACTTGATGGTATTCGGGATTCAGGGGTGAGCAATGAGGGACACTTGATGGTATTCGGGATTATTTTAAGGAACACCGGGATTTGTGTTCCTCATAATAAAGAAGTTGACATCCATAAATTGTCTTCCTTATGTTACAACTGGTCTGCAATGTGGCCATCGTCCCGAGGCAAGGGAGGTTACTTGCTGTAAAAACCCAGATTCCACCCTATTCGTGACCAACTCGTGTTATTCCGGGACAAGCCGAATAGCGACTCATGCCCCCCTCGTGGCCATTTATGCGACCGGGTTCCATCTTAGCGCAAACGGGCATACCTAAAACAATTGTCAAGTTGTTGCGTAATGGTTCACACATTTTCCCCGTATATTATATACATTTCAGATGCAATTTAAAGCACATCAGGACGTGCGGAATTATACAGTATGATTGAACACATTTAACTGTGTCTTTGGTATATTTAAGATGCAAGACATATGTAAAATCAAAAATTATTTCTGAGGGATTCTTTGACGAAGAACTTGAAATCATACGCGCATTCTGATTGGTTTGTCGTATTTTCGCACATAACATTCATCGATAGGGGGACGAGTCTTCTTGCAGGTTACGGAAAGGGGCGAGTGGTGACGAATGATTCCGACCGTGCCGAACTAGGCTGGAATTCCGGAGTTATTTATTGGCTGGACAAACGAGTCTATGCATAGCCGTTTTCCGGATCGTAAACAACACGGATTTCAACATGCAAATTTCGGTCCACTGCAGGATTTGCAAAGCATGTGTACTGTCAAATGGACATCGACAGATACCTGTCAAATCGTTTTATGTTTTTGATGGTCAATAAGAAGTACATAGAAGGGACATAACTCGTAATAGGCATTGATCGAGTCACGAAATTCCAGCCTAGTTCGACAAGGGTGGGGGGCGGTCGGGTAGCCTAGTGGTTAAAGCGTTCGCTCGTCACGCCGAAGACCCGGGTTCGATTCCCGACATGGGTACAATGTGTGAAGCCCATTTCTGGTGTCCCCCGCCGTGATATTGCTGGAATATTGCTAAAAGCGGCGTAAAACCATACTCACTCACTCACTCGAATTTTATATGTATCAACATTTCGCATGTAATACAGATGGAGCCTCAACCTACGTGTCTCCTTCGGCTGTTTGTCTAAATAATTCAAATTGTATAACTAAACCTTACATGTCCACTGCCAGGCAGTTACTACGTCACGCCTAAGTGACGTCACTTGTACCGTATCCATGGTTACCTTGTAAATCGCAGAAACCTGTATAAATAAACCTTACATGTCCACTGCCAGGCAGTTACTACGTCACGCCTAAGTGACGTCACTTGTACCGTATCCATGGTCACCTTGTAAATCGCAGAAACCTGTATAAATAAACCTTACATGTCCACTGTCAGGCAGTTACTACGTCACGACTAAGTGATGTTACTTTATCAAATGCATGTTCCCCAAGTTAATGGCATATAAACTCATCGTATTGTTGTTGCTGTACACGTGTGCATGCTCCTCTGTAACAGTGCCCCTGGGTGAATCGGGTACATGACAGTGTGACAGAGGGCACACATAAATTCGAATCGCGTGGATACAAAACACATGTTTGTATGTTTGTTTGTTGTTTAATGCCGCACTCAGCAGTATTCGAGCTATATGGCGGCGGTCAGTAAATAATTGAGTCTGTACCAGACAATCCAGTGATTAACATCATTAGCATCTACTATAGCATGCATCAACCAAGTCAGCGAGCCTGACCACCCGATCCTGTTAGTCGTTCTTACGACACAGTTGCCTTTTACGGCAAGCATGGGTTGTTGAAGACAAATTCTAAACCCGATCTTCACGGGTTTATTGGTCTGACATATGAGTGCTGTGATGCAAAATGCATACCGAGATTACGAACCATTATTCCACATTCATTTTGTAGTTATATGACGCCCAGTTTATTCCGGACGGTGTCCCTTCCCCAAAGAAATTGTCCGGATTAACGGATGTCCGGATTAACGGACCTCCGCATCAACAGATCTTCGGATCAGGATTAACAACGTACTGGTTATTAGTTCTGTACCTGTAGCTATAAAGCCGTTCTCAAAAGTATTTATCAGGAATGTGAGGTTTGCGGATTAACAGGTTCCAGATTTATGAGGTTTCACAGTACACAATGTACCGATGGAAACATCACAGTTTACATGTACGCCCTCGGTGTGAATAAAATATGGCAAGAGTCTGGGGGACATATGCACTAACATGCCGGATAAAGAGTAAAATCCCTTTAAAGCTTGCAGGATCTGCATAATTATACAATTGAGCTACGCCTTTAGAAAACGTTATGTAAGGTATCAGATTCATTTATATGATTGATATTAACACTTTGTTCATTTCAACAACTGGATTTAGACTTTTTACAACGCTATATGCATGGGGGAGGCTTAAATGTATTGGGGGGCACGGGTGGCCCTGTCGTCTAAGGCGCCGCGATTCGCTGTGCAGAGTTGCGTCCCTTAGGCACGCCAGAAACCTATGATTGTGGGTTCGAATCCCGGTTCGCCCCGATTATGTTTCTAGGTTTGTCAGCACCATACCCGTGCTCGTGGGTTTCACTGAAGTGGTAAACGTCTGAGACCTGCATCACTTCGGGCTTTCCTCCCACATTAAGCTGACACGCCGTGATATAACTGGAATACTGTTAAAAGCGGCGTTAAACCAAACTCACTCACTCACTCACTCACTCACTTAAATGTATTGACAAGGCTGAAGTTTTCAGGAAGAACTTTTCTAAAATGCGAACATGAGTAACTGTGACACAAAGCTGATTTTCTCAGATGTAGATAAAGACGGATTGTTCATTTTTCTCTTTTGTTTTGTGGTCGACCCTTTAACCCATTTAGTGCTACTGATTAGTCGTCCAATTAACTTCAACAATCGAAGGCAATTTTCACAATCGAGCGCAAACAATTATTCTCAACTTCCACTCTTTGTTGAGCTTCATCACTTCTCACTACTACGTAGTTTGAGAGAAAAATGAGAACGTTTGAGGCAAGTGTCTTTTTAGAAAAAAATAAGTGCTGAGGTATTTATTTGTGTTTCTTTATGTTAGGTGTAATCTAGTTTTACTGAACTTTGCATTGAAAAACAAAAGATTATTACATGTATTAATCATGATTTTCCAAACAATTACTTAATAAATAGTAATGCTTGACCATGTCCAAAAAAATTTTGTGTGAGAGTGAGTGGATGAGTTTAGGTTTACGTCGCTTTGTAGAGTATTTTCACTCACTCACTCACTCACTCACTCCGAAATCGGCCAACTCGGCCCATCCCCTCCTCTAATGTTCTCACACGACACGTCGGTGACCTCGCTCATATGCTGTTTGGGCACATCTCTCATGAAAGTGTGACGTCACCATGACCGACCAAGGTACGTGTTTTCGAGTTACTGTGACAGTATCATGTCGATCTTGTCATATTGAAAGTTGAGTGAATTCAACGATCGATCGAAATTAGGAGGTATGACGGTAACCCTCGCAAGAAACTATGCTAAATAATGTTATTTTCATAATGTTGTACAACAGATAAGAAATGCTTTTGGAATATTTGCAGGTCAAGCGATAAGGCTGAAGCTAAATCTCAGATATACGTTCATTCTCTCGGTCCACACAAGACAACATGACGGTGGTTTATATTTCTGAGTGTGTGGATCGTGGGTTTAATAACTCGAGAAACCACAGTGACCCTGGACTTAATTCTGAGTGTGGATCGAGGGTTTAATAGCTAAAGAAATCATAGTGACCCTGGTGTTAATTCTTAGTGTGGATCGAGGCTTTAATAGCTAAAGAAATCATAGCGACCCTGGTGTTAATTCTGAGTGTGGATCGAGGCTTTAATAGCTAAAGAAATCATAGTGACCCTTGTGTTAATTCTGAGTGTGGATCGAGGCTTTAATAGCTAAAGAAATCATAGCGACCCTGGTGTTAATTCTGAGTGTGGATCGAGGCTTTAATAGCTAAAGAAATCATAGTGACCCTGGTGTTAATTCTGAGTGTGGCTCGAGGGTTTAATAGCTAAAGAAATCATAGCGACCCTGGGTGGGCATGGGGCATGGGTGGCCCCGTCGTCTAAGGCGCCGCGATTCGCTATGCAGAGTTGCGGAGAGGGAGGGCAGGGGCGGAGGGGGAGGGGTGGTGGTTTTGTATCGAGATTAGATATGTAATATCATCTACAGAAACGGATATTTTTTACATATTAAACTATGAGCCTGACCCCCCCCCCCCCCCCCAACAATGTAATATTGGGGTTGGCAATTTCTTTTTCCTTCAACAGTGTGAAGCATAATTATATTTTTCAGGAATTTTCGAATTTTAATGGTTTGTTTGTTAAAAGGTATCAGTACTGTGATAACACATTGTAATTATGTTTCTCTTCAACTTTATGACAATGATAATATTAAGATCGTACCTTCCATGTGGCAGCTGCAAGATATCCTTGGACGTGTACCAGACAGGGATATCCACATTGGACAAGAACATGTGTTCCTCCAACAGGTTACGTAATGGCTTTACGGGGAAGGCGGGATACTTGTGCATCTCGCCGTGTTGTATAACTGTCATAGACAGCTGTGACATGTCATGAGTGAGTAAGTGTGGTTTTACGCCGCTTTGAGCAATATTCCAGCAATAGCAGTGAGTTGGGTTTAACGCCGCTTTTAACAGTATTCCAATTATATCGCAGCGTGTCAGCTTAATGTGAGAGGAAAGCCCGAAGTGATGCAGGTCTCAGACGTTTACCACTTCAGTGAAACCCACGAGCACGGGTATGGTGCTGACAAACCTAGAAACATTGGAACCCACAACCATAGGTTTCTGGCGTGCCCAAGGGACGCAACTCTGCACAGCGAATCGCGGCGCCTGAGACGAGTGGGCCACCCGTGCCCCCTCCACAAATATCAGGGCGGGGACACCAGAAATAGGGTTCACACATTTTACCCATATCGGGAATCGAACCGGGGTTTTCGGCGTGACGAGCCAAACCTTTAACCACCACCCGACCGCCCCAGAAATATCATGATCGAGGTCCATTATTGATTCGATGTTCTCGAAATGTGTACTGTGCAATATTATATACAAGTACTTGCAGTTTCCCTCAGACAAGGGTTCTGTATAATACTTGAATTTGAACTTGTTCTTTCAGGTTTACTTTCGGGGCGGTCGGGTAGCTTAGTGGTTAAAGCGTTCGCTCGTCACGCCGAAAACCCGGATTTATTGTTGACCAAGCTGATATATTTGAACAAATGAACTTAGATGCTCTTAGAGATCCAAGTGCTATCCCCACTGTCCGGGGTACGAGTCATCAGAAAAGTTACAATGAAGCTTATTGTGTCATAAAAAAACAGACAATACAATGATATCATGTATTATGTGTCATGGAGCAGTATTAACATAAGTGATTCGCCAAACCATTTTCATATTTTTATAAAGACGTTTAAAGCACACAGCAAATTTAGGCGCCTTAGCAGGGGTGAAACTACCATTGTAGCAAAAAAAGCAAATGTTTACACCGAAGAAAAAGCCCAATTTTTGTTAACACCTAAAAATCGGAAGATGGTAGATGGTATGTGACGAAAGCTGACCGCGCTCACACAATTAGTTTCAAATAACTGCTCGCGTTAAAATAAAAAAAACAAAAAAAAACGCCACATATTACGAATGAACATGTAAAAACACATAAAAGTAATATTATCGATTCGTTTTAATGTTTAAATTTCATTTATCATCATAGATGTTTCTTGAATGAAAGTCGGATAGTGTTGTGAAACACGTATAGATTATATAACTTATAAAAAAATTATAATAAAAAATTACCAATAAACTCCATAAACGGTCCCAAAATGCAGGAAATAGTGTTTAAGGGCATCTCTCATTTTTAAAAATTAGCGAGTCCTCATAAAATTAATTTGCTTTCACTTAAGATTAGCCTCGTTGCGCCTCTGCTCAGACGGTAGGGTCACTCTGTTACTCCGAGTATATGCATTCCCCTTGTTCTTCACAGAATTTATCATCTGTCTGATTCTCTGTCTGGCGAGTGATGCATGCGTCACCGGGAACACCTGTCCTGACACAAGTAACCCGGATGTTAAACACTTTGACATCCGCATACCGGAAACTGAAGTCCCTGACTCGGAAACGACCTACGTGTGTCAACAGTTCAAGGTTGTTGCCTGTTCTCACTTCATTTTCAAATCATTGTTTTATTTTAGTCCCCATATGGTGGAGAGACACCTAGCGTCGTTTGCCTTGAAGGTCCTGAGTAAAATGTGTCCCTTTTCGACTTATTCCAAGTAATCATAGGATTCAATTTGATCGTGTACCGACCGTGATGGGTTCCTTTGTTTTAATGCATCAAAGCTTCACCTGTACTCGCAACGATTCAATTTTTTGGACTTTTCAAAAAGTTATTTTTCAAGCCAGCTTGATTAACGTCTAATAAAGTAGACGGTTTCATATAAAAAAAAAAACATGTTGGGGGTTGTTGCAGGCGTTTCTAACCACAGTGAATATTTATGAGATGTTTCAGTATAGAGAGCGAGTGAAAAGGGTTTAACACCCTTTTGAACAGTATTCCAGTTATATCACGGCGTGTCAGCGTGATGAGAGGCGAAAGCCCGAAGTGATACAAGTCTCAGGCGTTCACCACTTTGGTGAAACCCTCTATGATGGGCATGGTGCTGCCAAAACTAGAAACATAATCGGTGCGAACCGAGATTCGAACCCCACCGCCCCTCTGACTGGAACAGCACGTGTTCCCAGCCTGAAAGAACATCGTCGTCCCTGGTGTGGAATGCACGAAGCAACACTTGTAACAGTCTATTTTATACCTCCAGAACAGTGTTTCAAAATAAACTAGTGTCCAAAAGAAACGATACCAACTTATTTTCAAAATTTTTTTTACTAAGTGAATTGTCAAGTATGAAAACATGCCAATTCGTATTGCACATCCCAAACACAGCATAGTCGATAAAAAATACCGGGAACACGTGATCACTTCCGGGAAAAAACGTAAATTTCGTGAAAGTGACATTTCCCTCTCTAGCATGTTCTGCACGTGCAGAAAAACTGTATAAAACGGCTGATCAGACACGTTAATATCACAGCAACAAAAAGAACTCAAGATTTGCCACGTTTGACAGCCATCGAGAGAGACAGAGCCGTTGGAATGGTCCAACAAGGAGCGTCACACGTCGACGTCGCTAGAAGGTTGGGCTGCGCACGCATCACTATCACCAGGTTGATGCAGCGGCTACGTCAGACAGGTCAGACGTCACACAGGCCCAGGAGTGGAAGACCACGAGTAACCACGCCCCGTGAAGATCGTTACATCCGGGTATTACACCTGAGGAACCGCACCGTAACAGCGACGTCCACGGCGGCTACAGCACTGGGACACAGGATCAGTCGACAGACCGTCTACAGGAGACTACGGCAGTATGGTATCCGGCCACGTCATCCCTACCGCGGACCGCTCCTGACGCCTCGACACCGGAACAACAGACTGATCTGGGCCAGGCGAGTTCGACGTTGGCAACGGCGGGACTGGGCACGTGTTATGTTCTCTGATGAGAGCAGATTCCTCATCTTCAGAAACGATGGACGGCAGATTGTATACCGACGATTTGGTGAACGTTTGGCGCCTAACTGTATCCAACAGGTCCGGCCGTTTGGAGGTGGAGGGTTAATGGTTTGGGGTGGCATATGTGGTGACGTCAAAACGATGCTTGTCGTAATTCGTGGAAACCTGAATGCACAGCGTTATCTTGATGACATCCTACGGCCTGTTGTGGTGCCCTTTATTCAGCAACATCCTCGTGAACTCCTTTTCCAACATGACAATGCAAGGCCACACACAGCAAGATTGACACAGAACTTCCTTGCCATCGCCAACGTACAGGTTTTGCCATGGCCCGCATGTTCACCGGACATGAATCCCATCGAGCACTTATGGGACCACCTCGATCGGCAAATCCGACGTCGCCGTGTGCCTCCAGTCAACGTCCAGGACTTGGAACGATGTCTCCTCGAGGAATGGCAACGCATCACTCCCAACGTCATCAGACGTTTGACGTCATCAGTCCGTAGGCGTGTTCTGGCATCTGTTGATGCTCACGGTTGACATACCCGCTACTGACTTGACTTTGAGACGTGTGGTGTGACATTTCCCGTTGTTTCTGTGATCAGTGCTCTAACGAAATGTTCATTTTTCGACCCCACCCATCTTTAAAGGCTTGTCATATTGGTTGTACAGATTTTATTGAAATGAAATTTGTGTACAGATGTTGTGAAAGGATTTCTCAAAAGCATAACACCAATCCTAAACTTCTGCATTGTTTAGTTTTTCTTTTATGTCGTTGCAAACAGGTGGTATCGTTTCTTTTGGACACCAGTTTATATTTGTTTGGTTGCGTTCTGGGTTTTTGTTTGAGATAATGTGAGACATTAGGAACATATAATTACAATATAGTGAAGACTGCTTCACTTTTCCTTCACCTTGTATATGTGTAGGTTCCCGACGAGGAGACATATCACGCAGTTGCCTTTGAGCCCTTGATCGACAACCGTGACGTCATGCACCATCTGCTCCTGTTCGGCTGTGCAGAAGATATAGGGGATATGGTGAGAACTTGAACTCTCATGTACACTAAAAGCATACAGAGAGTGACGCTTTGAACAGTATTCCTGCTATATCACGGCGTGTCAGCTTAATGTGGGAGGAAAGCCCGAAGTGATGCAGGTCTCAGGCGTTTATCACTTTGGTGAAACCCACGAGCACGGGTATGGTGCTGACAAACCTAGAAACATAATCGGGGCGAACCGGATCCGAACCCACAATCATAGGTTTCTGGCGTTCCCAAGGGACGCAACTCTGCACAGCGAATTCCAGTGACACCTTTGACGATGAGGCCTCCGTGCTCCCTATAAAGTATAAGGAGCAAATATCATTTATATAACATAGTTTGAAAAGAAACTGTGCACCACAAAATCAGGCCCGTTTCCTTTCTAGGACTAAACATTGGAATTAGCGCCATGTGTGAAACAGAGATTTACGTCTGCGTAATAAGGGTGGCAATTAACTGTTGTATTGAAACACATTACAAAATTTCATTTGGTCGAGGAATCCGGGTTAGAATAAGTTCCCAGCAACTTATGCTTATTGGACGGGGCGATTTAATGGATCGGGTGGTCAAGCTCGGTGACTTGGTTCATTGCTTGTCACCGTACCCCGACGGCGTTGGTCATTGCTCATAATATCAATCCCTGGTTTTCAGGCCGCCGTTTTACAGCTATATTACTGAACGCAAAGCATAGAACGTCTGTCAAATTTCTGCTGTTAGCTTATAAATATTTCGAGCAAGGACTTCTTGGTAGAAAACCGAAACAAAGCTAAAAATGCACCATACTGTAATTCTCGTGTTGGGATTACGCAGCGCTTGGTAAAGCGTTCGATGTCTACTTTTAAACGGTCTACTCAATCTCACTAAAATCATATCTTAGTTTGTTCAGCGGTAGCGAGAACTAAGATATGATTTTAGTGAGATTGTTTAGCGGCAGCGAGAACTAAGATCTGATTTTAATGAGATTGACGATCTACTGTGTTATCACTGTGTTGGTCGTCTTTGGACACTCCTGCATCAGACGTTTCTTCTCATGATCAGAAGACACGTGTACACAACGTCAACTCTGCTTCCAACTCAGCTTCTTCCATCAATTTATTTTCAACAGAATCCCCATCAGTGCAGTGGTATTGACCAAAGGTGCCAATCGTGGTTGGCGCAGTGGACCGTGGGAGTTAAGGGGCAGGTGTGCGCGCATCCAGGAACTGGCATCCGGTTTGGAAGAGGCTCATATTCGTTTATGTCACTACAGATACACTGGAACAACGCACTGAAAGCAAAGAACATGTCAGGTATGTTTCAGTTTAGTCCTGCTTCAACAGCCACAAGAGGCACAGGAGAAGGTGGGCAATTCTTTGTATAGAGTTACGTCCCTTAGGCGAGGCACAAACCTGCATCACTTGCTCTTATTCCACATAAAGCTGATAAAACTAATTCAGAAATACTGTTCAAGCAGCGTTAAACCCAACCTACTCCCGCACTCAAAGGTCACAATCATATCGCTGTATCGTGTATGTGTGTCCACGAGGACAAACCGTTGGAGCCGCGTGGTCGTCGTAACAGACACATCTGACGTACCAGACCACAGGCTTCCGAAAATGGGCGCTTTTACGTCACGTATTCATGACATGTTGTAAGACTGATCTTCAAAGTCAAAGATACCTCTGGGTGAGTGAGTGAGTTGGGTTTAACGCTGCACTGAACAGTATTTTGGTAAAACTCCCTGAGTATACATGTACCTATGAAAACATGGCTTCAATGTAATTCAAAGCTAGAATGTTTCCAGACGTTCCTTTTGTATACTTTTAGGGACATTTATAAGATGTAAATACATTTATCTGATTAATAAAACTTCAATTATATTTCAGATAATTCGGGCATGCGCGTATACTACACCCGGAAGTTACGTCAGTATGACGCGGGCAACGTTCAAATAGGCCAGACTAACCTTGACATTCCCCCCGGAGCAACCAATCACCCTGAAACTGGTGGTTGTAGTGGAAACTGTACTAAAAACCTCCTGCCACACTCACTATTCCTCACAAGGACATACATACATATGCACTATCTAGGTAAGTTTGTGTGTTAGTTTTTATGACCATAGGGAGCACGGGTGGCCAAGACGTCATTGACGCCACCATTCGCTTTGCAGAGTTGCGCCCCTTGAGCTCGTATGAAACCGTTGATCGTATGTTTTACCAAAGTGGTGGTGGATGCTACAGACTTTAGGATCTTCCAGTATTTTCAGGAAGAAGGTCTTTATAAACCCAATGCCGCAACCCTATATTAGAAAATGATCTCTCACTTTGCATTAGACCAACACTTAGTCTCGAAACATTTTATTTTTTTTAAACAGCAACTAATATAACTTGAAAAGGAGTGCAGTGATATGAGAGATTCGGAACCTGTGGCAAAGCTAGACTTGTTATATTAAGGACTATAGTGCAGTAAGGGGAGGTAGGAAAGGTTCGGGGACTGTGGTTCTGGGACGGAGAGACAGACTGCCCGTTGTTTCAGGAGTACGAGGGGTTCTTGAGGTGCACCGAGACGGGAAGCTGATACAGACTGTCGCCGAAGACCCTATGTATCAGTATCAGCTGTCGCCCATCCACGTGCACAGCACACCCGTGGAGATACAGCCAGGTGATGCAGGGTTGTATCGTGAGGGAGGGAGCATAACGCCGCTTTGACCACTATTCAGTTATTTCACGGCGTGTCATCTTTACGAAGGAGGAAGCAGGCTGTAGACGTTTACTCATTATGGTGAAACCAACGAGCACATTTCCAGTATTATAGTCTGCCTCAATCTGAGATTCGAACCCAGGACGATAAGGTCATGGCAGCTGAGGGGTGCTAAGCCTTGACCCATTGTACAATCCGAGACTGCTTAAAACACTGATAGTCCTGACCCTCGTTAATCTGGAATACACGTTTTCCTGGATGATAATTGGTGGGAACGCCAATATGAAACTAAAGCCATATTACAGCATGCTCGTTTATCCGGAAATATGTTAATGTTGGCGATTTGACATCATACGGTTTTGTCCGGATTAACGGGGTTTCACTGAAAATTGAGAGGGTACTGTCGCGTCTGCTTGTATTTGGTTGATTATTGAAAATATGATAATAATATTATGGATTGTGCTGTTTCAGGAGACGAGATGCGACTTACATGTTACTTTGACACGAAAACAGGAGACAGACACCGCAATCATCACGTGTACAACGGTGAAGGATCAAGCGTAAGTGAGCGAGTGAGTGAGTGTGTACGGTTTTACGCCGCTTTTATCAATATTCCAGCAATACCACGGCAAGCGACCCAGCCATGTGGGGAACGGAACTCTAGCCTCCGACTGGACGAGAGAATGCTCTAACCACTCTGGCAGGATCTTTGTAATTATTCATCGCTTGACGATGATTAAGAAATGACGAATGAGTGGGTGACTTTGGTTATACGCCATTTTGTATTTCAGATATATCACGGCGTGTTAACTTGATGTAAGAAAAAACGATTACCAGTTTGTTGAAACCCACGAGCACAAGTATGGTGCAAACAAATATATAAACATCATTCGAGTCCACGAGTGTATCTGCAAAGCGAATTGCAGCACCTGAGGCGCCTGGGCCACCCATGCCCTCTATGATCGTATAGACTATAGACTTGTGGCACGCCACGCCACGCCACGTCCCGTCTGTGTGGGGCGGTCGGGTAACCTAGTGGTTAAAGCGTTCGCTCGTCACGCCGAAGACCCGGGTTCGATTCCCGACATGGGTACAATGTGTGAAGCCCATGTAAAAGCGGCGTAAAATCATACTCACTCACTCACGCTGGGATAAAATCGCTGTACATATCTACACCACTAAAACTAGTGAAACTACCAACCCCATGTTTATTGTTTTTGTTATACAAAGCAGTAAAGAAAATGCCTCGTTGTCACCCATCTGTTTAATATTTCAGTCGGAGATGTGTTTTGCCTTCGTGACCTACTACCCGCGTGTAGACGACCTCGACCAGTGTGTCCAGTTTGCTGAGTATGACGTCTGTGGCCAACAAGGAGGTATGTTATGCCCTATCGTTTTCACCACAAAATTTCAATTGTTCTTGGCGTGGTCTCAAGAGGACGAGATGGGATAAAAGAATATTTTGGCGCAAACGTGAAAATACTTGCAATAAAATTATCAGACAATGTCAAATGTTGTTTCTCTTGTGCACATTTGTCATTTTTGATATACGTGATCAAATACATCAGAATGGCAAAAAACGAGTGAAATTGTTAAGTCGTATCACTTTAACATAAAGAATAAGTATAAGCAAATATAAGCTTAAACTATAACTTTAAGCTGTGGTCAGCTTGTTCAGAAATACTGTTCAGTTAATCAGATTTCTTGGCCTATGTGATTAATTGTGTCCAAAACCGCGTTTAATTTAGTTATAATTACTCATTTGAAAACTTTTACATGGGTACACATGCTACATTGGACTGCCGTACATGTACCGGCCAACATGCATACATATGGGTCAGGATACTAACTGGGTTGGCCTTGTGGACTCTTCGTATTTGTCCATAAGCTCCAACTTGGTCCTGAGTGGGAATATAGCCCATATTCGACATACAATACCGTTCCATATTCACCGACTTACTACAATATCATTAGTCTCCAACATACAACAATATCATTCCATATTCTCCAACATACTACAATATCATTCCATATTCTCCAACATACTACAATACCATTCCATATTCTCCAACATACTACAATACCATTCCATATTCTCCAACATACCACAATATCATTCCATATTGTCCAACATACTACAATACCATTCCATATTCTCCAACATACTACAATACCATTCCATATTCTCCAACATATTACAATACCATTCCATATTCTCCAACATACTACAATACCATTCCATATTCTCCAACATACTACAATACCATTCCATATTCTCCAACATACCATAATACCATTCCATATTCTCCAACATACAACAATACCATTCCATATTCTAGAATAGGTCTGCAGCAACCCATGCTTGCCGTAAAAGGCGACTGTGCTTGTCGTAAGAGGCGACTTAGGGGATCGGGTGGTCAAGCTCGCTGACTTGGTTGATGCATGTCATCTATCCTAATTGCGTGGATCGATGCTCATTATATTAATCACTGGATTGTCTGGTCCAGACTTGATTATTTACAGACCGCCGTCATAGAGCTGGAATATTAAACAACCAACTAACCAACCAACCATATTCTCGAACGTAGTACAATACCATTCCATATTCTCCAACATACTACAATACCATTCCATATTCTCCAACATACTACAATACCATTCCATATTCTCCAACATACTACAATACCATTCCATATTCTCCAACGTAGTACAATACCATTCCATATTCTCCAACGTAGTACAATACCATTCCATATTCTCCAACATACTACAATACCATTCCATATTCTCCAACATACTACAATACCATTCCATATTCTCCAACATACTACAATACCATTCCATATTCTCCAACATACTACAGTACCATTCCATATTCTCCAACATACTACAGTACCATTCCATATTCTCCAACATTCTACAGTACCATTCCATATTCTCCAACGTACTACAGTACCATTCCATATTCTCCAGGTACAATGTGTGAAGCCAATTTCTGGTGTCCCCCGCCGTGATATTGCTGGAATATTGCTAAAAGCGGCGTAAAACCACACTCAGTCAGTCAGTCCATATTATCCAACATACTACAGTACCATTCCATATTCTCCAACATACTACAGTACCATTCCATATTCTCCAACATACAACAGTACCATTCCATATTCTCCAACGTACTACAGTACCATTCCATATTCTCCAACATGCTACAATACCATTCCATATTATCCAACGTACTACAGTACCATTCCATATTCTCCAACATACTACAATACCATTCCATATTCTCCAACATACTACAATACCATTCCATATTATCCAACGTACTACAGTACCATTCCATATTCTCCAACATACTACAATACCATTCCATATTCTCCAACATACTACAATACCATTCCATATTATCCAACGTACTACAGTACCATTCCATATTCTCCAACATACTACAATACCATTCCATATTCTCCAACATACTACAATACCATTCCATATTCTCCAACATACTACAATACCATTCCATATTCTCCAACGTACTACAGTACCATTCCATATTCTCCAACATACTACAGTACCATTCCATATTCTCCAACGTACTACAGTACCATTCCATATTCTCCAACATACTACAGTACCATTCCATATTCTCCAACATACTACAGTACCATTCCATATTCTCCAACGTACTACAGTACCATTCCATATTCTCCAACATACTACAGTACCATTCCATATTCTCCAACATACTACAGTACCATTCCATATTCTCCAACGTACTACAGTACCATTCCATATTCTCCAACGTACTACAGTACCATTCCATACTCTCCAACATGCTACAATACCATTCCATACTCTCCAACATCAAAGGCTATGATTATACTTCTGTCTATTTCATATAATTAACTGTTCAACGTTAAAAAGTATATTATGTGCAAAACCTCCAAAAGCTTTACGTTTTTATGTATGTGTAGCCCTATTAATGTTCGGTCAAAAATAATCCTCCTGCTAAATATGTTGGTTTGTGTGCCGCATGATGTTCAAGCTGTGCACAGATAATCTCACAATCACGATTGCTGCCCAGTAGAACACGTGAAGATCTCGGTGTTATCTCGACCGCTGGTTACAACTAGTGGTGTACAAACACTGCAAGTTCGGTCATGAGATTGTGATTATTACCTAACATATTGCACAAAATACGTACCTTTTTGCAAAAACAGAGCCGCAGGGCGCTGTAGCTAACCTGACTTAAGAAGTTATAACCTGGTGACACTTCAATATATAGTGGGTTATTGTGAGTGAGTGAGTGAGGTTTAACGTCGCTTTTAACATTATTCCAGTTATATTACGGCGTGTCAGCTTAATGTGGGAGGAAAGCCCGAAGTGATGCAGGCCTTAGACGTTTATCACTTCGGTAAAACCCACGAGCACGGGTATGGTGCTGACAAACCTAGAAACATAATCGGGCTGAACAGGCGTGTCCAGGGGACGCAACTCTGCACAGCGAATCGCGGCGCCTTAGACGACTGGGCCACCCGTGCCCTCTACAGTGGGTTAAAGGATAAATGGTGCAAATGATTCTTTGAAGAATAAAAATAAAGTATTTTTGCAACAGCATTTATGCCAACGATGTGAGGTGTGAATAGTGATGCAATTAACAAATCTCCTTATCTTGTTGTGGTTGTTACATTAATACAATGACGTCACCTGTAACGGTATGTCCTCAGCGGCAGCGAGCACTAAGATCTGATTTTAATGAGATAGGGAATTTACTGAATAGTGACATTCCATACGGCGAACCCGCAACCGATATAATTCGTAGCCATGGAGAATTCGTTGACACTCCGATCCAAACTCGAACTAGGAGATCGCCGACAAAACAAAATAAAATTGAGAAATAGATTTAAATATTGACTTATTACATACACATATTGAATTATTTTGTGGCAAATGTATTTCTAATGTTAAAACGTATCTCGCCCACTCTAAAACCAAATAACAATAAATTTATGATGGAGGATGGTCTGGCGTGTTGATCCAACGATATGTTTCTAACATTTTACTAGCGCTTCACATTCTCTTTATTATGATCATTAAGTGAGTGAGTGAGTACGGTTTTACGCCGCTTTTAGCAAAATTTTAGCTTAATATTCGGAACACGAATTGGTTCTTAAGAAGTTTAGATTATGAACATTTCCGAGGTTTAAACAATTCTAAACATATTTAGGACATAGACAACTTGGTGTTCGCAACGCCCTTTAAATAATCTGACAAAGACTAAACATGTTTTTAAGGCACTGTGACCTCTTAACCGTTCCTAATCGATTAGATGGGGGTACATTATATATCTTCATGAGAAGGAAGATGCATGCCAACTTTCAGTTACATATCGGTACTTCTCTAAGTTGGAAACAAACGTGGCATCGCACGTGTCTATCGGCGATCGAGTTAGATTTACAAATTACTTGGATAATTTGAGTCATTATCAAATAACATTCTAAGATACCCAAAATCAGTGTCGAACAGGGGTACAGCTGAGACGTTTTACAAATGTAGGCAACAGTATACATTGCATAGCAATTAAGCAAGGACTTTTGGCGGAACAGTTTTCATACCTGTGATTGTAGATCTCTGGGGATTGGGGTCTTTTCCCGAATATAGAAAGTTTACTGTCTTTAGCGAGGCGGGTAAATATGGCGACTGGAAACTATAGAAACCGTTACTGATGAAGATTCTCGTCGATAATGGAAAGGAAAAGTATAACTGCATTCATACCTTGCTTTGTTTCAATCACTCGCTGTGTTGGACATCTGCAGGCTACATTTCATAATTTTTGACAGAGTCATGACACTATTGTCCAGGCTTCCCTTTGTTTCATCTCGCCCACTCTAAACCCAACGTTGTAGTAGTTGATGTAGTAGATGGCTATGGCTAGGTTCCCCAACAAATCTAACGCGTAGCGCGTAAGAAATGTTGGAATCACTTTAAAACGTAATTTGACTTGAAAAAGCCGTTTCTAAATAGCGATGGAAATATACAAAATGTAAGGGGCGGAAAGCTCATCATAAACAGGACATGCATTTTAACAAGCCTAAGCAAAGAGTCGTGTTCTGGGTAAGCTCGGTGAAATAATTGCTACATTTTCAAAACTCATTTCAGAAAGGTCGTATGGAGATTGCACATTTCCTCAATTTTTCGGCGAGGCCAGAGAGATTCTTATTCCGGACATCATCGAACATTGTCGGAATGAGACGAAGGAATCCGAGTGCCAATCTGAATGCACCAGAAGTTTGGAAAGCCTTCGCCGACACCCATGCATGAAGGTATTTTCAGTTTCACCTGAAATCAATCCTTAGTCAATCCTTGCGATGAATAACCCAAACTTTTAATTGTTTTTATCTCTTATTTTATTTTCCCATTTAAAACAAATCGAACTGACCCCTTTTTTTGCTCAGATAATGGAAAGGTCCCTTATGTATGGACAGTTCATTTTTAATTATAGGGAGGGAGGGTCAAGACAAATTACGACGTGTATTTGAAAACATATGATACAGTCCTATGACCAATCCGCTCCCATCTAAAACACGGCAATCGTAAGGTCCGAAACACAACTATGACCAAATACATGACCATCGAACAGCCATTTCTTGTTTGTTTCATTATTAATTATCATCAAACGTGGGTGTGTACTTTCGTTCGTCCGGCAGTTTAGCGGTCACTATCTACTCCTGACTTTTGCACAACGTCTGTGATATTAATGTTTTGCCTCGTTATTATCATATTGAAATATTTCTCAACCTTGACACTATTGTTGTTGTGAGAATGAAAATGTATTAATGAATAAGGCTGCACACAATTTGTCTTTTTGCCCTCGGAAAGTGAGTTGTCTCCCCTGGACCGTCAACCATATCCTTCAATATACAATCCATACACTTTTGTGGTATCGATTGAAAAATAGTTAAATGGTTAAACCTTGTTCACTTTAAATTTCCTAAGAATCATTTAAAATCTCTTTAAACATTTCATTTGTAACAACGAAATAATTATCAAAGTCCATTTGTGTATTTGGTAGCAGATTTAAGCAAAACAAAGTATCTCTAATTAATGTCATAACGATATTGTCTTTTTCTATACACTGTTAAAACTGCTTTCACACTCAACAAGCCAGCCATACCCACTCACTGACCAATCTCCTGGCTTCCATTTGTCCATTGCTAATCACCAATCAGTGTCCCTGGCTTCAACAAGCATTTTCTCCATAATGTGTGTTCTCATATTAATGAAGTTGACGCCCATAAACGAAACGTTGTATTCCTCATAATGAAGAAGTTGACATCCGTCAACGAAACGTGTTCCTCATAATAAAAAAGTCGACACCCACAAACGAAACGTTGTGTTCCTCATAATAAAAAAGTTGACATTCATTAACGAAACGTTGTGTTCCTCATAATAAAAAAGTTGACACCCACAAACGAAACGTTGTGTTCCTCATAATAAAAAAGTCGACACCCACAAACGAAACGTTGTGTTCCTCATAATAAAAAAGTTGACATCCATTAACGAAACGTTGTGTTCCTCATAATAAAAAAGTTGACACCCACAAACGAAACGTGTTCCTCATAATAAAAAAGTCGACACCCACAAACGAAACGTTGTGTTCCTCATAATAAAGAAGTTGACACCTGTTAACGAAACTTTGTGTTCCTCATAATAAAGAAGTTGATATCCATTAACGAAACGTTGTGTTCCTCATAATAAAAAAGTTGACACCCACAAACGAAACGTTGTGTTCCTCATAATAAAAAAGTTGACACCCACAAACGAAACGTTGTGTTCCTCATAATAAAAAAGTCGACACCCACAAACGAAACGTTGTGTTCCTCATAATAAAAAAGTTGACATCCATTAACGAAACGTTGTGTTCCTCATAATAAAAAAGTCGACACCCACAAACGAAACGTTGTGTTCCTCATAATAAAAAAGTTGACATCCATTAACGAAACGTTGTGTTCCTCATAATAAAAAAGTTGACACCCACAAACGAAACGTTGTGTTCCTCATAATAAAAAAGTCGACACCCACAAACGAAACGTTGTGTTCCTCATAATAAAAAAGTTGACATCCATTAACGAAACGTTGTGTTCCTCATAATAAAAAAGTTGACACCCACAAACGAAACGTGTTCCTCATAATAAAAAAGTCGACACCCACAAACGAAACGTTGTGTTCCTCATAATAAAGAAGTTGACACCTGTTAAAGAAACTTTGTGTTCCTCATAATAAAGAAGTTGATATCCATTAACGAAACGTTGTGTTCCTCATAATAAAAAAGTTGACACCCACAAACGAAACGTTGTGTTCCTCATAATAAAAAAGTTGACACCCACAAACGAAACGTTGTGTTCCTCATAATAAAAAAGTCGACACCCACAAACGAAACGTTGTGTTCCTCATAATAAAAAAGTTGACATCCATTAACGAAACGTTGTGTTCCTCATAATAAAAAAGTCGACACCCACAAACGAAACGTTGTGTTCCTCATAATAAAAAAGTTGACATTCATTAACGAAACGTTGTGTTCCTCATAATAAAAAAGTTGACACCCACAAACGAAACGTTGTGTTCCTCATAATAAAAAAGTCGACACCCACAAACGAAACGTTGTGTTCCTCATAATAAAAAAGTTGACATCCATTAACGAAACGTTGTGTTCCTCATAATAAAAAAGTTGACACCCACAAACGAAACGTGTTTCTCATAATAAAAAAGTCGACACCCACAAACGAAACGTTGTGTTCCGCATAATAAAGAAGTTGACACCTGTTAACGAAACTTTGTGTTCCTCATAATAAAGAAGTTGATATCCATAAATTCCCTTCCTTATGTGTATCACTTCTAAATGCCTTTCAAAGACTTAAACCTTTGAATTTTAACTGTTTCAGGGCCGGCTCGCGGTGTATGCCAAGCTAAATATGCTGTCTAAGGTGGACGGGTGGAAATGGATCAACCCCTTGTTGAGGAGAGTTGACTGTTGAGGCATGAAGTTTTTAAAAATAAAAAACACGTTGCTGAGGAATGGAAGAAGTATTTTTTGTAATTATCCATTGAAACAGTGTAATGAAGGCGCCAATATTCTGCAACCCACGATAGATCGATATCGATGTCTTTGGCGTCGCTTTGGTATTTATAGTTGCCCCCCTTAGCCATGCAAGGATTCGCCCCGATTTTATATGTGACCCTTGTTCTGCCAGCTTCTCACACTTGTGGGTGACCCTTGTTCTGCCAGCTTCTCACACTTGTGGGTGTCCATAAGAACCACTCATTCATACACTGTTAGAGTTCTAGCTCGGCTTTATTGACTGTCGAAGCCTGCATTATTAATATGAGGGGCGTAACATGCTGCACTAAACCCATCAGCGTGTCATCACATGCACTCGCTCCCTCACTCAACTTGGAAACAAGCAAAATATGCAAAAATGCGATTATTAGTCCATAATCTCGTGTTCTGGTGTTATAGTTTCCTATGGCTTGTTTCCATGGACCGAGAAGGCGAGAATGTTCCTTACGGTTTTTCCATACATGTGTTATCACGTGCGTGTTGCCGAGAACCATCGCAACGCATTAATATCACCAACGCAGTCGCATACGTCTGTATATATGTGATCAGCTTCTATTGTTTACAGTCATGTTTTTCGGCTGAACCAAAGCACAGCATTAATTGGTGTGCATTTTTTTGTGTATCTCTCGCCAGAAAGATCAATAACTTTCATGCAATAGATCCTTATTATTCATTGCCTTGTATCGGTGATCGATACAGCGCTACGATCTCTTTGTTGTCAATTGTGTAGACTTTGAAGCAGCCCGACTTCATTTCCCCATGGTAATAGCCCATCAATAAGCAGCCTATTGGTTCCATTGGTCTGGGCGAAAACAGTGCTCTTGTCTTCAGAGACATTCACGCTTCGGTGATTCATATGACAAGGTGTTGTCGAATGAACCTGTTCGTTTTAGGTGTACGGTAAATTGTTGTCATAGTCTAAACTGCAGGACAAAGTGAAAGTATACAACCATGTTTGATATGGTTAAATGAATTAAACAAGAAATGGTTACTCTATTGTGTGAGTGAGTATGGTTTTACGCCGCTTTTAGCAATATTCCAGCAATATCACGGCGGGGGACACCAGAAATGGGCTTCACACATTGTACCCATGTCGGGAATCGAACCCGGGTCTTCGGCGTGACGAGCGAACGCTTTAACCACTAGGCTACCCGACCGCCCCTACTCCATTGTGATGTATTCGATATGGGTAGCATAGTTGTTTTGGACTTTAAATTTGTAATATTTTGGAGACAGTTTTCAGCCCAGTTATGTTTTGATGACGTGTGTACAGTTTTGGTCAAATCGAATGTTAAAGTGTAAACTTTCATTTTGTCCGGCAGTTTGTATAACGAGTATGCCATTTTATTGTAAATTAGCTTAAATAAATAACAGTACATTGACACATTACTTTTTATCCAAACTTGCTGCAGAAATATTCAATATGAATAAGAGGAACTAATTATTTTATGTATTTTAAATAATTAATAAACTTATTGGCAAAAATTAATGAATGATTTAAGAAATTTAGTGTGTAAATTAGAAGCAATTTGGTAGTTTGAGGAAACTGTCTTTTCCAATCTGGCTTTAGATGTGATCAGTGCCACGTGGAGATAATTAAATATTAGATCAGTTAAATGTGCATGCTTCATTACCTGGAGTTAGCTGACAATAATTGGTGTTTGAACGACTTCAATCGAATAAGCGCTGACACTGCTAATTATTACCCGAGACAAGGCCATTTTAAAGTTTGTTTGGCTCGTCACGCCGATGTTGCTGGAATATTGCTAAAAGCGGCGTAAAACCATACTCACTCACTCACTTAAAGTTGTGTTTGTTGTTTCAAGACGCTTTTTTCCAGCTATTTGACGGCGGTCGTAAGATGATCGAGTCTGGACCAGACAATCCAGTGTTTATCAAGAGCATCGACCTATGCAATTGGGATTCGATGACATGCATCAACCAAGTCAGTGAGCCTGACCCCACGGTCCCTTTGGTCGCCTTTTATGACAAGCACGAGTTGCTGACCTTGATCGTGGTTCGAATCCCGGTTCGCCCTGATTATGTTTCTAGGTTTGTGAGTACACAACCGCGCTAGTGGGTTTCACCAAAGTAGTAAACGTGAAATACCTGCCTTACTTCGGGCTTTCCTCCCACATCAAGCTGACATACCGTTATCAAGTTGAAAGCTGTTTAAAGCAGCGTTACACCAAACTCAGTCTCAGATGCATGTATATTACAGCTGGATAGAAGTTAAAAGAGCATATCTATTGTCCTAGATCTATTGTCCTGGATCTGAATCGTTGCACACACCATTAACCACAAATTTAATCTTGATCAGCCTCGGTCATTTAATGCCCCCACGAAACAGCTGAGATCAAGTTGACTGCGGCCTAGATGACATCGTTCACCCACTTACCATGGCGACGTACAACACACACTCAACTAAATATTTAATAAAGGGTAAAATATTAATGCTTTCGATCCACGTGCGTGATCATTCTTGCATCCCGTGTCGTTGTGGTCGTCGTATTCAAGTAAGGCGTTTCATCTTAGTTGATCAGCGAGCCGGACCTACATTCAGGCAGGTCGAAATACAAATATACGCCGTGAGATGGAGGTAAACCCAACAGAGTGAAATAGATATGTTGAGACAGGGTGAGATAGAGATGAACAGGCAGGGTGAGATGGAGATAAACAGTCAGGGTGAGACCGAGATTAACAGAGAAAGGTGAGATTGAGATGAACAGACAGGGTGAGGTGGAGATGAACAGGCAGGGTGAGGTGGAGATGAGAAGAGATAGGTGAGATGGAGATGAACAGGCAGGGTGAGATTGAGATGAACAGGCAGGGTGAGATTGAGATGAACAGGCAGGATGAGGTGGAGATAAACAGGCAGGGTGAGATTGAGATGAACAGGCAGGGTGAGATGGAGATGAACAGGCAGGGTGAGATGGAGCTTAACAGTCAGGGTGAGATTGAGAGCAACAGGCAGGGTGAGATTGAGATGAACAGGCAGGGTGAGGTGGAGATGAACAGTCAGGGTAAGACCGAGATTAACAGAGAAAGGTGAGATTGAGATGAACAGACAGGGTGAGGTGGAGATGAGAAGAGACAGGTGAGATTGAGATGAACAGGCAGGGTGAGATTGAGATGAACAGGCAGGGTGAGGTGGAGATGAACAGGCAGGGCGAGATTGAGATGAACAGGCAGGGTGAGATTGAGAGCAACAGGCTGGGTGAGATTGAGATGAACAGGCAGGGTGAGGTGGAGATGAACAGTCAGGGTAAGACCGAGATTAACAGAGAAAGGTGAGATTGAGATGAACAGACAGGGTGAGGTGGAGATGAGAAGAGACAGGTGAGATTGAGATGAACAGTCAGGGTGAGATTGAGATGAACAGGCAGGGTGAGATGGAGATGAACAGGCAGGGTGAGATTGAGATGAACAGGCAGGGTTAGATTGAGAGCAACAGGCTGGGTGAGATTGAGATGAACAGGCAGGGTGAGGTGGAGATGAACAGTCAGGGTGAGACCGAGATTAACAGAGAAAGGTGAGATTGAGATGAATAGACAGGGTGAGGTGGAGATGAGAAGAGACAGGGTGAGATTGAGATGAACAGGCAGGGTGAGATTGAGATGATCAGGCAGGGTGAGGTGGAGATGAACAGGCAAGGTGAGATTGAGAAGAACAGAGACAGGTGAGATTTAGATGAACAGGCAGGGTGAGATTGAGATGAACAGGCAAGGTGAGATTGAGATAAACCGGCAGGATGAGATGGAGATGAACAGGCAGGGTGAGATTGAGATGAACAGGCAGGGTGAGATTGAGATGAACAGGCAGGGTGAGATGGAGATAAACAGGCAGGGTGAGATGGAAATGAACAGGCAGGGTGAGATGGGGATAAACAGAGACAGGTGAGATATAGAGATGAACAGGCAAGGTGAGGTGGAGATGAACAGGCAGGGTGAGATGGAAATGAACAGGCAGGGTGAGATGGGGATAAACAGGCAGGGTGAGATGGAAATGAACAGGCAGGGTGAGATGGGGATAAACAGAGACAGGTTAGATATAGAGATAAACAGGCAGGGTGAGGTGGAGATGAACAGGCAAGGTGAGATGGGGATAAACAGAGACAGGTTAGATATAGAGATAAACAGGCAGGGTGAGGTGGAGATGAACAGGCAAGGTGAGATGGGGATAAACAGAGACAGGTTAGATATAGAGATGAACAGGCAGGTTGAGGTGGAGATGAACAGGCAAGGTGAGATGGGGATAAACAGAGACAGGTTAGATATAGAGATAAACAGGCAGGGTGAGATGGAAATGAACAGGCAAGGTGAGATGGGGATAAACAGAGACAGGTTAGATATAGAGATAAACAGGCAGGGTGAGATGGAAATGAACAGGCAGGGTGAGATTGGGATAAACAGAGACAGGTTAGATATAGAGATAAACAGGCAGGGTGAGATGGAAATTAACAGGCAGGGTGAGATGGGGATAAACAGAGACAGGTTAGATATAGAGATAAACAGGCAGGGTGAGATGGAAATGAACAGGCAGGGTGAGATGGGGATAAACAGAGACAGGTTAGATATAGAGATAAACAGGCAGGGTGAGATTGAGATGAACAGGCAAGGTGAGATGGGGATAAACAGAGACAGGTTAGATATTGAGATGAACAGGCAAGGTGAGATTGAGATGAACAGGCAAGGTGAGATGGAGATGAACAGGCAGGGTGAGATGGAGATGAACAGGCAAGGTGAGATGGGGATAAACAGAGACAGGTTAGATATTGAGATGAACAGGCAAGGTGAGATTGAGATGAACAGGCAAGGTGAGATTGAGATGAACAGAGACAGGTGAGATTGAGATGAACAGGCAGGGTGAGATTGAGATGAGCAGGCAGGGTGAGATTGAGATAAACAGGTAGGATGAGATTGAGATGAACAGGCAGGGTGAGATTGAGATGAACAGGCAGGGTGAGATTGAGATGAACAGGCAGGGTGAGATTGAGATGAACAGGCAGGTTGAGATGAAGATAAACAGGCAGGGTGAGATGGGGATGAACAGGGTGAGATTGCGATAAACAGAGACAGGTGAGGAGATGAACAGGCAGGGTGCGATGGAGACGAACAGGTAGGGTGCGATGGAGACGAACTGGCGGGGTGAGATGGAGACGAACAGAGACCGGCGACATAGGAACGAATAGAGACAGGGTGAGATAGAGCTAAATAGAGACAGGTGAGATAGAGACGAATAGAGACAGGGTGAGATAGAGCTTAACAGAGACAGGTTAGATAGAGATGAATAGAGATAGAGGTTGAGAGAGACAGGTGAGATAGAGATAAACAGAGACAGGGTGAGACAGAGACAGGATGAGATAGATAAGGAAAAAGACATACAGTTAGAGACATCAACCAGACAGGGTGAAATAGGGACTAACATAGACTTACAGGGTGAGATGAGAAAGACGGGGACTAAATATGAAGAAACAGGCGAAAGGGAAGCAGACACGGGGCAAAGATAACGACCATGGCAACAGAAGGGCAAGAGACATCATTGATGCTGATGCAGCATATCTTCCAGCATATCTTTTGTTTCAAAGACAGTTCTTTTCAGCTGTATATCAATACACGAACTTTCCATGCGGCTAATTAGTTGTACTCTCCCCCCTCTTCAACATCGATTGTCTGGTGTTTTCTAAACTTTATACATAATATATGAGAAGTTAATTGAATACTTCGGCAGTCTTCATGCCACGAGTGTGAATTATTCAAAGAAAACTCGCAACATGTTTGCAATAACTTCTTCAGCACATTTATTCTGCACTTGTAAACATCTACACCCATAAACACGCTATGTCCAGTCCGGGATTTTATCATTTTAAACACAAAGTCAAATATGATGCATTCAAATAACTAATAAATAACAAATGTGTATAATATTGAAAACACTCCTGATATTAAGCTTAAGAATCGAATATACATAACCGCCAAAGCAAATATAAGGATAAACATATCAAATAACTCTCCTGTCAAAATGATAAGACCTGGAAATTGATTTTATCGTTTCCCCATTCATGCCTTCAAAAGAGACGAAAATAGACTCAGAGGCATGGGCTGTCTTGTTTACCTAGCTTATTGACTCTGTTCATTGTAGCCTTGCATCGTGGTTAATCTTGCAGACACTGATAAATTCTGAACCAGTAAATTAATACTGACATCGTAACTGAATCCTGGCACTAAATGGCTGTTGCATATCGATCTTCGATACATGAATGAAAAAAGACGAAAAATGAAGGTCATTTATCAATGATTCTTCAGTGACGTTTTCGATCCCGACGACAAGGGTTTGTAATAAGGGTATTTACATATCAATCAGCTCAATCAATCGTTGGACAATCAATTTGGCGTAGTTAATTACTGATATCTGTCCACGTACGAAAGGGTATGGGTATAACGTATGTCCATGTCCACGAAGAAACGATAAAACACATATTATTTACCTAAGGTGTTTAAGGGTCATTTGATGGGGAGTCTCGAGTACAGACGCACGTGTAGGAATTCATGTTACGAAATATACTTTAATGTCGAATACAGTATCATGAAATCATACTTTAGAACAGCAACGTGAACAAGAATGGGTTTTGTGAAGCGTAAATATAAGAGACAAAGCTCTTTCCATATTCATAAGAACAAGTCGATTGTACGATTCCGTATACATCATGAGCATGTGTTTATGAATTACGATCATATAGTGACACAAGGTGTTTACACGTTAGGATAATAATAGATCGTCGGTTATATGACGAACCATCGGTTATGACGAAAAGTCGGTTAAGACGAAGTATCGGTTATATTATTTTTTATCCAAGAAATAGTTAATTGGTATTATGAATAGTTAATCATGGTTGATTTTAATATATTTTAGCTGAAATAGCAAAGTATCGGTTACAAAAATCAGTCATATTCAGTGAGTTACGAACGTTTTTTCAAGGTCTCAAGCAGTTTGTTAGATAGGAGGTAAGTAACCTTTGCCCTTGCAAACGACGAGGGGAATAAACGTGGTTTTTGCCCACTGTACATGCCATAATATAAAGAGACGCGGAAGTTATTGGTATGACAATGATGGAACATGGCTCCATGTCTGACAGTCTGACCCTTTATTTCTTCTTCACACCTGCAAGTATTTGACCTCTGGTATGAACCAGTTTTGAGTATGTGAGTATTCCGACTGGAATATTGACTGGATTATATTTTTAATTGTAAGAGACTATCTTGTCTGTCACCCACAGGGAAATGTTTTTATATATTTTTGTCTATATCTTTAAAATCAGCTTTTTGACATATCTTAGCCTTACCTATGTACTAAGTGTTACAAGTCTTGAAACGATTCGATCCTCTGGCCGCGTCATACCAAACAGCATCAAAGATGGTACGTGTTAGTTGCCCTGGCGCTAAAGGATAAAACAAGGACTGATATCAACACGGACTGAGTCCATATACTGTGTCTGAGTGGGGTATCCACGTTAAAATGCGTATGGTATCTCACTTGGCTAGCATTTTAAAACCAGCGTAAGTCTGGACAAACATGTGCAATATAAATGCAGTAATAATCACATTTCACATTATTTAATATCAATGTTTTTTATTTATCCTAACTACAAATAACGAATCTAAAATATTAAATCTTTAATCAACAGCTTAAGGAAATGTGCGAATTAAACAACGTCCATATCCCTATGTGTAACATTAATGATTATATCTGGATGCACAACTCTCTCCGCACGTCCATATCCCGAGGTATCCTCCCTAGGTGTAACCTTTATGATTATGTTGAGATGCACAACTCTCTCCCCACGTCCATATCCCGAGGTATCCTCCCTAGGTGTAACCTTTATGATTATGTTGAGATGCACAACTCTCTCCCCACGTCCATATCCCGAGGTATCCTCCCTAGGTGTAACCTTTATGATTATGTTGAGATGCACAACTCTCTCCCCACGTCCATATCCCGAGGTATCCTCCCTAGGTGTAACCTTTATGATTATGTTGAGATGCACAACTCTCTCCCCACGTCCATATCCCGAGGTATCCTCCCTAGGTGTAACCTTTATGATTATGTTGAGATGCACAACTCTCTCCCCACATACAGTTAGGGACCGACTATTTGAGATTTGAGGGGTGGGGGTGGGGTCTGGTTCTTTGTATCGAGAATGGATATTTTTCAGCAACAGCTACAAAATCAGGTATTTTTAAAATTTAAAATTGAACAATTATTTAAGTTTAACACCTTGCAACATTGTCATTTTTGTGGCAGGCAAATCCTTTTTTCAAAAGTCTAAAGCATAAATATTATTTTCAAATATTTTCGAGGACAATACATTTTTATATATTAAGTGCAAAACTCTGATTTCGCATCAGCTTAGTATGATAACTCTTCAGGACATATTATCTGAGGTCATAACCATTTGTCACCACAGATAACCAGGCACAACTTGGTTTCTCACAGTGTACTATGAACTACTCACGCCTCAAGGACTTCCGTTGGAAATTCCATATACACTTTTGCAAAATATCCATCATGTTCTGAGAGATTTCATGAGATCATCATGCGTCATGGAATCCATATGTTCTATATTCCTCACCACCTCCCGCCTGTCTCGTTCAGGGAGGTCTCTGTACAGATTCCTCAAGTCTCCTGCCATGAGCTTCCCTGCTTCTGCCTTGATAATGTCAGGATCTAAATCGTAAGCCTCCCGCCATCCTTCAAGATCTTGCAGAAACGAAATCTTTCCCTGCGCAATCATTGTTACATATTCCTCATCGGATACCACCTTTTCTTTAAGAAATGAATTTGATTGTCTTATAACAGTTGTCCGAGAATCAACACCATTTCCTGGTGTTACGGTATATTCATCTGGCGATCCAGGATGTGGTTTTCTGTCACGTCTTCCTGTACCATCATCTGCTTCATCAATGTCGTCTGTGACGTCCACAAATCTTCCACCATCATACACTCCTTCGTCATTGCCATGGGTCTCATATCTCGGTGACTTTCGTACATGAATATCTCGATCAGTATCGGAATATCTGGACAGCTTCCCAACAGAGCTTCTGCCATCTGTGACGTCTTCGTACCTGTCATCACTATTGTTGTCATCGTTGTTACTCCATCTTCCCCTGTCTTTTGTTCCACGTCCTCGACTGCCCTTCCTATTCCTATAACTCATAGTGTCGTAAATTGTCTCTCCTATTAGGTTAGGTGTAAATCCTTTTGAATCGTCACTTGGAAGAACACCGACGTCGAAATTCTCACCTTTCACTGACACAGTAGATTTCCTATATGTCTTACCGGCTTTATCGTGGTAGGAGACCTTTTGTTTTGCCTTACACTTCTTCTCCTTTTTCACAATTCCTCCTTTTTTGTTCCTCTCCTTCTGTACAACAACCATATCATCTAAGCTATTCTGATGACTTGCACCCCCAATATCATGTTTACTTTCAAACCTTGTCTCATTGCCACTAGATGCCGTGGATCCTGTACCATATGGTTTTGTGCAATGTCTCTTCAATATATGTCTCTTATCAGTTTTATTTGGTGTTGGAGCAATGCCTTTCCGATTCAGCTGTTTGGTATTGAGACTTTTCAAAGGAGGTGTCCTCAACGTCACGGCCCCTCCACTGGACGCTGTTTTATGGATATTGTTAGCCCTATCCCGTTTTAACCGCGTATCGCATCTGTTGGTTTTACCTTGACACCTGGGATGCCGTTTTCCTTCTTGTCGTATCCTTTTGGAAGTAACGTCTCTCAACTCATCAACATCTTCCACCCGGGTCTGTCTTTGCAGTCGTTTACGTTTATCAAGGAAAGCAGTGCCACGCTCCCTTGTTGTCACATGTCTGTTTAATCCCAGTGAAAACTCTGCCCTCAGCTCTTCATCAGTTTCCTCTGCAATAGCTCTGAATAAAATATGTCCACCATTATCCTTCGGACTCTGAATATGTTGAGTGTTGTCAGAGAGGGAGCCAATAGCAGTGCCTGTAGCATTAAAAAGACTCAGAGCACTAGTGAGTTCTTCATCATCATCCTTTGTTCTGTAATCAATTAAACATGGGTTGCGTCTGTATTGATTGTTATCTGAGCATTCGCCACTGAGGCGAAGAGGTGTACTGGGCAGCGTAAGATCCTCCGTCGTATCAAAACTATAGCATCCTCGGACACTTTCCAACACTGATTTTAAGATTCTTCTCTCTGTATCTATTGATGACTTACAAAGTTCACTATACTCTCGAACGTAGTCACTCACACAACTGGAGTCAGTTGTATCTTTCTCTTGTCCGTTCACAATTCCCTCTGCTATGTCAATACTCAGTCGACTCTCGAGAGAATATCTGCAAGGACTCAATATCCCGGTGTGATGGTTGTTTTCTTCTGCCAACAGGTCCCTGACCAGCGAGGGTGGATCATAGCGAAAAAAGCCCCCAGTTGCAGTGGATCCATTTATCACTATCGGACTGACACTATTGCTTGGATACAAGCACGTGTTGTATCCATACTCTATGTTGCACTGTCTCTCGGAAACACCAATGTCGTCATAGGGCGAGATATAACTGTTTCCTGAGGCACAGCATGCATTGCTTTTATCAGCAGATAATATGTAGGCATCTAACTGCTGGCTGTCATTAGGAGCCCCTTGTGTATCACCAGTATTGGCATTATCATGTAGTATTGATAACTGTTCTGAAAACAGTTCAACCTCGGAACTAAAGTCTATATTTTCAATGGTCAGTATCTCAGTGTCCCCTGATATCTTTATTGCAGCATCAGAGTCTCTGTTGATTGGTTGTTTGTCAAAATCAGTCCATGTCTCAGACCCTGGCTCATTCTCATACACTAGCGATGAATTAACATTCCTTTGTGAAACCTGCCTGTCTGTGCTGAAGTCTGGCAATGAATCGTGCAGGACGGTTGATTCTGCTTCAGTGGCATCTTCATTGGCTGCTTCATTGGCTGCTTCAGTGGAGTGACATTCCAGGGCTACAACCTTATTGACAATACTTCCATGGGAATGTGGTGTGTTCTCTTCCTCCTTGTTTACACTTTCTGTTCTTTTAGGCTCTGGGTTTACAAAACTAATCAAAAGAGATCCACCCTGACTGTTGTTTAATCTTTGATTCTCTGTGTGATCACGGGATACGTTACCACTTAAATCAGACACAGGTGGAATAGAGCAGGGGTCTCTATTTCTCGAAGAAATTCTTTTCCTGCTTTGTTTTTTCTTTGAATTACCCAATTTACATGTTCCTAGATTAGAATCGTCTGTGTGAATCCTCCTTGACACACCCACGTCGGACCTGTGTTTGTCTGATCCGCTGTTAACACATGTTTGTCGTTTGCTCTGAGAGGGTTGCTGACTACCTGGGTCACGTGATCCCTCAGCTTGTTTATTGATTGCCCGGTGATTATCAGCCTCCTCACAAGTAGCTACACACGGTGTGTGGGATTCACTCGCCCCGTTTCCATTTGATTTAACCTGCGTCTCGACGGGGGGATTTCCTTTCTCACAAGGTCTTAATACACCTGCCTGTTGAGTATTGATCCAGGGCTGTTTTACAGAACCTATGTATACTGCATGTCCGGGAGTTGGTGTCTGCATTTTGGTTTTCTTATTTCCATGTGTTTGGGAACTTTGATCAGGTATTTGCGACCCTCGACTGGTAGTTGGTCGAGTGGTATGCTTTCCCCGGGAGACTGTTTTTGGTAAATATAGGTCGTTCCCAGATCTTCCAATTTCATCATCCATTCCTTCACGAGTTGCCTTACTTTGCCTATCATGGACTAAACTTTCGAGATATGTATTCTGTTGTCTGTGTTTGTCCTCATTTTCCCGAATCGCACTTTTCACACTTGGGCCGTGTGTTATTGTTTTATTTTTTGTTTCTTGTAGAAGGTTATAATTTTCTTCATTAATTACTTTATCACGCGACACACCCTGGCTGATACATTCATGCCCCTTTTGAGATGTATTTTGATTTTCCTGATAATGAAAGTCATCACTTTTCATCACAGGGATTTGTAAAGCTGGAGCAAGGACACTTGAGGATTGTATATTTTCATTAACACTTGACTTGCGAACCTTAGAACTCCTATTTACTACCCCTGGTGTAGTATTCTTTTTTGTTTTTTCATGGTTGTGGTGTTTTTTACGCTTCGAACCTGCTTTCTCAGATTTAAGTTTGTGAATCGATTTTTCATGATCATTTGATATATTTCCTGCACATAAAGTGGGTTGTGTTTGAGCTGGCAAATCGTGACAAGTCAAATCACTTAATGCTTTCACAATACTTTCCCCGACAATAATGTCAACACGTGGGTCATACAGCAAATCCTTGTTACCTCGACTTTGATTAAGTAGGCACTTATCAGTGTCTTTGCTGGGTCTGCCAGGTATACAGTTTGATAGTGGGGGGCTGGATAAGGCTGCGCATGTTGAACTGGAGATTGATTGTCCAGTTGTGTTGTGTGTCAGTCGTTGAGGCTGATCAATAGAACCACTTAAGTGTTTAATAGTGTTATGTTCGGTTTCATGGAGACAAGACAGTTGCGATCGGTCTTTTTCGAGTTGTTTACACCTGCGAGAGACAGGTACATGTGTCTCTGACACGAAGTGTTTGGTTGGCCTCTTATGTATATGCAGGAACATTTCTGTCATGTCTGAACTGTCTGAATTGAGGGAAAACTGCTCATCTGATGGAAATGCGATGGCTCCCTCGTCTTCTTTGCAATTTCCTTTTCCGTCTAGTCTTTCTGTAGGGATAGCGTTTGCCTGTAATATTTCAACAGACTCATACTGAGGGGACATAACTCTGAGTTGGTTTAAAACCATGTTTATACTTTCTTCTGATTTTCTCTTTTCTAGAGATTTTATTTTTTCTTTGCCGTTTTCATGTACACAAAACGAGTCTTTTATAACGCCAAAGCTACTTGACTCTAGCCCAGAGAAATTATGACAATCACTTCTTCTCTCCAGATTAATGGTCGCATTTTCTGTTTGTGAAGGCATGCCATGTGACATACCCTCGCCGATTTGCTTTCTCAATTCAGAACCCATCCTTGATTGTGAGGAATTAATGTCTGATTTGCATTTTCTTAATGTCATGCAGTTGTCATCATTCTCTGAAACATAATCTCCAACATCCATTTCATGTTGAAAGACCATGGGTTGGCATGTTATTGCTGTAGTTTCCTTGTGACTCATGGATTCAGATTGTGTCTTCTTTTTCTTCTCGACCTTATCTGCTTTCCTTTTTGGCTTTACAGTTCTGATCTGCTTTCTTGTATTTTTACATCTTTCCAGATCCTCGTTTTTAGCTGGCCCTTCTCCACAACCTTGTGATTTCACGTCTGAGGAACCTTCACACTTTTGGTTCCATGATCCACTATGTACACCTTTGTGTGGATGTTGGACATGGTTTTCATCCTCTTGTGATTTTATCTCAGCCAGAGATTTGCTTTTATATGTGTCATCTTCAAGCAAGCATACACACCCGTCTTTAATGACCTTAATGCTACTTGAGTATTGCGCAGCAAGATGATGACAATCATGTCTTTTCTCCATGTTTATGTTCATGTTTTCTGTTTGTACAAGAAGGCTAGTTCTCCCGTCAGTAACCATCCGTGATTGTGAGGAATCTAACTGTTCTGGTGGGTATGACTCTAACATGTTGCAAGTGTCATCATTCACAGTATTTGCAGTATCACCGAGGCCAGGTTGATTAATCATGGGTTTGCAGTGTTTTGCTGTCATGTTCTTGGGTCTCTTAGTTACAGATGCGTTTTTCTTGTTCTTGTCTTCCTTGCCTGCTTTATATTTGCACTTCCCACTCTTTGTCTGTTTTCTTATATTCTTACCAGGCCGGCCATCATGTCTCGCCTGTTCTTCACTAATTCGTGATTTTGCGGCTGTGGTCCTTTCATACTTTTTGTAGCATTTGTGTTGTGGGTTTACTTTGCTGATAACATTTAATGATTTTTGCAGCAAATCACAGGGTTCCGAGACATCTACAGTGGATCCATACTGCTTGTTCAATTTATTTTTAATTCTTTTCTTTTTCCTATGATGTTTATGGTTCGCTCTATGTTCAGTGGTTTTGTCATTAATCCCCCCTTTGGTGTTTCTTAAATTGAAACTACTTGTCATGCGAACAGGATCACAATCATCTTGAACACATATATGACGGGCGTCCCTCTGAGGAGTAGCAGAGGTATCTGAGGTCGCATCTGATGTATGTTCAGAAATCATTTGGCACTGTTTGTAAGATTCATCTGTTTCACTGCTTGTCATCTTCAGGTCTGAACCCTTTGTCATATCATCTGTGTGACTACCATCTTTGTGACTACCACTTGTCTGTTGGTTGTCAATCACATTTTCACACGATGTACTGGGATTAATGCAACCATCAGTCAATCTATTCTTCAGCCCTTGAACCCCAAATCTGCCCATTGTATCAAGAGCTTGACTGGAAAAAGTATTCTCATCACTGTCAGTATCAAGAAGCATTGACGATCCTGTCAGAGAATCATACTCAAAAGCAGGAGATACTGTTAAATGTACAAACATCAGTTCTTTATCATGGCAATCCATTTGAGCATCCACTGTTTCACCAGAACCAACATCAAACACCCTGGGACTTCCAAACCTTTCTGACAGTCTGTTGAGCCGACTTTGTGGGGATTTACACACAGCTGTGTTTTCAGTGTTGTCACATTCAACCATGGCTGCGTTGATTGCTCTGAAGGAAATTTCGGCAGCAAGGTTTTGCACCTCACAATCACTCACTGGTGAGGGCTCCTTATGCACATCCGACTCCAACAATACTATAGGTAGTGCTAAAGATGATTCAAGAGCCTCGGGTGAAATGTTTTCAGCTTTCACAGATGTTTCTAAGTGGGTGTTTGCAAGTTCATCAACTACACCTGCTGTTTGTTTACAATCGAGAATTTCACTTAAAGTAGAATTGACAGCAACAGATGAAATGTTTTCAGTTTGCCTAGTCTGTATTTCTGATGTTACTGTCTCACTCTTAGTGGACACTTCAAAGACATGTGATCTATCTTTGGAATATTTACTTTCATCTTGAGTTGGCTGGATTAACTCAGATGAAATGTTTTCAGTTTGCTTTGGGGGTATTTTAGATGCTGCTGGCTCTGTTTTAACAGGTTTATGGACCACATTTACTATTTCTTCAGAACCGCTAATTTCATTTAAAGCTGAATTGATTGCCCGACAAGAAATGTTTTCAGCATTCCTGAATTTCTTTCCAGGTTCATCTGGCTTTGTTTCAGAAGATCCATCAATCTCTTGGCTATGTACTTTTAAGTTACAAGCTTCATTTGAACCCGATTTCCTGGCCTTAGAAGAAATGTTTTCATCCACACCACATCCACATTCTATTTCTGGCCAAGTGAGATTTCTGTAAGTCATCTTATATGTATCTGTTTCATCATTTTGAAATTTTGGTGAATATGAACATGGCTGAAGCTGACTTTCTGCACAATCTTTAAGGTTGGTTACATCAGGGTGAATTAAAGCAAGCTCATCTCTCTTTATGTTTGTAATCTCTAGACACACCCGCAGTATATTAGAGCCTGATGGCTCTGATGTTTGCTGGAGATCATCACATGATAGAGCTAATATTTCAGGCAAAGCACCATGTGAATGCCCTTCCTGGTCAAAGTCGGTGACAGTTGTCTCCCTTGCATGAACATCTACATGTGCGAGTTCTATCTCTTTTTCAGTTTGCTTTTGAAAGTAGTGACAGTGCGGTGGACTCGAACATCTACTCTCATTTCCATTAACTGAATCTTCTCTCATGTTGTAATGCATCGTTTGCAAAAGCCTGCAACAGTTGGAATCAAAGGAGGCATATCCACATTTACCTTGAAAAAAGACAATTTCAAAGTTCTTTTTAGAAGAAAGAAGGCTTTCGCTGAGAGACTGGCAGCGGGATAGATAGGGGTGGCCTGTACAACAGTCAGATTTGAATGTTGCATAACCACAACATCCTTGGAAGAAAACAACTGAGCCTTTGTCCTCTGTACCTGAGTTCTTCAACGCACTGTTCCTGCTTGGTGACAGCAACCTAATGTCATTGATGCTATTCAAATTTGTCCTTGGAAAGGCTACCGGATTTAGGCATCTATTGGATGGAAATTCAATATTTGAAGGCGATTCGTGGTTTGGCCCATGCAGAAGTTTTGAATATCCTGTATTACACTTAGGAACGCCTGTAGGATTGGCTGAATATGACCTAGACCAGCGTCCAAAACAAAAAGGGCCATGTTTTGATTTTGTGATACAAAGACATCCATCAGATGCTCCACTCTGCCTGCTGCTGGTTTGGGCATCACATCCTGAAGGACCTCCTCCTCTACCTTCGTGGGTGACTTCAAGGGAATCTTGTTTATTTGATCCACAGCAATTAGTAAAAAGCCCACAGCAAATGTTAGTGTCCTTTGTTCTGCATCTGTAAAACCAACGCCTTCTCCTGAAGTTCCTGAAACAGTCCCATGGAATACACGAATCTATCCAATCAATACTCTGAGACCAGAAATCAGGTGGAGTCTGTGGTTGTGTGTTTCGATTGCGCCACATTGCTCGGTTTTGAATAGTCACACCTGTATTTCAAGGGTGCAGTGGATTTGTCACAAAACAAGTGGTATGCCTGCTTGCCCATAGAATCAATCGCAAACCCCAATACATTAATTTTGCAGAAGCAATTAACACTTTTGCAAAAACTACATTTGAACAAATTAATACCATGTTCAATACAAAATCGTCATGTAAAAGTGAACAGTGTTACAAAGTTCAGGAAATTATTCTTTGGCATTGCCATGAGCACTTCCAACACACCCGCAGTGTTCCTTGAGTCGTCTCGGAATGTCCAGAAGACGTTGTCTGAAAAGTCAATAGAAAACATACAACAAGAAGTCGGTTTACTTACCAAAATAACATGACACTTGAAAATCTTCAGGCTTAACACTCAATAATAAACTCAAATAACGTCTAACATTACGTTATTAACGACCAAAATTTGCAAGAAAGATAGTGAAACGCGTGTTGTGGCAATGAATGATGGCGAGTGAGAGCCGCGGAGAGACGACGTTACGTCACAAGATGACGTAGTAAATACGTCATATCTAGTCCGGATATGACGAAAGAGGATTTAGGCTGGATATGAAGGAATTGCGTAAACAAATATGGCGACGCTGTAACAATTAATAACGGTGGTGACAAGCCGGATATAAAGACATTTTGTTTTGAACACGATATGCTACTATTTGAAATATTGTTCTATAAAAGTAATAACAATAGATACTGTATTCATAGGATTTTATACATTGGTAACACACCAGTGACGAGGGTAATTATTCCTCGATTTATATATATCATTTTGAAAATGTATTTTGTCAAGCGGGACTGCTTCCAATCTAACCTGTATGGCCTTTTGACTCAGCCTGTCATTATCGATTCAATCCATCCATGGCGATGTTGTATGTAACATGAATTTCAACATTTATGGTTGAGAAGTCGGTTTACTTACCAAAATAACATGACACTTGAAAATCTTCAATATGCGTACTTGCAACAAAGGCTGTGAATCGACCCTCCACCCCACACTAAACCTTGTCAAAGGCAATACATCACCATGACAACATGCCTGTGAATACCCATAAGGTCCATGCCTGCGCATCTGCCTCTTTCAACTACCTCCATGGTGCTGAGCTGCAGAGGGGCAGCATCGACGGCGCATCGACATCATGACACCTACGTCAACGGAAACCCTAGAGAAGTAGTTGTTTGACAGCTCAGCAGTGGCACGCCATCATAATCTCAACGTTGTCTTATTTTGCACTTTGACCTTCGGATGAGTAACGTAATACTTTGTTTTCTTGTACAGTAAGCTGTACTTGAGATATTGATTATTGAAGTGCTGAATGACGAGTCGTCCCATTTGCAACAAAGTACATGTTTATGTTTAGACTCAGAACTGTCAATGTCATCAAATACGGAAAACTACTGAAATAAGGTTTGGTAAAGGTTTGCATAATTTAGGTAAGATTCAAAGAATTCCAAGGTAATTGTATATCTTCAAACAGACCTTGCTTGTATCTGACTAAAGCGAGGAAACAGGAAGGTTATATCCCATTAGTTAGACGTCCCATTAGTTAGACGTCCCAATTGTTAGACATTTTTATTTAGGCAAAGAGGGAGTATACCTACAGGTGTAATGGATCAGTCCTAATTAGATTAAAGTTCTGAGTAGGGATAGGGGACTCACAGTTTAGGGAGTATATATGTTACAATTTCATTAATTAACCTTACTCTCAGCACAGGTTCAATAGGCATGTGATTAACTATGTAAACTATGGAGTAGCTTAATTGTCTTACTGTATGATTAGTTTAAGGAGTCGAGTTTAGATTATCTACTCATTCGGCGTGGAAGTGAGCAGTTGATATTAGATGGATATATTTACAACAGAAACCGCGAGAGGCACACCTGCACACATTGGAGATGTGTCGTCAAGACGTGCTATGGGAAATGTACAACTGGCGGTGACATTCTTCACAGTCTGTCGGAACATAACCATCCGCCTGAAGATGAAACCAGAGTGAACTTTGTCAGCAATCTTCCTAAAAGAGCGCGAGAAGAAACCACACAGACGCAGGCATCAAATGTAAAGTGTCATTAAATGTTAAGTATACTATTAAAGTATCTTTTTAAAGCTGCTTTGCTTTGTTTTTCAGATCTTATCTGGACTATTCCATTTTAAAGTCTTAGGTAACAAGCAAAAGGATTAGTGTGCACTCAACCGTTTAAAGTGTTGTTATAAGCTGTCTAACTATTGGGACGTCTAACTAATGGGAGGACACCAACAGGAAAGGTGGTGAGGTTGCATGCATGGCCACACAGAATATGTACATCCCCTTCAGATAATACAAATTACAATCCAGTATTATCTAAAAGGGCATGGATGGTCCAGTCGTACATGATGCCGCAATTACGTGTGCAGAATTGTGTCCCTTATGCCTGTAGATACCAATGATCGTGGGTTCGAACCCCGGTTCGCCTGATAACGTTTTCCCCCAAACCCTTGATGCCAACAACAAGCTGACACAACGTAACACAACAGAAACAAAGCCGCGTTAAACGAAATTGAGCCACTCCACATTTTGAAATGCCATGTGACTTATCAACATCTTTGACAAAGAGCATGTATGTAGGGTGTCAAAACGTGTGATGATACACGCCTTAAGAAATTTGGATTCGGGCTTTCAGAACTTTGGCAATAACGTTTTCAAATGGCAACAAAATATCTCAAGATATTTTCAGAATATTGATTATTGTATGCCATTTACTCAATATGAATAATTTAACATCCTGTCGAAAATGGTCATCCTTAAAATTTAATAACTAGCTATGAAGTTTCAGTTAATACTTGTATGACTGATATAAGCGTCATTTAACTATGGAAACTATTTAAACGATTACTCAAATAACACAAACACGTTCAGTTCTGTTCAATGATTGCCTATTTTCGTGACGATTGTCTTCATCCCTTATATTGATGGACATGACACTATTCAGAGAGTGTTTTGTATAAAAATGGATAAAAAGATGGGCAATAATTAACGTCGCGTTCTAGATTATTGCATTTATATAGCAAAGTGCATGCATGAGTGTGTAGCTGCCTGTCCTGGTCCGAGAGAATGACGGTTTTATAGTTCTGGTACAATGAAAAAACATGCAGCAGTTTAACATGGCTTTCCCACTCACACCTTATGCAGTCGTTGTGTTAAGTCGCTCATGCCTAGCGTCAGGCAGGGAAACAAGTAGTACCATCTTTAAATGTTTTGGGGTATGACGCCACCAAAGGATCGAACCAGCGACATTCAGCTCTCAGGGCAAACGCTTTATGCGCCCGACCACGGAGACGGTCCTTATAGATAACGACCGTGTCCGTTGTAAATATCATTGTTATATTATTGTTATTGCTAATGTGAGACCCAAACCTTCTGTCCAATATAATTCACAAATATTCTGTACATGTTCACCTTGAAATCATTTTCCGTTTGGAGATGTATTTATCACACAGGATGATAAGTATATTCCATTTTCAAGAAATGCAAACAAAATCAATATTAACATCTGGGTATAGGAATTGGACACTTCCGGTACTTTTGAATAATTTGTCTTGGTTGCTATGGTGACGGTATTGATTTCTACCCGACTACCCGTTACATTTTTCATGTCAAAACGTATCATATTTCATCATCTACGATGAAGAGATATGTTTATTTCCTCGTTTGAAATTCCAAACAAAAAGAAACGTTTACTACGATTTGATGTTAATAAAAATTTATTGCTAATAAGTGCAAGTTTCTGCTAAAACTTGCATCCCTTGGCCATGCGAAGACTGTTGATTGTTGGAACTAAATGTCAGGTAAAGGCATATTGTGAAGTTCTTTATTAAGAGAACGGCTACCAAGTAGGCCGGAACTCATTAGTTGCAGGAACCGATGGGTTCTACTATAAGGGTAACGCTATTTTTCTGGGCATTATCATTTGCAGAAGCCCGAGGTCTTACATTAACTGCCCGACGGAGGAGGGCAGTTGAAAAGACCGAGGGTTTCTGCAAATGATAATGCCCTGAAAAATATCGTTACCGTTATTATAGCTAAAATGGATGGAATTTGTTATGAAAAAGAAAGAACAATATCGGTTTGGAAACATTTACTGCAATCAACACGAATGTCACTGACCCACTTTTACAAATATGGAAACGTCATAGAACAAACCAGATGACGTCACTATTGAACGTGACGTCACCTATCCCTATCCTATGACGTCACACAACAACGGGCGTGATAATGGCCCGTCGTCAAGCAATATGAGGGCATTATCAAGTTACAGTGGCCCGCTCATTTCTGATAACATGCGGGCGGTTTAATGATAATTCTATCCATTTTAGCTATAATAAATATTAAACGTCAAAGCTGGAGATAATAACCACTCACACAATTGACATAAAAAAGTAAGTGTTTGTTGCCTTAGGCCGCCCAGCAATAATTGTGACATACGACCGCGATCTATAAACAATCATAGAGAGTCTGGACCAGACAATCCAGTGCCACGTTTACTAATTTTGGTAATACTGATCCCGAAATGTCAACTTGGAATTACTTCTGCTGAGTACAAATGCACTGTTCAAGAAATGGGGTTGCAAGGTCGTGACTTGTGTTACAGAAGCAATGACGATGAATTTGATCACGTGGTACGGATATTCTGGTCCTGTAGGACACAAACTCTTATCATTGAATGCATTTTAATGTCTTAAGATCTGTATCATAAACTAACGGTATGCTAGTCAGGCTTCTCTATCTCTTTATGTAATGTAATATTAATAATTGTATCATAATTTAGTAGCACTATATGCAAGTCAAGCTTTGCAATTCTTTAATATATTGTATTTAGACTTGCTTTATAATCCCACATTATGCAAGTCAAACTTTAAAAATCCTAAATACAATTCACTTAAACTTACACTTGTCTAAACTGTATGCGTTATTCCTTTAAGAATTTGTAAACAATTTATAATATTAATTGGATGCAAGTCAAGCTTTGCATGTCTTTACTGTGATATACTTAGATTTGCTTCGTTTTCTGACGATATACAAGTCAAGCTTCGCAATTCATAAATGTTATGTATTTTTAATTAAACAAGAGGCCTTAATTCTTTCCACATCCGTTTGATATTTTTACAGAATGAGCAGGCAGTGCTGTCAGAAATGATCAGAAGCTAGCTCTGAAAGACGCTTCTGACGTCTGTTATTAACAATTCAAGGCTTTCAACGCTGTTCGTTTTGGGTTACCACAAAAGGTCGTCAGTAATTTAACTTACACGGAGGAATCGGTACCGCGTGAAGGAATACGTAAATCCGCTGTGGACTATTTCCTGGACGTGCAATGGCTGGTACCATCCGACAAATATTTAACCAATCCATCTCCACGTCTCCGGTGTGATTTTCCATTCAACTGGGACTTTGACCTGAGGCAGGGAGGTGAGGCAAAATAATCAGTTGTCATTTCTGTTCGTTTGGTAAAATATGACGTCTTTAGGTAAAATGTAGAAACATATTGAATTGGGGTGTTCTTTTTCATATATTATGCATGCTAAACACATCGGCTCACGATACCAAAAATCCTTACCCTTTTTAACTATTTATTTATTAAATGTCATACAAATTCCATAGTTTGGATGAAGCAAAATGTTCTTGTTCGTGATCTTCTAAACACCCGAAGCACGTCAAAGGACGACACATTGCTAACATATCACTTACAATTCTTCTATCGATCCGGTGTCATGTCACTCGTTTCCAAGACAACAGACCCATATTTTCCAAGATTTCTGATAATACACGATTTTTACGGAAATAATGTGAAGCAAAACATGTCGTATTGCATCAGTTAGACCAAGTTAGAACAGCAGGTTGAAAAGTGATTTCAAGGCACAACTTTAATGTATATGAATGATGTTGTTGTACAAACATGGACAGAACGACGCGAACATAAATTGTCTATAACATTTGCTACACGAAGGTGTATCTAACGATACTTTCAACACATTACAGATGTGGAGCAGCGTCCGTCGCTACCGTGGCCGTTCTACTCGTGACGACGACCTTATTATCTCCTGTAGCTGCATCACCGACTGGTGCTTCACCTGGTGCGGCAAACAATGCAGTAAGAAGTCCCAACAACGCGCCTCAGTCTCAAGTCAACAGACCACTGATTCTGACCAGTCGGAGGAGTCTAAGTGCTGTACCTTCGGGGGATGTTTTGTCCAGACCACCCAAGTCCGGGGAAGTGATGACCAAGGTTCACAGGTCGGACTAGAAGAAACTGCCACAGAGTCCGACCCAGCAGACTGGACAGTGCAGCAGCAGGTTGATAAGATTGATGATAATGAAGAGGGGGTAATTGATGTTGGACACTGGTCCTATTTACGTCGATTCCGACCGAGGTTCTTCAACAATGGTGGAGCTGATGTAAGTGGCATTAACCAAGTCAAGCAAGATAACTCTAAACCTTCAGGATTCCGGAGGCTGAGCTTGTGGTTTAGGCAATTGCATCAGAGGGCTGAACTCTCCCCTGACTCAGCAGCCTCACCTTCTGCTGTCGTTGCTGTAGAGTGTCCAGAGGAGGAGATTGATGCCACAGACTGTGACGAGGTACAAAACGCACAAAATGAACAGAATTCATCGTCATGGGGAAAAGAGCCATTTTTTGTGTTTGAGAGAGGTCGATGTGGTTATGCAGCATTTAATCCAAACTGTTGTAGATTGTGGGAGACTATGGAATACTCAATTGCTCAAACGTCACCCAGTTCAAGCCGTGAAGCGAAACTACCAACAGGTACAAAGGTTCTTGATGAACCCAAATCGTTTTTTGAAAATGACATCTTGGATAATGTTAAACAGAACACATCAGTTACAAGGATCACTGTGGCTTCTGATTTGGAACATACGCAGAAAAAGGTCTTACGTACAACATCAACTGAAAACGGTGGACCTTCTGCACCCTCAAAGCAAACCCAAGTCCATACACCTGACACCAAAGACACAAGCAAGGCATTTATGGGCATTGAAAAGGTTGATCTCGCAAGGGACATTGTAAATGTAGTAGGTTCATCATCAGTTCAGAAAGATACTTGTGACAGCGGCCCACCAGTTGGAACTGGACATCACATCAATCATACCATTCCTGAAGTTGTCATTTCCGGGGCTAGGACACCCACGCCGAAGGAAGAAACAAGTCCCAAAGTTTACCAAAAGGTACCAAGCAAGTCTCTTCCTAGACAACGAGCCGTTGATGGAGAAGCTTCCAATGAAGTTAAACAGGACCCAAATCACCATCATGAACCAGAGAAGGAAAGAGTAAAAGTGGACATATTAAACTATATGATTAAGAGTTCTCCCAAAAAAGCACCTAATCGTGCGGTAGATAAAAAAGCACAAGACACATCGAAAGAAGTACCTGGGCTTTCTGATTCCAAAAAGAGTGTGAGGTTTAAGGAGCTACCATATAGTCATTCTTCAACCAAGGGAAGAGCTGTATATATTGGCACATCTAAGCATTCGTCCGCACCAAAGAGGGAGATATTTGACTGCCTTTCGATGACTGTTGAACGCAGATGTGTTACCCTGCAAGGTGCGAGCCAGGCCCCGACTACCCCATGCGTGAAACCTGTTGCTCCTCCTGGAGGACCTATGGAATCTCCTAAAGGAGTCAAAGAATATGTGAACGAGTATTCAGAGCTGTGTAAGGCTTCGGTTGACCAAGAAAGACAAATTCTACAAACCGTTATTGATAGTGTCAGGGAATACTACAAGATGCCAACAGCCCTTGACAATACTGCATCGCAACAGAAAGAAAACAATCAACCTTAATGATCCCAGAACATGATTTGTACCATTCATAGCATTCATAAAAAATGTTAGCAGTCATTTAAAACCCATTTTGGGACATCTATTATGTAGTTATTTCGTTGGATTGGTTGAATGCATAACATAACCGCTGCATAAGGACACCGTTGAAGGTTGTTTCAATCAAAATGGTTCCTGCTCAGCATACGAGTTTGTGAGTCTTGTCCTGGATGATTATTGATTTTCGTCTTGGCGGGCTGTGAGAACATGGTATGAGAACTATCTTCGGATTGGATTTCTAATTCACACATTAAAAGTTATGTTTATGCATAATGTTACATAACTTATGTACATATAACTGACTTACATTTGCTTGCATATTGTGGTTTCATTTTGAGACTATGAACAACCTTGGCAATGGTTTTAGCTAAATGGTTGGAAGAAATGTTTATTCGGACCGACCATGCACTATTCTTAGGGACCGCTGGGTTTATTGTTTGAGAGGATTCTTTTCAAGGAATACCAAAAAATGTCTCTGTAAAAAGGGTCCAAACGTTATTTTTCAGTACATCGAGCATACCAAGTGAACGATTGGCGGGGACTTGAAGACAAAATATTTGTGTGCAGTTAATATTTTTATGAAATCCCATTTTATGAAATGGTCGGCCCCAAATTGATTGGTAAGTACAAGGGAAAGGATTCCTGGTCATTCGTGAAGTTTTGTGTGTTTAAATGTAAAGAATAGTATTCACATTTAAAGCAGTCGCTTTTTGGTAAATGTTATACAGTAAATGGCATTTGAAAAGCTTGCGGGGTTGTTTTAATTCATTCTTGCTATCGATTGAAATATGCCATGATCTCAAATAGACTTTATATAGGAAGTATGTTCGCTTCTTCGTGGGATTCATCGGCGGAATTCACCCATTTTCCCGTCGTGATATTGTTGTTATAATGATGAGAGCGGCGTAAAACCCAACTCACTCACTCACTCCAATGAATATAATTATTTCAACAGCAGTCATTATGTATCAAAAATACTACCTTTTTCAAAAAGGCAAAGGGAATTTCTACACTACTTCTGTCCTGGTATTGTTCTATGCGTCATGACCTTTTTGGTGATGCAAATTTAAACAAGGAGTTTCTACATGCTTTACGAAATATACGTATGAGTGTATAAATACTCACATGCGTAAATATATGCATGTGAATGGGGCTTTGGTAACGTTGATACATATACACGCTGCTTAAAGAACATTCTGCAAAGACGATTCCGGACCAACGAGATCCAGGAAAATGTGGTAGAAGCGACCACATCCTTACCACAGCCAAAACAATCTCTGTAAAGGCAGATTCGATAGTACAATTCCTTCTGTATAGCATTTGTTTATGAATCTCTGTCAAATAGTGATACCATGTGTTCTGCCCCAAAGGTGGCATCCTTCACAAACACATGCAAAGGCAAGCCAATTGTTCACCTGAAAAATCCCTGGAATATAAGGCATTAGTCAAAATAGGGAGTTGCATTGGACGTAATGAATGTAATGTCCTCGTTCATTTGATGTATATCCATTATCCGCAGGCTTGCCGCAAAATATCTGTTTAGATGAACATCTAAAGCGACTCGTTCCTCGGTCATAAATCATCTAGTGACAGAGGCCATGGTCTGACAGATGTATCCGGTTTGAGATGTTAAGAAGTGATGTTGAACAATTAGGACATGATTGACGTGTCATATGTAGCACACCTGCTGTTGGATGAGGGAGAGTTGGGTAACTGAAAGATAGTTGGGTGTGAAGTTTATTCTTTGGAGCCGTCACCGGAGATTATGTCAGTTTGCAGTCACCTAGAAATGTATCAACTTGCCGTCACCGAGGAATGTGTCAGTTTGTCGTCACTTAGGAATGTGTCAGTTTGCAGTTACAAAGGAATGTGTCATCTTGCAGTCACCAAGGAATGTGTCAGTTTGCCGTCACATAGTAATATGTCATGATGCTATCATCTAGGAATGTGTCAGATTGCCGTCACCAAGGAATGTGTCAGTTGCCGTCACCAAGGACCGTGACGGCTAGGCGTCACAAAGAACTGTTTCAGTTTGCCGTCTCCAAGGAATGTGTCATGAAGCTGTCACATAGGAATATGTCATAATGCTGTCACCTAGGAATGGGTCAAATTGCCGTCACCTAGGCATGTGTCAGTTGCCGTCACCAAGGACCGTGACGGCTAGGCGTCACCAAGAACTGTTTCAGTTTGCCGTCTCCAAGGAATGTGTCATGAAGCTGTCACATAGGAATATGTCATAATGCTGTCACCTAGGAATGTGTCAAATTGCCGTCACCTAGGAATGTGTCAGTTTGCCGTCACCAAGGACCGTGACAGCTTGTCGTCACCAAGGACTGTGTCAGCTTGCAGTCACATAGGACTGTGTCAGTTTGTCGTCACCTAGGAATGTGTCAGCTTGTCGTCACTAAGGACAGAGTCAGTTTGTCGTCACCTAGGAATGTGTCAGTTTGTCGTCACCAAGGAAAGTGACAGCTTGCCGTCACCAAGGACTGTGTCAGCTTGCAGTCACCAAGGACTGTGTCAGTTTGTCGTCACCTAGGAATGTGTCAGTTTGTCGTCACCAAGGAAAGTGACAGCTTGCCGTCACCAAGGACTGTGTCAGCTTGCCGTCACCAAGGACTGTGTCAGCTTGCCGTCACCAAGGACTGTGTCAGCTTGCCGTCACGAAGAACTGTGTCAGTTTGCCGTCACCAAGGACTGTGTCAGCTTGCCGTCACCAAGAACTGTGTCAGTTTGCCGTCACCAAGGACTGTGTCAGCTTGCCGTGACCAAGAACTGTGTCAGTTTGCCGTCACCAAGGACTGTGTCAGTTTGCCGTCACCAAGGACTGTGTCAGCTTGCCGTCACCAAGGACCGTGTCAGCTTGCCGTTACCAAGGACTTTGTCAGTTTGCCGTCATCTTGGAATGTGTCAGTTTGCAGTCACATGGGGATGTGTCATGATGCTGTCACCTAGGAATGTGTCAACTTGCCGTCACCAAGGACTGTGTCAGTTTGCCGTCACCAAGGACTGTGTCAGCTTGCCGTCACCAAGGACCGTGACAGCTTGCCGTCACCAAGGACCGTGACAGCTTGCCGTCACCAAGGACTGTGTCAGCTTGCCGTCACCAAGGACTGTGTCAGCTTGCCGTCACCAAGGACCGTGACAGCTTGCCGCTCAGTCATTCGTCGGTCGGTCATCACCATGTCATTTTTGATGTTGCTCACGTCCCAAGCCTTCCAGTAAAGATGGTCGTCTTCAAGGCTCTCCCTGCCACGCGTAAACTCTGCTGCCCACTGCTACTTCTCCCTCATGTTGGACTCAATGCCATCTTTTGGTGTAAAGCCCTTTTTCTGCAAGTTTGTCCATTTTCCAATGATCACAGACCCCTGATTATGTTACTTTCGCAGCGAAACAATTGACTCAAGATATCGTAGATTGTCATTGACATCATATAATGTCAAAAACAAAACATTTCACCACTATTCAATTCCTTCTGTATGGGGCTCATCCTCGAAGGAATTTGTTTCCTTTGTATCTATATTTTACCTGACAGAAATTTGTTTTCACAAATCATTTTAAAAGCATGTTTTATTTTTATTTATCTGATTTTTATTTTGAGCTCTGTCACCATCGTTATTGAAAGTACAAGTGATTACAAGAAACGGTCAATACAATACACCTGCGATATAGTGTTATAAGATATGCATTGTTGCGATATCTGGTATAGTTGATTAATTCAAACTCGACCTCCCTCGTCTGTCAGACATCAATGGATAGTCCTGACACCGCGTGCACCCACAACACCGTTTGTGTCGAACATGGGCCATGTCGAAGAAGGCTTGCGAAACACTCCTCTTGCTCAATTTCGACAGGAACTTGGGGCAGCACCTGATTTCACACGTGCAGTAAACGATGTCGTCCGCATATCCTTGATCTGAAAAACAAGAATTAATCGTTTAAGAATTGAGTAAGTAAGTGAAGGTATGTTGTTTTACGCCGACAATTTAACAGTCTTATCACGACGGCGAAAACGTAAACATGCGTGATTTAGCGGGCAGCAATGCCCAGATACTAACTGTCAAGCTTGTCGAGCATGGGCAACAATCAATCTATCCCCCCACCCCCAGCCCAGCCCCCATCCCTGGTTTGTGAGATGTGCACAAACACCTCGTGCTTGCTTCTTTTTCTTTTCTTTTCTTTTTCATAATGTTATATTTGTTTCCACATAAGTACACGGCCTTTACAATAGTACATACAATATTAATTCTAACATCAACGAGAGTATCTTTGTTAAGAAGCAGCATCTATATATTCAGTATATACAGGTATTGGAGGGATATAGAGGTCTTCGGGTGAACTTGAGGTTGTGGGTCGGTATGGGATGTTTAGATTAGCATTGAGATCTCAGGGATATATTGGGGTCTCGGAGTGACATTAAGGTCTCCCATTGATATTGAGGTTGCTGGTCGGTATTGAGGTTTGAGATTAGTATTGAGATCTCAGGGGTATATTGGGGTCTGTGGGTGAGGTCTGGTCATATTGTGGTTGCGGATCGGCACTGAGGTTTCAGATATATACTAGTATTATATACATCGGGGTTATGTAAGGTTCAAGGAGTGTTATTGAGCAAGCTGAGACATATTGAAATGTAAAGGTAGTGTTGGAGTGATATGGCATGTTCCACATGAGTTGACAATATAAAAGTGCTATGAAAGACAGACAGACAGGCTTTTATTGCAGTCTCACCACAATTCATTACGACACTGCTACATAATAAAATACATGTTTGTGCCACTCCGAGTTAACAGAGACTCTTCTAAAATGTATTCAAGTATTTAGCATAAATACTAAAAACAGAAGCTGACGACTAGCAGCTGTAGAAAACGCGTTTCCTTTTTGTAAAATCTCACTGCCGGCTTTGGCGGTAGGAGGACACATTTCTGTACAACACACAGGTTGATATAAATTGAGTTTAATTCGTGTCACTTGTTTAAGAGAATACGTCGGCGCACATAATTACACAGAACAATTTAAAATGACATGACATTCATCTTCAACAACTTTAAGACAATGAAAACACTTCCTGTCCTCAAAAGGCATATTAATATACCGCCTTAATTCAATTTGGAATATTAATATACCGCCCTAATTCAATTTGGAATATTAATATACCGCCCTAATTTAAATTTGGAATATTAATATACCGCCCTAGTTCAATTTGGAATATTAATATACCGCCCTTATTGAATTTGGAATATTAATATACCGCCCTTATTGAATTTGGAATATTAATATACCGCCCTTATTCAATTTGGAATATTAATATACCGCCCTAATTGAATTCGGAATATTAATATACCGCCCTCATTGAATTTGGAATATTAATATACCGCCCTCATTGAATTTGGAATATTAATATACCGCCCTAATTGAATTTGGAATATTAATATACCGCCCAAATTGAATTTGGAATATTAATATACCGCCCTAATTGAATTTGGAATATTAATATACCGCCCTAATTCAAATTGGAATATATATTTACCGCCCTAATTCAATCTGGAATATTAATATACCGCCCTAATTGAATTTGGAATATTAATATACCGCCCTTATTGAATTTGGAATATTAATATACCGCCTTAATTGAATTTGGAACATTAATATACCGCCCTGATTGAATTTGGATAGGAGCGGTGCCACGTCTACATTTACCCAAAGCGCTTCTGTGGGCTCATGTATAACAGTACTAGTATACGCTTAGGTTATTACCTCCTGTGCGAAGGACTAACGGGGTGTGAAGTTGCATTTTCCCATTCAATTTTATGAAATAGTCACATGAGTGCGCCTGTACCTACATGACTGACACGTGATGGAGCCTACCAGAAGGACGCACGGCAAGAGCAGGAGGGCCATCCTCATCCTGAAGATAACAACAGTTGTGGACATTATACCTTTGATGGCGATGACGGCATTAATCATGATAACAAATACAATTATGATGATAATGATGAAGTGACAGATAGCTAGGCTGCAAAAACAAATAAAAAGTAAATTAGCGGGCAAAAGCAAATATACACTGATGTTTGTTGGTGGCCAAAAATGAAACAACAAACATGAAATATTTATTCGATGGTGGTGTGTTTGATACGGGCATCACAGGGTTTTAATAACCTTAAGTTTGCAGTGTTTCGGCAACTGTCTAGTAACGTTTTTTTAACGTTAGAATGTCTTTGGTAATGCAGTGTCAATAGTTCGTTTATTTTTACTGATGTCAGTAATTCAAAGGAATGCTGTTGTTTCAAGGAATTATGTCAACGTTTCAAAGCACAGCAATTTTTGAAGTCACCGAATTAGAAACTGACGTCATTGTTTCTGCAGAAGGTACGGCGTGCTACTATTAGTCTGTAGTCACTTGGGAGATACAGGTAATTCATTTTACCGATGTATTGGTGTTTGTATTTAAAATTGGGAACAGTTGACTTGCCTGTGAATGTGTTTGTGACGGTTGCCACCAGTGTGGAAGGATACTCTCACCTCTTCGCAAACCCTTGGTATAATCACTATGTGATAGTGATTCATAAATACATGCTGATGACAAGGTCAGAATCGTACAATGGACTCTCATACTTCTCATGATTTATGGAAAGGGTTTTATCGCTTTTATGTAACTGCATTTTACGTTCATCAAGGATTGGGCAAATCTTCATATTGTCTTTGTTTGATCTAAAGTGTACGCTTTTATTCACAGTAAAATGCAGGCAAATACAAAACATAAACGCCAGAGAATAGTCAGTCTTCGAAACAGATTCTATTGGGCGGAAAAGGGAAAATAGCTGTGAAAATTATAAGAATGGATAACTGAAAATCAGGCAAAATAGCAGTGAAAATTATAAGAATGGCTAACTGAAAATCAGGCAAAATAGCTGTGAAAATTATATGAATGGATAACTGAAAATCAGGCAAAATAGCTGTGAAAATTATAAGAATGGATAACTGAAAATCAGGCAAAATAGCTGTGAAAATTATAAGAATTGATAACTGAAAATCAGGCAAAATAGCTGTGAAAATGATATGAATTGATAACTGAAAATCAGAGATGACACCGGGTGTTCGCGAAGAGAGTGAGCATGTCCCGCCCTACCGGAAGCACCCGCCACACACTATTTCATAAAATACGAGGTGTGTCGCCTGACGCCGCACAGCTGTCCTCCTGCCATGCGACGGCGGCCTGCAAACAAACCAGACAATAAAATGTTCGATGACTAGAAAATCCAGTGACACGCTAGTGTATTTACTGACATTGTTGAAACTAAAACCCATATGATAATTTTGTATTAAGTCTATTCTGTACAAGTGTAGAAATTCTGCTTCTTGGCAGTAAAGACAAACGTGCAAGAAATATGTTCGTTTTACAACACAGTGGGGTTGGGGGTGAGGTTTTGTGTGTTGAGGTGTGGTGTTTGTGTGTGGGAGGGGGGGGGGGGGGGGGGGGGGGGGAGTTTTACACCTCGATATATCACATTTGAATATGGAGTACCCTTGTATATTAAGTCAGACAAAATTCAAACTAACCGTTCAATATGGAAATAACAACAACTGCAGAGCTACAGATAAGCTGCGTATTTGCGTAAAATACCCCCCCCCCCCCCCCCGACCGAACCCCAAAAATATATATATATAAATATAAATATAAATTAATAAATAAATTTAAAAAATAATTAAAAAAATAAATAAAATAAAATTTAAAAATTCAAAAGATACAAAACCCAATTACTTTCAATTAACTTGAGTACAGAAACGCATGCATTACATGAATACTACATAGTATCTCAAATGTATAAAAACAGCATGCGTAAATACCCAATGAAGCTTTTTCAGCATGGGTACAAAGGAGCGAATTTCAGAAACACAATTACGAGCTAATTTACTTTCCGAGTCAAGTCTATTGTTAGAACCCTTATATACATCTAAAACTCTTTTTTTTGAAGTCTCAAAATATTAACTCATTTTGGGAAAAAAACAATAGAGTGATGAACAGATGAGTGAAAGAAAATATTGGTTTCCCAACGAAAAATGTAATAACCCAATTAAAATAAAAACCTTCGAGTAAAAACTCAATTACTTAAAACGTTACCAGGAGCTCTTACAACAGAAAGTCATGTTATTAGCTAATATATATATCTACAATACAGTAACGTGCGTGTAAAATATGTGTGTTTACTTCCCTTATTCCCATGGTAACATGCTGCGTTTTAGCTAAATCAGATAAAGTCTTCAGTTTACGTGTTGGAAGTTATGCTAAGCAACTTAAAATTTATTATAACCGCCTCAGTGGATAAAGCATCTACCCGGATAGCGGAAGGTATTAGGTTTTCATACCCTTGTCGCGACATGAACCAAAAGACGTTACAAGAATTATCGTACTTTTTGTTACAATGTTAATAAAAGCGACAAAGCCCTTTCCATATCATCAGTAACTTCTGCCAAAAGCAGAGTCGACTGTACGATTTCTGACCATTTCATGAGCAGGAGTTTATGAAACACTATCAAACAGCGAAAAGGTGAGCGTATCCTGCCCCACCGGTCACAAACACATGCAAAGGCAAGTTACTTGTTCGCCTGTAGTGAGTGAGTGAGTTGGGTTTAACGCCGCTTTTAACAGTATTCCAGTTATATGGCGGCGTGTCAGCTTAATGTGGGAGGAAAGCCCCAAGTGATGCAGGCCTCAGACGTTTACCACTTCGGTGAAACCCACGAGCACGGGTATGGTGCTGACAAACCTAGAAACATAACCGGGGCGAACCTGGATTCGAACCTACAATCATAGGTTTCTGGCGTGTCCAGGGGACGCAACTCTGCACAGCGAATCGCGGCGCCTTAGACGACTAGGCCACCCGTGCCACCCTATGGTTGGTTAAAGGATAAATGGTGCAAATGATTCTTTGAAGAATAGAAATAAAGTATTTTTGCAACAGCATTTATGACGACTGGGCCACCCGTGCCCCCTGAACATATGGTACAAATAACAAATTGCATCTGACATCATTTTTGTCATTGATAAGTCAAATTTGGAAATGCCCTCACGCGGCTACCATAATACATTTCGAAAGCTTTACTCGGGCCTTGAATGATGTATCATTGAACAGCGTCTTTGAAACCTTGATAGAAAGAGCTTTCTCGGTTGTATAATGTTAAGAAAATGCAACGCCAAAACATGTCTTACCTTTCATAAAATCAAAAGAATGAAATGTAGTTTTCGACTTCATCACTGTCAAGTCTTGGGGCTGTGGTTTATGTACAACGCAACCCGGATATCCAGGTGGGCGGAGTTAGCAAGCCGGGCCAGGTAGCTCGTGTCTCATTGGCTGAGAAAGAACTTTTGTTTGTCAGTGACAGCCGAAACCGGTTACGATCAACAGCACCTGGGCAAGACATGTCATATCCTCATCCCTGAAGGGGAAATATTTCAACATTGGTATTATCATGTTGTCATATCAGTTCATTTTCTGAATGTTGTGGTGTGTATGTAGCGTTGCGTCTGTAGTTGTTTGCATGTAGTGGTGTGTCTATAGCTGTGTGTATGTTGTGGTGTGTCTATAGCGGTGTGTATGTAGTGGTGTGTCTGTAGTGGTGTGTATGTAGTAATGTATGTACTAGTGTGTCTGTAGTGGTGTGTCTGTAGTGGTGTGTATGTAGTAATGTATGTAGTGGTGTGTATGAAGTGATGTATGTAGTAGTGTGTATGCAATGATGTATGTAGTGGTATGTATGTAGTGGTGTATGTAGTGATGTATGTAGTGGTGTGTCTGTAGTGGTGTGTATGTAGTGATGTATGTAGTGGTGTGTGTGTAGTGGTGTGTATGTAGTGATGTATGTAGTGGTTTGTATGTAGTGATGTATGTAGTGGTGTGTATGTAGTGATGTATGTAGTGGTGTGTATGTAGTGATGTGTCTATAGCGGTGTGTATGTAGCGTTTCGTCTGTAGTGGTGTGTATGTAGTGGTGTGTTTGTTGTGGTGTGTATGTAGTGATGTATGTAGTGGTTTGCATGTAGTGGTGTATATGTAGTGGTGTGTATGTAGTGGTGTATGTAGTGGTGTGTATGTTGTGGTGTGTCTGTAGTGGTGTGTATGTTGTGATGTATGTAGTGGTGTGTATGTAGTGGTGTGTATGTAGTGGTGTGTATGTTGTGGTGTGTATGTTGTGATGTTTGTAGTGGTGTGTCTGTAGTGGTGTGTATGTAGTGGTGTGTATGTTGTGGTGTGTATGTTGTGGTGTGTCTGTAGTGGTGTGTATGTTGTGATGTATGTAGTGGTGTGTATGTAGTGGTGTATGTAGTGGTGTGTATGTAGTGGTGTGTATGTAGTGGTGTGTATGTAGTAATGTATGTAGTGGTGTGTATGTAGTGATGTATGTAGTGGTGTGTATGTAGTGGTGTGTATGTAGTGATGTATGTAGTGGTGTGTATGTAGCGTTGCGTCTGTAGTAGTGTATATGTAGTGGTGTGTATGTAGTGATGTATGTAGTGGTTTGCATGTAGTGGTGTGTATGTAGTGGTGTGTATGTAGTGGTGTGTATGTAGTGGTGTATGTAGTGGTGTGTATGTTGTGGTGTGTCTGTAGTGGTGTGTTTGTTGTGGTGTGTGTGTAGTGGTGTGTATGTAGTGGTGTGTCTGTAGTGGTGTGTATGTAGTGGTTTATCTGTAGTGGTGTGTGTGTAGTGGTGTGTATGTAGTGGTGTGTATGTAGTGGTGTAAGTAGTGGTGTGTATGTAGTGGTGTGTATGTAGTGGTGTATGTAGTGGTGTGTATGTTGTGGTGTGTCTGTAGTGGTGTGTCTGTTGTGGTGTGTGTGTAGTGGTGTGTATGTAGTGGTGTGTCTGTAGTGGTGTGTATGTAGTGGTTTGTCTGTAGTGGTGTGTGTGTAGTGTTGTGTATGTAGTGGTGTGTATGTAGTGGTGTATGTAGTGGTGTGTATGTAGTGGTGTGTATGTAGTGGTGTATGTAGTGGTGTGTATGTTGTGGTGTGTCTGTAGTGGTGTGTTTGTAGTTGTGTGTATGTAGTGGTGTGTCTGTAGTGGTGTGTATGTAGTGGTATGTATGTAGTGGTGTGTTTGTAGTGGTGTGTATGTTGTGTAGTGTCTGTAGTGGTGTGACTGTAGTGGTGTGTCTGTAGTGGTGTGTATGTAGTGGTGTGTGTGTAGTGGTGTGTCTGTAGTGGTGTGTATGTAGTGGTGTGTATGTAGTGGTGTGTATGTAGTAGTGTGTATGTAGTGGTGTGTATGTTGTGGTGTGTCTGTAGTGGTGTGTTTGTAGTGGTATGTATGTAGTGGTGTGTTTGTAGTGGTGTGTATGTAGTGGTGTGTATGTAGTGGTGTGTATGTAGTGGTGTGTATGTAGTGGTGTGTTTGTAGTTGTGTGTATGTAGTGGTGTGTATGTAGTGGTGTGTATGTAGTGGTGTGTATGTAGTGGTTTGTATCTTGTGGTGTACGTTGTGGTGTGTCTGTAGTGATGTGTCTGTAGTGGCGTGTATGTTGTGATGTGTTTGTATTGGTGTGTCTGTAGTTGCGTGTATGTTGTGATGTGTTTGTATTGGTGTGTCTGTAGTTGCGTGTATGTTGTGATGTGTTTGTATTGGTGTGTCTGTAGTTGCGTGTATGTTGTGATGTGTTTGTATTGGTGTGTCTGTAGTTGCGTGTATGTTGTGATGTGTTTGTATTGGTGTGTCTGTAGTTGCGTGTATGTTGTGATGTGTTTGTATTGGTGTGTCTGTAGTTGCGTGTATGTTGTGATGTGTTTGTATTGGTGTGTCTGTAGTGGCGTGTATGTTGTGATGTGTTTGTATTGGTGTGTCTGTAGTGGCGTGTATGTTGTGGTGTGTGACTAAAAAAATTCTTAACATTTGTGCGAGTGTTGTGTCTATAGCAGTGTGTATGTTGTGGTGTGTATGTAGTGGCGTGTATGATGTGCTGTGTTTGTAGTGGCGTGTCTGTAGTGGCGTGTTGTGTGTGTTGTGGCGTGTATGTTGTGGTGTGTTTGTATTGGTGTGTCTGTAGTGGCGTGTATGTTGTGGTGTGCCTGTAGTGATGTGTCTGCAGTCGCGTGTTGTGTGTGTTGTTGCGTGTATGTTGTGGTTTGTTTGTATTGGTGTGTCTGTAGTGGTATGTATGTTGTGGTGTGTGTGTAGTGGCGTGTATGTTGTGGTGTGTTTGTATTGGTGTGTCTGTAGTGGCGTGTATGTTGTGGCGTGTATGTAGTGATGTGTCTGTAGTGGCGTGTATGTTGTGGTGTATGTGTAGTGGAATGTATGTTGTGGTGTGTTTGTATTGGTGTGTCTGTAGTGGCGTGTATGTTGTGGTGTGTGTGTAGTGGCGTGTATGTAGTGGTGTGTCTGTAGTGGCGTGTATGTTGTGGTGTGTCTGTAGTGATGTGTCTGTAGTGGTGTGTTTGTAGTGGCGTGTTTGTTGTGGTGCGTCTGTAGTGGTGTGTATGTAGTGATGTGTCTGCAGTGGCGTGTATATTGTGGTGTGTATGTAGCTGGCATGAGACCAACTCGTGTCATTCCGGGTAGTGTCATGACGTTACAATCATCTCCTAAGCGATGGTGAGAAATGTTTGTAAATATGACATACATCGGTCATCGCAATTGGTGGATGAATGTTGTTCAACGCCTCCGTCGCCGCTATATCACCGCAGCCTGTCAATAATAGAGCCTGGACCTGGCAGGACAGTGACTAAAAAACTTCTGAAAATTTGTACCAACTGCTAGTATACAATAGTATACATAAAGGTTTGTAAAGTTTATGAATCTCTTCGACAAGTATGTTTTTCCATCTTACATTACATCAAACCGTTCACCGGAAGCATTTATGAGATAAATGGCTACTACGTCCTTGGTGCTACTTGTGTGAAGTGAAAAAAGTAAGAAATTAATTACCTCTGTAACTATAATTCTGTTGATCTCCTGTATTATTAAACTAATACTGCATAACTGTGAATTGCTGAAAGTATATTTACCAACTGCAAATATACCAGCATTCTCGGAAATGCCCAAACGAAAAAACCTGAAACCTGAAATGTATTATGGGCCCTACATTACTGCATCAATCCGTATGAATGCATGTACTTGTGATGCTGCTTGTGCTCGTGCGGACAAACTACCATCCAAGTGAGATACCCTGCCGCAGTTTTAGTGAGTGAGTATGGTTTTACGCCGCTTTTAGCAATATTCCAGCAATATCATGGCGGGGGACACCAGAAATGGGCTTCACACATTGTACCCATGTCGGGAATCGAACCCGGGTCTTCGGCGTGACGAGCGAACGCTTTAACCACTAGGCTTAGTTCCACACTGTTACATCCAAGTTGCCATCGATAATTTCAGTATGTTGCCTTCGAAACGGACTTCTTGTGTTCGAGCTTGCGATGCGTCAAATGACACTTTAATCAAATATAATTGACAGAAGAAGGCTGCGTTATTTAACAAACGATTGTTACAGCCAGCTAGAGTACGTGGTTGTTTGTAAAACACCTCGTAAAGTGCAATACATAATTTTTTATTTTTTTAAATTTTATTATAGGACAATTCCTTTTATGCGACAAGAATATCTTTGCATCATTTAAATGAATTAATTCAGCCATACCAGGATGTCCCCCGCACCAGGACATGTATTTATGACAAGGAAGAAATTCGTTGGGTATTTAAAATGTTAAATACTGGTGTCTTAAAATAATTTCAAAAGAGACTTAAACACTGAAAAACGCCTTGCTCGGGGAATTACACAATCCAATCACAGCAACGAACGCCGGAGATTGGGGACATCTGCAGAGAATGATTCAGCACGGATATTACAACCACTGACTTACACATGCATCCTGAGCACATCCGTGACCAGGGAGATGTCATTTATATTAAGCTCTCCCACAGGGGCGTGAGTTTAGGGGAAATAGTGTCGCCGAGAAATGCGTACTTTCGCTTCAATCTGATTGGCTGATCCGCGCCTTTAATTGTATTGTCTGGAGAGCGGCAGAAGGTGTCGTTTTATCAGTATTGTCCAGTAGAAATTGTAACGTCGTTCTAAAAGAAGCCTGACAGTGGAAGTGTATGTTTTAAAACTAGATGCTGAATATTGTATCTTGTAGATGTAGATGTAATTACATATAACCTGAAGTTTATCGTCATCTTGATCCACAAGTTACAGCTGAGATGTACTACCACTCTATTTTCACCATCAATCAAGGCACATTTAAAAAGATTCCTTTTTAAACAGTACTATCCAGTCCTGATCCACTATCCAGTCCTGATCCAACACGCACGCACGCACGCACGCACGCACGCACGCGCGCACACACATTTTCCATACTGTAGCATAACCTGCTACACTGTTTGCAGTGTCATGAGCATTAGCTTGTTTGTTTGTTGTTTTACGCCACACTCAGCAATATTCCAGCTTTATGACGGCGGTCTGCAAGTAATCGATTCTGGACCAGACAATCCAGTGATTGATATCATGGGCATCAATCCACGCAATTAGGATCGATGACATACATCAACCAAGTCAGCGAATCTGACCACCCGATCCCGTTAGTCGCCTCCTCCGACAAGCATAGTCGCCTTTTACGGCAAGCATGGGTTGCTGAAGACCTGAGCATAACTTGGTGAATGGAATCTGGTGCATTAGAAATGCACTTATATATTTTATTATGTTATGTTATGTTGTGTTAAATTATTATTATTTATTTTTATTTTTATTATTTTTTATTATTATTATTGTTGTTGTTGTTGTTGTTGTTGTTGTTGTTGTTGTTGTAGACTGTCGTCTGTTCATCAATCATACATTCTTTCATTTTTCCCCAACAAAACAGACTATGGGTAATACATAGACTGTAAATCTTAAAACATTTATTTTCTGGGGACACGGATCAATCCTTGTTGCTTGAAAGGTATTCTCAAAATCAGCTTCACACTGTTACATATTCCAACGAGTAAAGCACAGAGTTGTTCTGTTTCTCGTGCCTAAATCGGCATGTCGTCTTTAAATGAACAAAGGCCATGCCACGCCACTGTCCGTTTGGTGTTATCCATCCTTGCATTCGTCACCCATAGCTCCTTTCCCACTCATCGACACAATTGTCAACTCCATCAATGTGAATTTCTTAACTGGTTTTATTTCATTTTAATCTGAATGTCATGATATATCAGCGTGATGTCAAGCTACATATCCTTCCGTGATATCCGCTCTGTCAACCTTTTGGTTTTTGTGAAGATAACATTTGACATAATATGGTCCAATACATCTTCATAAAGTTTAAGTAACATTTACGTGACACCTCTTTCAGAGAAGAGTTCTTCGAATATATTTATTTTTAGTTTTCGATTATTTTTTCTATTTCTGGCACAAACAGTCTGAATCTGACATCTGACATCAAATAAATGTTTGCAGATTACTAGACCTGGCGGTTTCTGACAAGACTTAAGATTGTCAGGATTAAACTTTTCTTTCATTCAGAAAATACACATTTTCACGCCACGACCATGTCTGTCTAATACGATGCTAAAATTCCTTCACCCTTCAGACGTTTAAAAAACCGCCGTGATATAACTGGAATAATGATAAAAGCGGGCGTTAAACCCAACTCACTCACTCACTCAGACGTTTAATAGAACAGTGGAGTGCACTTAGACCTTCGGTCCTGGTGAGGTAAACACCAAGCTTCTTCGTTGAAGAGATTACACAGGGTAACTCGGAGGTTATATTTAACAATTTATTTTCTGCTAGTATATATATAAAAAAGTATTTTATATAAAAAAAATTGTAAAAATAAAAGTTGGATTTGATTTACTGAAGAAGTCTTTCATCTCAAACAGGCCTGTTACGACGTAAATTGTAATAAAAAGGTAAATTGTAATACTTGCTGCAAATTGTAATAATTTTGGCGTAAATTGTAATAATAACGTAAATTGTAATAATATTTGACGTAAATTGTAATACGCAAATTGTAATAAAAATTGACGTAAATTGTAATAATCTCTACTTGCGTTAAAATGTAATAAATTCTTACGTAAATTGTAATAACCTTACTACCGTAGTGTCCAAGACGCCAATTGACTAGAAATGATCTTTGTCAGTTGAGCTTGCGTTTCACATGTACAATTCGAGAAATACTGTGTATGATGACAAAAGTACAAAACTGTTAAGTTAGGGATGGTTGGTATAGGCTTTATCGTACAATCGTCATTAAAGGGTGGTGTCAACATCGATACATTTAAATGACTGAAAGATCCATCCTCGGGTTCAAAATGATGGGTTACACAACCGTATATTCGACAAATAACCTAATTGTGACATATTGTTCTATACTCTTACAAGGCTATTCAAGATGTTTTTTTGCATGACTTGCTTCAACAGTACGTTGACCATTTCGACACGACTGAACGAGTGATGACGAAGGGTACAAACACAGGCTTGTCAACCAGTGTGTCGATTTGCAGTGGAAACGCTATACTAGTTGATAAGGAGGACATGATCCTTTTCTTGAAACAAACGAGGGAATTTAATCATATTTATACAATTCATTTTATTTTGACGAAGAATTCAAATACAACAAATGAGTCGACAGATCCCGTGCATACACAAATAACATCCGGTATCTCCGGATAACTCTTGTACAGTTTCAATGAGTATACGAATTATCATAAATTTCTTGCAATCAATTGCTGAAATATATCTGCTTGCATCCAAATAGAAACTTTTAAGGAATTGGAAATTTATAATGAAAATATGTTTGTCACTAAAGTAAATTTTCTCTTTGACCTTGAAACGTACTTGAAGATCATTAAACTCGACAATCGTTGGTGGATTGCGCCAAGAAACCTTGATACGAAATATATACGTACAATAATCCCCTAAAAACATAACCTCCTCTGAAAGAATAAGAGGATTAAAGTAATTTGGGCGAACATCAAGCACTGTAATAACTGTATACTGATGAGGGCATAGTATCGGAGATAAATATAATTTGGTTTCTTAGTTAGTCACTATTCTTTTCGTTGGAATGTTAAGAAGGTATGCTATAATTTCAATATTTTATTACAGTGCTTGATGTTAGCTGGAATTATTTTAATCCTCTTAAACCCCCAGAGAAGATTATCCTCTGAGGTAATTTTTGTCCGTATATAAACTTTACCAGAGTTTGAAATCACCCTTGCTCAAAAACAACAAAACATACATGCATGAAGTAAAATGTATTGAGAAGATCAATATATCAACATAATCAACACTGAAGATGACAATCATACCGTGACCGAGAATGACGTCAGAGACCCCCAAAGTTGGGTGTGGTACAAAACTCGAGCTTTCAGAATTATGGACAATAGGCAGAGTACATAAACAATCGCTCACGTTCAATAACAAGTCATTAGTAGCGTGTGTGACCACCAAATGCCTCAATACACGCAAAAACTCTTCGACGCACAGAAAAAGTCAGTCGTCTGATGAGGTCACATGGGATTTGAGGCCATTCTTCTTGGAGGGCCAAGATCAGGTCTTGTCGGTTAGCTGGAGAGTGTGGTCGTTGTCGAACACGACGATCCATCAAGTCCCAGAGGTATTCTATGGGGGACATGTCGGTTGAGCGTGCAGGCCACGGCGGGACGTTGACGTTGTTGGCTGCGAGGATGTTAGTGACAATTCTGGCTGTATGGGCTCTAGCGTTGTCATGCTGATAAATGACACCACGTGGCTGATTTTGGAGAAATGGTAGGACAACTGGACGAAGAATGTTACACATGTAACGCTGAGCTGTCAAGTTTCCGTCAACGATGACCAGCGGTGTCCTCTCCTGCCCACAGATCCCTCCCCACACCATGACACTCACTCCACCATATGGTACGACCTCCTGCACGCAACACGCCGCCTTTCGTTCACTCCTTCGCCGGTAAACACGTTGTCTTCCATCAGCCCTAAACATACAGAATCGACTTTCGTCAGTGAAGGCAACCCTCTGCCAGTCACGTCGTTGCCAACGTCGTACAGTTCGGGCCCATCTCAATCGCAGACGACGATGTTGCGCTGTCAATAGCTGTCCCCTGTATGGTCTGAAAGCCCTGATTCCATGAACCCTGAGTCTCCTGGCCACTGTCTGTCGACTAACCCTGTGACCTAAGGCATTTGTCGCCGTTGACGTCACTGTCAGGAAGCGATTTCGGAGGTGCAAGATACGCAAGTACCGATCATCATGGGGCGTGGTCACCCTGGGTCTGCCTGTTCTTGGCCTGTCAGTGGTCCGCCCTGTATGTGTGTAACGTTGCATCAAGTTGGTAACGGCAACACGGGAGCAACCGAAGGTTCGTGCAATATGGGCTTGGGTGGCTCCCATCTGTACCATACCCAAGGCTCATTCACGTGGTTCTCACTTTTTCGCGTGTTATCTCGCAAACATATAACAGACGATTAACATTTTCTGGATACACTATTGTTGTATTTAGGTTATGTATTTTAGATAGACTTCATCGGAAAAAAATATACTTTGTATGAAATTTATATTTTCAGTTGGTAAAGTTTCTCTTTGACGTCAGTTTATGTCACAAATTAGTGATAACTTATGAAAAACGTAATTATCTGTTTCGAAAATTATGTACTGCATTATACGTGAGGTACCAAATTTGGTATCAAGGTTGCTTGGCGCAATCCACCAACGATTGCCGAGTTTAATGACCTTAGAATACTCTTCGTATAAGGTCAAAGAGAATATTTACGTTAGTGACAAAACCCTTTTCATTATAGATTTTCCATCCATTGATCAAAACAGATATATTTCAGCAATAATCGATTGCAACAAATTTATAATACATTCTGATACTCTTTGAAACTCATCAAGACATGCCCGAAGATACCGGATATTATTTGTGTATGCATTGAATTATGATTTCGTGCCGTTATCATGATGGATTCTGTTTTTGTTGTTGGGGCAATTAGTATTTTCCTTTCCCATGTCACGGGAAATCTATGCTGCATTTGCTTGCGACTGTTTTGTTTCCTTTGACATTGCACAGGAGATCTGTCACTCATTTGTTGTATTTGAATTCTTCGTCAAAGTATAATGTATAAATACGTTTGAATTGTCTCGTTTGTTTCAAGGAAACGGTCATGTGCTCCTTATAAAATTAAGTAAACCTCCAATGCAAATCGACATAATTTCAGGGTCCGGTTGCACAGAGCTCTCTTCGGTAACTCGTAACTCAATGTTATTGCAATGGACTCCTAGCTAAGCTACTATTGGATGATAAATCAATTTACCTATTTGTCGAATAGACGTACCTAATGTAATCCATCATTTTCAACCCGAGGATGGATCTTTCAGTCATAAATTTCGATGTGTACAGTTGCTAGAGTATCATTCTAACAATACAGACATGACACAAGCTGCACGTAAAATAATTGATAAAGGTAGTCCTTGCGGGTTCACATACCTTCATGTACATTGCCCACTACATTGTCATTATTTGCTTTACATCCTTTACATCCTTACAATTGATATTATGTATATGAACATGTATAAATCAGCTTGCACACAGGCTACTGCAGAATGACATGTCATACATTTGCTAGTTTAGTTTAGTTTAAACATATTTTATTCACAGAACAAAATGATAATTGTATTGGGGACAAGTTCTTGCAACTTAGTAAACCCCTCTCAGCATAAAATATGTACAAATATACAGTTGCAAAATAAATAAATTTACTTCAGTCAATAAAAGTCAGATTTTCCACATTTACACATCAATATATTTGTGTAAGTTTGTTGCGTTATAATTATTCCATTGTGTATATTACTACCTACTTTACCAGTTACAAAACCCACAGAGTATTTCTCAAATAAATAAGAAAACAAAGTTCATTCTAGTAATTAATCCTCTTCTGGACAACCATAGAAATGACATTCCAATGCGTTTATATATACATATAATTATACAACAATGTACGATAACGACCTCAATCCTCCCCCACACCCATACTTTAATGACGATTTAAAGATTAACCCTGTACCAACCCTGACAAGGATAGGTTCTAGTCATTTAACGCCTTTGACACTAAACTTATAAGGTTATTATAACTTACGTAAAAAGTTATTACATTTTACGGCAAGTTGAGATTATTACAATTTACGTCAATTTTTATTACAATTTGCGTATTACAATTTACGTCAAATTTTATTACAATTTACGTTGTTATTACAATTTACGTCAAAATTATTACAATTTGCTGCAAGTATTACAATTTACCTTTTTATTATAATTTACGTCGTAACAGGGCCTCTTCAGGCCATTCATAACGGTGTTATATATTCAGGAAGTGTAAACAAACCCGCACCAAAATCAACCTCGCATAAGTCCATTTTAGTGTGTCCAAGCGTGAACATATGATTACAAAATCACCAGTTACGAATAAATAAATATCATATGTGTGTATCCATAAATCACTGTCAAATAGTGATGACACCAGGTGTTCGCGAAAAGGTGAGCGTATCCTCTCCCACCGGCAGTCATACTTAAGGATAAACAACAAACTCCGTTTCGTTTTATTGGATCTCGTAATTTCGTCTAAAACGAATCTGGAATTTATTTGGCTTAAAACAAATTTCTACATTTAATCCTTTCAGTCGAATTTCGCAATTATTTCCTGCAACAAGAATCTCGACATTATTTCGTTTATAGCGAACCTTGCCATTAGCAAGGCATATTACTTTTTCACATCTTATGATGATGCGGTTTAACGCTTGATAAGCTTATAATGTTGTACACATGCCTTCATCACATTCGAACACAACTGTATGTACGTTCGCTACACCAAACAACAATACAACCAAACACATCCACAAATCAAATTAAGAATTGTGATAGCAATTGGTGCAGCCGCAGCATCGTTTGTGTCGAACGTGGGCCATGTCTGAGAAAGCTTGGGTCAAACTTCGTTTGAAGAGCGAAGATTCAGAGAAGTGGCAGCAGCGGATAACGCACAAGCAGTAGCGTTCTTTAAACACCGGTGCAACATCTGAAAGAAAATACAAGAGATACAAATGTTGCATAAGACATCAGAACGTACATGTCAGGCTTTCAAAATTAACAGTAACGTTTTTAGTCTGTTTGTTTGTTGTTTTACACTGCACTCAGCAATATTGCAGCTAAACTAACGTCCAAAAATAACGATACCAACTATTTTTAATTCATTTTGAGTTATAAGTGATATACTTTATATGAAAACATATTAACCCCACGCACCAAGCCAAATGTGATCGGTGGGAAAAAGCGGGAAAATTTGACAATTTGTGTAAAAAACGTACACTTTGCAAAAACGATGTCATGTGCCGCAGCAGGAAATCCACGTGCAGATCTACTGTTAAAACTGTTGACCCGGCACGTTAGGAACACAATACCAACACAAACGTCTGCATGTTAAAATATGATTAAAATGAATTTTTGTACACATGATGTTAAAAGATTGCTCTAATGAAATATTCCAATATGAATTTTCTGTATGGTTTTGTTTTTCTTCCATAACCTTTCGAACACTTGGCATCGTTTCTTTGGACATGAGTTTATATGACGGCGGTCTGTAAATAATCGAGTCAGGACAAGACAACCCAGTCATCGATCTATGCAATTGGGATTCGATGATATGCATCAACCAAGGCAGGGAGTCTGACCATCCGATATCGTCAGTCGCCTCCTATACGACAAGTATAGTCGGCTTTTACTGCAAGCATGGGCTGCTGAAGACCTATTTTAACCCGGATGTTTTAGTCTGTGAAAACGGTGAGCCAACGAGTTTGGTGCAACCGTGTTTCCCATGTATCTCGGTGTGTCAGGATATTGTGGGACAACAACCACTAGGATGCAGGTCTTTGTCGCCAACACTGGGACGAACGAGCACGGGTAATATGCTGTCTAACACCTGAAACCAAGGATCAAGTGCTGAAACGGGATTCGAACCCATAGTAAGTAGGTCCTGGCAAATTATGGGGCGTAACTCCACGCGGCACAGGAAATATTTACACCAAAGTACGTGAAACTTTGCTCACTCAGTTGGGAGGAAACAGCTCCCAAAACAAGAAGAAGACACCCCAAAACACACACCGACTTCATCCTGTGGAAACATATAAACATACAAATATACAAAATGAAATATGTACTTATACTGCATCGTCATGAGATTGTTCACACCTAAGTGCCCAAATCTCTTGGGTTTTTTAATTGAAACTGCATATTGAACAAAGATCATTCTTTATTCTACCATGAATTTGGAAATTCCTCAATCAGATGTTGTCAAATCACAATAAACCCCGCTCTGATTGAAATAGTCGATTTGACGGCCGAATCACCGCGGAAGCTGATATTCATAGAATATTTTAGTCATTGTCGGTAGGTTATAGGTTACAAAATGCAAAGTTGCGGTTACCAAAATATTAAAAGGATGTTTCAATACATTTTGTGCAGAAAACACGTTATAAATCTGCTATTTGTTTTAGGTTTTGGGGACTACAGAGAGCTTGGAATCTTGCGATTTTCTATATACAACTGTGACGTCATATCTTTTGCGTCACAATGAGCGATATAACGTCATAATAGTAACGTGCGTTGAAGAACGAAAACTTTGCTGAGCTTGCTAAGTTTTCGTTAGGGATGCCCACCTCATGTTAGCTTAAAATTACCAAGTTGCCGTGCTGAAATACTTTCAATTCCTGTCACATGTTGGAGTACTGGGGTGTAAACAAACTGGTTGAGCACACACAGTGCCACATTTTGATAAAGGCTGTTGCCGATTATTCCGTAAATTCTGATCGACAACCCAATGAAACACTGGACCCGTGCCGCTTCACTCAATGTATTTTCCAACACCAAAACGTTCGCGTTTTATTTAGTCATGGTAGAATGGAGAAAAACCTGTAGTTACCTGTAGATCAACTCAGATCATTGTTTAACCATAAGCACATTAATCACACTTTTTGTCCTTCATACGTTTTTCACGAGATTGTATTCAAGAAATGACGAAAACACTGACGGACTACTTCAACATTCCTGGGAAAACCCCTGAGATTTCCCTGGCACGCATAGATACAGAAGCGTTGTGTGTTGTCATTGGGATCCATTATCTTGAACTTAGTGTTTTTGTATACATTTGGATAAGTCAGAGGGTTTAACTGCATGCCCGTTCGAGAATATCCTCGCGTGTTTCTTTTCGCCCTTTTTGACATCCTGTATGCGATGTAAATGTATCACGACGCGCTGTCGCCGTGACCGACTTACTGAGGTACTTCTTAAGAGACCTTTTTTATCTAATGATATTATTTTAATCTAATTCTTGTAACCAAACTACAAATGATGTTCCTGTGTAGCAATTTGATCGTACATACACACATGTAACCTCTCCTTCTGGTGAACTATTTTATTCCGCGTTAAAGTGAAACCATGACATCCGTCGAGGTATAAAATAATGATATAAATAAACATATGAATCACTCTGTAATATGATTGTTCATAGAGTGCGGGCCAAAAGTTGTATGAACGTCTGAGGTCTGGCCCTCACTCTATGAAGGTTTATGCTCCATGAAATTTACATAAAGTGAAAGTCAATTCTTATGTGAATCTTAATGTGAATTAGTTATCTAAACTCGGACTCAAGCTTGTCCAGCATCTCATCTCCTGTAGAAATGTCAAACTAAAAGTAAAAAGATATGAAGGAGTAAGTGTTGTTTACAGCGAGTTTAATTAGATTACTTATATCTACTTTATTTTTTAGTTTTGTTAACAGTGTGTTTTCCAGTGTGGATTAGTTATTTAAACTGTGACTCTAGTTCTCAGCATCTTATCTCCTGTAGACCGTCCTAATTAGAAATTATTAGGATTATTCCATTACAGCCGTAGTGTTAAAACTGTGTTACATTGTTTCTGTTGATATTCGGTAGACGCTCATTGCATTGTGTTTGGACAGTGATAAGCCGTTAGGAATGTAGTACTATCTAATGTAAGCAGTCGCATGTAAACTTCCGGTATACCGTGGACTCATGTAGAATATTCTGTAATGTTCTAGTGCCGTTAGGCTGGTGAGGACACTGTGTAGAAATTTCCATTAGATAGTTAGACTTAATTACTAACACGGGACCAGCTTTCATGTGAGGATCACTCATCATCCCCGATGTCCTGCCTAGTCCATCTCAGAAGCTTGACCGCTGGGTGAATATATGTTTTTATCACTGACCTTTGCTATCACCACTAAATTTCTGTATTTTATACTGACCATTGCCATCGTATAATATAATGCCATTGGATATTGTATTACCACTCTATTATGTACTGCCATTGTAAATGTTGAGCAGTAATTTGTATTGATTTGTAAACCTAGTGAATATTTGTAACACATTTGATGAGTGTACACCATTTGATAGTTGTTTGTTGGTTTCACACTAAGTTCTTTTACGTACAGATTTCTGGGTTAACATATTGTTTCAATTTGGGAATCGACACTCAACAGTTGGCATTATTTTAACTGATCGCCATATCCTCTGTGTGACAATCGGAGTGAGTGACAAATGACATGTATCACTAATAGGGGGGAACCTGGGATTTTATATTGTCCCAGAAAAAAACACGGATGCTTGAATAAAATCAAGGATGCTTCTGGTTGAAAACAAATGCCTGCCACCAAAGACACTAGTTGTTGGAAGATGGGTTTTTTTTATAAAAAAAACATATATTGAGGCTCACTGTTATAATTTTAAAATATCTGGTTTTGCAGCTGCAGATGTTTCAAATGTCCCTGCAGCTGTTAAAAATATCCAGTCTCCACACAAAAACGCAGGATAGCCTTGGGCCGGTTCTAGAATAAGGTTTGTTTCTTGTTTAAAGCTGCACACAACAATATTCCAACTAAATGACGACGGCCTATGAATAATTGAGTCTGGACAAGGAAAACCAATTCTTGATTGTATGAGGAACGATTTGTCCCGTCGGGGTGAGGTAACACGCCATCAACCATGTCACCGAACATGTGGAGCATGACCATCCCACCATTAGGTCGCCTCTAACGTCAATAGCTGGGGGCCTGTTCTAACCCGGACTACCCACTGGATCTAGGGTACCAACACATCTGATTCAATTACAACTTTCCTTATCATATTTAAAAGATAGCTTAAGGGGCAGTACAAACTGTAGGAAAAGCACCCTTTTTTCAATTCAAATTTATTTCGTAATTCAGCCACATAGCCCATAGAACAGATGAAAGATAAATTATTTTTCGGCCACATGTCAAGAGTATTACATCTGTATTGATCTCATCTCATAAATATAAAGCTATCGAAGGTAGAACATTATTATCACAAGAGTTAAATAAATTTGCAAGCGTAATTCTATCTTTATAATATTTCTGCTATGAGATAAAAAAAACCAATTTCTCAAGTTAAGATATTGTTTACATACAAAAAAGACATGGTATTTATCTTTACATACAGATTCTGTTTGAGGTATATTTAACGCTGAACTTTTACGAATAATGTTGACTTGAAAGTTGTGAAGAGATAATCGAAATGTGTACACATTGCCCTTACCAATCGTTTGTCTCTTAGTACAGTTATATATAATTCGAGTTGCAAAAGAGATTTAACATCAGCATAATGCACGAAAAAAGTATATCTTTAGCGTCTTCCAAATGCTAAGTTCCGAGAAATCGACCAACCAGCCCCTGAATAACTCAAGCGAGCTTTCGGGTCTTAGTTGACTGTTTTTCCTCTCATGGATATAATACCGCTCAGTTGCAGAAGAAAATATGACGAATGGAGCTGTTTTTTTTATTCATTTTAACTGTAAATCCCCTTAAAGTTGATTTTGTTGGATAGAAAACCTATAGAAACCACTCCCTAACTTGTGTATTGATCCCTACCGCTACCAAATCGTAAAACAGTTCTGAAGTATAGGCAGTAGATTCAAACACTACACTGGATGAAGTCTTACCTTACTGCCCGCGGGGTCGATCTGTTGAGGGTTACAAGTTTTTCTACTTATATAGGACACCCGTTGCGCATATATAAACAAGGTGCGTCGAAGCATCTATGATCTAGCCAATGAAAACACCCGTTTTCTGTTTGGTCGAGCCGCGTTCATGCCGCACTTCCTTCTATTTCCCCAATGTATAAAGTTCACGCATAGTGCAGAGTCACAAAGGCGCAATAACGGTTTGTTTACAGTGACCTTGTTTAAGAGCTCGGTATTAAAATCCGGTTTCTCACAGGTAAGAATGCATCAGAGAGTCTCGCTATAGTTGTCGGCTCTCTGTTGTTTCACCTTGATGCGAGTACTCTCATGAAAACCCCTCGGGCGTGTGTAACAGACTCCATGTACACATATACATCTACAGTAAACTACGGTTATAACGAACTCAAAGGGACTACTAATTTTAGTTCGTTATAACCGTAATTCGTTATAAGCATATATACAGCATAACTACAGCATATAGTCGGGACTAAAAAGTTAGTTCGTTATAACCGTAGTTTACTGTATATATCATTAGATCGAAAGTGTTACAACAACAAAAATATGTATTTTATGAAAACAAAACCAATCGACTGACCAGCTAGTCTGACCAGCTCTATTATATAATCAATATTAAGTAACAAAATGGAGAGAATTGCATTGTGTAATAAGAGATTCCATGTCAACTGGTGATCAAGATTTCTGTCTGAAAATATATAATTTAAACTCACTTAATATCACGTACCGTTTCTGTGTTTAGTGAATCTTCATTGTGTCTTAGCGGAGTATTCATGATAAACTGCGACATGCACTGTAAAATCGGCATTTGTCCGGAATAGTACAAGCACACACGCACGCACACGCACGCACACGCATGCACGCACGCACACACACGTGAATGCATGTCGCTATATAAGAGCAATAATCATGGACGCGATGCTAAACTCAACCCCACCTCACCTTATATGACATACGGTACCCTAACTCTCCATATGACATACCCTAACTCTCCATATGACATACCCTAGCTCCTGTATGACATACCCTAGCTCCTATATGACATATCCTAACTCTCCATATGACATACCCTAGCTCCTATATGACATACCCTAACTCTCCATATCACATACCCTAACTCCTATATGACATACCCTAGCTCCTATATGACATATCCTAACTCTCCATATGACATACCCTAGCTCCTCTATGACTTACCCTAACTCTCCATATGACATACCCTAACTCTCCATATGGCATACCCTAACCCTCCATATGACATACCCTAGCTCCTATATGACATACATAACTCTCCATATGGCATACCCTAACTCTCCATGTGACATACCCTAGCTCCTATATGACATACCCTAACTCTCCATATGACATACCCTAGTTCCTATATGACATACCCTAACCATCCATATGACATACCCTAACTCTCCATATGACATACCCTAACTCTCCATATGACACACCCTAACTCCTATATGAAATACCCTAACTCTCCATATGACATACCCTAACTCTCCATATGACATACCCTAGCTCCTATATGACATACCCTAACCCTCCATATGACATACCCTAACTCCTTTATGACATACCTAACTCTCCATATGACATACCCTAGCTCCTATATGACATACCCTAACCCTCTATATGACATACCCTAACTCCTATATGACATACCTAACTCTCCATATGGCATACCCTAACTCCTATATGAAATACCCTAACTCTCCATATGACATACCCTAACTCTCCATATGACATACCCTAGCTCCTATATGACATACCCTAACTCTCCATATGACATACCCTAGCTCCTATATGACATACCCTAACCCTCCATATGACATACCCTAACTCCTTTATGACATACCTAACTCTCCATATGACATACCCTAGCTCCTATATGACATACCCTAACCCTCTATATGACATACCCTAACTCCTATATGACATACCTAACTCTCCATATGGCATACCCTAGCTTCTATATGACATACCCTAACCCTCCATATGACATACCCTAACTCCTATATGACATACCTAACTCTCCATATGACATACCCTAGCTCCTATATGACATACCCTAACTCTCCATATGACATACCCTAACTCCTATATGACATACCCTAACTCTCCATATGACATACCCTAACTCTCCATATGACATACCCTAACTCCTATATGACATAACTAACTCTCCATATGACATACCCTAGTTCCTATATGACATACCCTAACCCTCCATATGACATACCCTAACTCCATATGACATACCCTAACTCTCCATATGACACACCCTAACTCCTATATGACATACCCTAACTCTCCATATGGCATACCCTAACTCTCCATATGACATACCCTAGCTCCTATATGACATACCCTAACCCTCCATATGACATACCCTAACTCCTTTATGACATACCTAACTCTCCATATGACATACCCTAGCTGCTATATGACATACCCTAACCCTCTATATGACATACCCTAACTCCTATATGACATACCTAACTCTCCATATGGCATACCCTAGCTTCTATATGACATACCCTAACCCTCCATATGACATACCCTAACTCCTATATGACATACCTAACTCTCCATATGACATACCCTAGCTCCTATATGACATACCTAACTCTCCATATGACATACCCTAGCTCCTATATGACATACCCTAACTCTCCATATGACATACCCTAACTCCTATATGACATACCCTAACTCTCCATATGACATACCCTAACCCTCCATATGACATACCCTAACTCTCCATATGACATACCCTTACCCTCCATATGACACACCCTAACTCTCCATATGACATACCTTAACCCTCCATATGACATACCCTAACTCTCCATATGACATACCCTTACTCTCCATATGACATACCCTAACCCTCCATATGACATACCCTAACTCTCCATATGACATACCTTAACCCTCCATATGACATACCCTAACTCTCCATATGACATACCCTAACTCTCCATATGACATACCCTAACCCTCCATATGACACACCCTAACCCTCCATATGACATACCCTTACCCTCCATATGACAAACATAAACCCTGCTTTTGCGACTTGCTGTCCTTATAGGTAAACACTAAAATTCGTCTCTGTATGAAGATATCTTCTTCGGTAATAAATAGAACATTATGTTCGTGTTCATGGCATGCTCGTGCCTAAATTCGCAACAGCAGCGGAACCACAATTTGTCGAATGACGTCAACAATCTTCGACTATGACGTCCTTTCTAACCCTCTATATGACATACTATAACCCTCACAATGACGTACTATAACCCTCTATATGACGTACTATAACCCTCCATATGGCAAACTATAACCCTCCATTTAACATGATATAACCCTCTATGTGACGTACCATAATCCTTGACATAATATGTGACATAACCCTTTTAAGAAAGATAGTTACAATGTTCTGCAAATTTAAGGACGAATAGATTTGAAATAGTAAGAAGTTTATGTCTGTCCACTTTAATAAAATTATATCATAACTTATACAGCGCAATTAAAGTTAATGACATAGGGCAGTCACTGCCCCTTGTCGAATACTGTTCAACTCAAAAACTGACGTGCAGACATCGGTCTGTCTGATTCAGATGGAGCAGGCATGAACAAGCGGTCATTAAATGGAAGAAATGGCAAAAATGTTATGCAGGTAGGATACTGTGCTGTTATAATGACACTGGCTGAGCAGTCACTGGGAAAAGACGCTGATATGTAAATACGTTGATTTATGCCGTTGGATTTATCTAAATAAATGAACAAATTCATAAAAGGGAATAGTATTGGGAACAAGTTGGAAATTTCAGAATACCCGCTCCGCTTGTTATATGCAACTGTGCAGATTACAAGGTTAAGTTTTAGCCAATTCTGTTGGATGTGAGTTCGTACAGACGAAACCGTATTTGTTGTGTTGTTAGGCAAAATGCCTTCCAAAAGTTATAGTGAGTGAGTGAGTATGGTTTTACGCCGCTTTTAGCAATATTCCAGCAATATCACGGCGGGGGACACCAGAAATGGGCTTCACACATTGTACCCATGTCGGGAATCGAACCCGGGTCTTCGGCGTGACGAGCGAACGCTTTAACCACTAGGCTACCCGACTGCCCCCAAAAGTTATAAGACTGATGTAAACAGTTCATCGGCAATGAACTGAGAAAAAATAATATTGAGACAAAAAGTCAATCAAAATGACTGTAATTTCCAGTGACGGTATGAAGTGAAAGTACCAGTCGATCAATGCTTGTTTCCACAAAGCGTTGATGAAGCACTTAAGCATCTACTTGGCACAAGTTGGGTATGTTGTAACAGACTGATTGGAAGCTCAGAACACAGAAACGTTGGAAATTCATAATATCGATTTTGAAGTAACGGTAACCTGATTACCGATTGGATGAAACTATATGCAAGCAAACAAATAGTGCGGACTGAGTGCCGTTCGGGCACTTGCTGTCAGAGCGACCAAAGTGCGTTCCAGCGATCCGAAGGGATCCAAATTCGGTCCAGTAGCACCAGCGTTCCGATTGCGATCCAAGGGTCTATGATCATGGGTTCTACTCTGGTCCAAATCTGTGTATCACACTTGTGATGACTTGTTGATGCTGTCCTTTGGGAAGCACGACAGTGCCAGCGACTTTCTGATGAAAAGAAAGAATTACATTGTACGTTTTGTTTATCTTGGAATAAACGTGCTCGTGATTTGTATTTGAAAATATTATAATATATTTTAAATAAAAATAGTGTTACCTGTAGCGATAGTAGTTAAGTCTTCCTGAAAATCAATGAAAAGAGCAGCCTCATTTTCTGTGTCGGGCAAGAGAGGTGTGCAGGCCTTCCACGTCGCCGAAGTCCAGGACGATGATTTCACACTGACCACAGGGGTGGGGTCAAGCAAACTTTGAGTACCTGGAAAAGAACATAATTCCATGGTTTGAAATATTCGTGTTCATTGATACATAATTACAAACATATATTATAACATGTTACTGTAATAATACTGCAAAATGTAAATACTTACAGCTTTGTAATCGGAGGTTCTACTTCTCGACATGGGTGCACACAGGACAGGCACCTGCTTGTCGGACTGTCCGGGCGTCAGAAAGATGTGTATGGACAGCAGCCGGGAGAAGGGTCTTCGGACTACCTGATTTCTCGTTAATCGTTATACCCTGAAAGTGCCGCCCAAAAACAATACTTCGGCTCTTGCTCATAGTTTTTGCTGTTTGGTTTGAGTTTGGGGATGCAGTGCGGGAGTTTTTACTTTTATCTCGATCCTTGGACACATTAAGTTGTTTCAAGGATGAAGAAATGGTCTTGCTTTGTTTGTTTGTTTGTTGTTCAACGCCGCACTCAGCAATGTTCCAGCTATATGACGGCGGTCTGTAAATAATCGAGTCTGGACCAGACAATCCAGTGATTGACAACATGAACATCGATCCACGCAATTGGGATACGATGACATGCATCAACCAAGTCAGCGAGCCTGATCACGGGTCAAAATGGTCTCGCTAAAATGGGCGGAAGACATATGGCCGTAGCTTGTGGAAAGCTTGAGTGAGACCATGAATACATAAACTACTTCAGCCGACGGTGCCTTCAACAAATCGGCAGTGGACTGTTCAATAGTAGGTCACTGACGTAGATTTGGCATGCAATCTCATTATAATTCTTTGATATGATACATGTTAGCGTAAAGATCTGTAGACACCTCAATAGAAGGTCGTACAAGGGGAACCTTGGGCTAACTTTGACCACCCAATTTTAATTTTAATTTTAACCACGTCGCTTCGCAAATTCGATCTTAGTGAAAGAAACCGCAACGGAATACAATAATACGCTCGATAGTACTACACCCATTTGGATGTGGATGCAGTTGTGTTCAGAATTGGCAGGATGTATCAAATATCCACAAGATAAACCTGAGGTTTTATTCTTACATTCGAAACTCCATGATTGCTTGTCTGAATGCTTGGCTCACTCGTGCCGAGCATTTAGATGCCTGGATGCTGATTGGCTGAGAAAGTTCTTCTGACGCAAACTCCTGTGGTCGTATTTATCTTATCGAAGTAAAAAATTCGACTTTAATGAGTGAGTGAATATGGTTTTACGCCGCTTTTAGCAATATTCCAGCAATAACACGGCGGGGGACACCAGAAATGGGCTTCACACATTGTACCCATGTCGGGAATCGAACCCGGGTCTTCGGCGTGACGAGCGAACGCTTTAACCACGAGGCTACCCGACCGCCCCTCGACTTTAATGAAGCTTTGGCATGTGCTTTTTGTTCACATGTTCATATGTTCAATTCCCAATTTCTTTGTAGCATTCAATTCACCCCATCTGGATTTAAAACGACACCCAATAACACCTTCATTTAGTCACTCCTCTCGACCAGCCTAAATTGCAGGGGACCAAGTCTTACCACGAATACCCACAGGGTTACCGTATTGTTGCTGAACTGGGTGTGAATGTCCAGTCAGTTACATCCATATGTGACAATCAACTTCAAAACAATACAACATGGACACTTTGCACTAAGCAATATTTATTTCCACGTACTGGCAGAAATACACAGTATTGCGAACAGGTAGTTTATACTGCATACAACAAATATCTGATGCAACAATGACATCACAGGCTAGAAAGCCAATGAGTATTGTGATAGACAGTTGGAATGATTTGCCTAACTATCTGAATTGGATGACACTATCAAAGAATATGATTGGATGATACAAGTTCAAAACATGGATTTCATTGGCAGATTTCTCTGATGTTAATGTGTGGGTCAACCACTGATGTGACAAACGATTTGATTGGCTCGTGAAAACAGGACAGTCACAGCATATGAAATTTTCTTGTGCTAGTTATTTTCAAACCTTCAAGAAAATCTGTGGAAAGCCATAAAAAGGCAAAAAGCAGTTTTTTACAGTATATACGATAAGTAATAATTTACAAATAGCATGGTTTTCATACCATTAAGTGCTTGGAATAGTGATTTTCTAAACTGAAATACGAAAGGGGACAAAGTAGCCTGATAGGTGATCCTTTTCCATCAAGCTGGCGGCACTGTGCAGCGAATCTTCTCTTACCCTAATCAGCACAACTTTGACTCAAGTTGAACAGCAACCCTGTTGCACTAAGTAACGTAGTAACAAGAACAACCATATCATGTGTGTAACTCTGTACACATTCAATCTTCATACACAACATGTGTAAGTTTTGGAAGGAAAAATCCAAAGAAAAACATACATTTCAAATAAAACTAGATGTCCATCATTTAACAAGCAAACACAAAAATATAAATTTCCTGTCAAAATTATATGACATCCCTTCTTAAACAGTTCAGATAAAGTAGGAAGTGTTTGGAATTCACAGTTTCTTCAAGTTGAGAATATTTCCCATCGAAAGACACGAAATACCTCCAAATATGGATACTTTACCAACATAAAGAATGATTCCAAAAATGGAATCTTCCCTAAAAGCCCCATCCATTATTGGTTGTTGTCTCTTTTTGCTGACTTGGCAAAAAGAACAAGATGGAAATTCTCAATACATTCGTGGCATTGTGAATTGCAAACAGTAAATCAACAACTTCACTTAGATATTCTTCAAATAAATATGGAATTTAATCTAAATATTTGTGTTTTTGCCATTTACTTTCTAATCTTAAATAGTACGTATATCTGTTAGTATTTGAAAGTTATAGTTACATTAAGGACATGAAAGTTGAATTTGTTACATACCTGAGGATTAAGTGAGTATTAATACCCATTCTCAAAATGAACATAAACTTTCATTCTGAACCATAAATAGTCTTCAAGATAAAGTCATAAAATTCAGTAACAAAAGATGCAACTTTTATATATGCCTTCAGACTGCAACATAAAATACAGGTGTATTTTTCACAGATTGTAAATATTGCACATTGTATATGATAGTCATGGAATGATTTTATATATGAAATTTTCTTTTCATAACTCAAGTATTTATGACCTAAATATATAATATAAATACAATTGGGTTTTGTATTAAAATATTTTAGCATTTTCTAATAAACCCAAATGTGTTTTGAGCCAAGAATCCTACAGCTAGCATTATTTTAAAAGAATGCGAAACATAATCTGCTTCTGAAGTTGTACAGATTAAGGCATAAATGAGAGAGTTATGAAAAGACATGCATAGTATGATCAACAACTTGAACAAGATACACCTATGCTGTACATGGGCTAGCCAAGCAGAAATGATACAAAAGCATTTCAAGCACTACATACATAATTTACATGAAAAATTCTGCTAGATACAATGGCACACAGATTACTGTACAATTGACAAACACAATAGCAATCACAGTTCATAGGGAAAATATTTGATTACCTGTATTCCTGTTTAAATGCATTATGTATACAGGTAATTTCAAACATTTGTGCAAAAACCATCTTAAATAAATCCAACTTATTTCAGTGCATACATTTCAAAATAATATTGATCGCAGTAACAACTAGAACTTGATTTCAAACTAAGATTAAGAGTATAAGAAATAATGCTTTAACTGGTTAAAAATAATTCAGGTAACTTTTTATGAATGGTGTTTTAACATAAGAGATAATTCCTCCAGAATGATGTAAGGACAAGCTTTCAGAATATTAATCAAATAAAGAAGTCTTACTTCTAATTTAATAAAATTTCATGATCATTTATTTATTTCTCATTTAATTCAATCTATTCAAACTGATGTTAAAAGCCCTTAAATGCCATTGACAAAATGCATGACCAGGTAACTTCAATCTATTTTGTAAACAATCTTTGGAAATCTCTTTTTTTCTTTGAACATTACATGTTCAAAAGCACAACCAATCATATAACCCTCTTGACAGTTTCAAAGTAAAACAAAAATAAAAAATAAATAATACAGTCCAAAAATATTTGTCATAATAACAAGTATGATACACAGTTCGAATGTAAATGAAGTTTCATTCAGTTCAAAATAATTATGCTTATCCATATTTCAAAATAAATTATGTGCATAACTACATGTATTCTTCATTTACCTTAAAACTCAACTGTTTCCTGGTTTAACCTTCAAAGCTCAGGATTCCCCAAATGATACTGAATTTGTCACATACTTTTAATCTGTATTTAATCCTGATCTGTAATTTGAGGAATTGTTTCTAAGTTTTTCATTAACCTATATTTACATATTCAAGAAATCAACACACAAGGGTCAAAATACTTAAACCCAAATACTTGTATTGAGAATGGAGTAGCATTCACCATGGTCACATCAACACACAAACAACAAGAGAGTATATATACTGCAGTCGCATGGTGTGATTAAATGCTGTTACCATGGTTTCAGAGTATGTACATAAACATCCAACCCACAAAATGTTAAGGAGGATAGATGACCTGTCTCAAAATACCATGTCAACCCATCAAGTTTGATGTTCTTCAACCATTTCAACTGATGGTGAAACTCAATTTTACTTGAATCTGTGAAAGCCAGGTAAAGTATATTCATAATGATCAAACAAAAAGGACTGGAGTCCGAACACAACCCAATATACTGCCTTATTTCATCATTTTTAGTCCCTAACATTTTGTGGCTAGAATAGACATGAAAACTATGTATATCACAACGTAGGAGCACTATTCAACATCGACGGAAGTATATTGAGATAAAGAATGTCATATTTTCGGTGAGCTAGTCAACTGAGCAAGTGAAAACTGATACACACGGCAGTGTGACAGTGATAAGCGATCGGTTCTCCAAAGAAGTGACGAAGGAACTGCACATGTTTAAACTCTCATAATGATTATGATTACTTCAAAAGGCATGATAACTATGCAAAGAAGCACTCAAAACTGAAGTTAGTTGACAGTGTTTCATTTCAATCTTACATCTGTGTCAAATAACATGTCTGTCAAGATAAACCGGATTCTCATTATCACAGAAGATATCTGGTTTCCAGAGTGAAACGTATCACTTAAAATTATTTTCTATCTTCAAAAGCCAAATGGATATTGAATACATATACAGCACAATCAGCACATTCACCACGGATTATTCAAATGTCAAGCTTTTCCCCTTTTATGAACAAACATGCTGGAATTCTGATTTTTGTAAGATCATCACCATCCTCAAACCATTCCACTCTTCACCAAGTAAAGCGTTCATGAAGCTTTTCCAGGTGTTTCCTTTGTCACTCCTTCTGATCAACCACTCTACTAAAATTATGCCCCAAAAGACAAAAAGATTTAAGTACATTCAACATTGGTCTCATTGTATTAACCAATCCGTAAATACTAAATCAGCACTGGTATGTTACGTTGATAGGAAGTCAACATGAATATCACAATTTCAACCACACAGCAACATGCACAATATACACAGTAGATAGTTGGGTAGAATAATTGATTCGGCAATACATGACTTGAGGTCAAAATTCACATGAAGTATACTACATATTGCGATTATCCTACATGAACACTTTCCGGATATCAGAACTGAAACGTGACCTTGCTTTGATTACCTCCATAACTGATGACGAAACAGATGAGATATCAGGTTATAACACATCGAAATACTTGAGGGGACGAAGCACTGATTGCTGTTGAGTGTCAGAAGAATCAGGATGAGCAACTTAATGCACAGTATCCACCTGAAAACTAATTATCAGTCAGACTGAATTATACTGCTATTCTTTATTATCAACTGGCTCTTCTTCTTTAATGCGTTCCTTGTGGAACATCAGTTCTATATCTGTTAAAATTCGGGATAATTACATTTCACTTCCATAATTAGGAGATAATCAAACAAGGGTTTCCTAGCATGAAAATGACATTTTGGATGAAGCACCAATTTCTCACACAAAACAAACAATGTCACGTGACATAAATATTTGAACACATTGGCTCGACGGTCTCAGGAGTTACTTCCCTTGGGTATGCTAAGCTATTTCGGGCTTGTGGTTGCTAAAGCCAAAATGATTTCAAATTAAGTGAAACAAAATCATTTTTCATCCAGAGTGAATGAACATGCCTTCTGTGTCATGATTTCGAGTAAGTTTGCCAAATATTGGATCAAGTCTTTCAAATTCTCAGGAATTGATTACATAACATGATCGGATCTTCAATCAATAATGAAGAAACTTAACAGCAACAAAACAAACATCAGGAAAAAAATATACCATCTCAGCCCTGTTCAAGGGGCTGCCCAAGCATTCATATACAACCTTCAAAACTTGACACGCACATTTCATTCTGAAGTCTTCTCATCTCTTGGCTGCCCCACTTTAACCAAAACTGGAGTACAATTTTCTTTTTCAGAATTGATTGAAGATATTTTGGCCTCTGATTTCATGTAAGCAGCTTTGTTGACGTACCAGATTAGGAACACACTACAACTTTATACACTTATCACATTCTTTATGTCCCTTTTGTAAACAAATTTGATTACAGTAATCTCCCTTGTTGCTACAATGGAATGCTGGGAAATATGTGGAGAGTGTTTTCGACAGTCTACCATTACTGATAACAACATGTTCTATATCATGACTGCCTGCTTCCGTCTTGACAGCTTGGATCTGAAAACAGAGATGAACAGTGTTGAAAATAGTTCATTATTTATCCATGAGTATGAAGGGAGTGCTTCTAAATGTTTATCCTAATTTAATCATGAACAAGTACTTTCTATACCCTTTTACCCAGCCGCCACTGTGGCCTACCAATCACCATTACTTGTGGCATGGTAGTTGTGGTTACGCACCTGATCTGGCCAGCCAGCAGGGGGTTGATGGCGTACAGCCAATCGTGAAAGTCCTTGTCATCCAAAGTCTGCAGCAGGAACCCGCGGTGTTTCGTCATCACGGAGAACGTGTTCTGAGTCTAGAATGGAGGGAATGTAGGGAATCAAGGTACATCAGCATCAACACTGCCACAGGAAGCGGGAATAAAGGGAAACCTGCCTACCATGACATGTTTAAAACCTGATTGGTCTTCCAGCAAATTTGAATCAACATTAGGCCCTGATTTTGTTGATGAACTTTGAAGCTAAGCTTTCAAATTCTGATCCGGACTCTTGCCTTTTCTATTCCTGTTTTCATTGGCTCCATACATGACCATGTATGTCATGTTTTGTCAGTGAAGTGAATTGCTGTCAAATTTCAAGGGCTAATTATATCAAACCAAACAAGTGCTACCAATTCATTACTGCTTCCATGTCTTAGATTTAGGAAGACATTTTTCTGCTTGGCTCACTGTGACAGGTACCAAACAGGAAGCATCAAGCCAATATGGCAGCCATGTTTTCTGGTCCACTGTTCCCACTTTGCTGTTGTACACATTAGTCCAAATTTACTACCCGGGTACCCACCCCCCTATTAGCCGACCCTACCCGGATACCCGCTATAGGTCTCATAAGGTAGGTACAAACTGTCCGATTGAGAAAAGTTTGACCGTAGTCCTGGCAAAATGTGTTTAGATACACGCATAAAATGATCTGGTGTATACACTGAAGTTTACTGAAGTTTTATTTTTATTCAAACATATAAAAGTCAGAAGGAATGGGCGTCGTTGTCAGAAAAAACTGAGAACATTAGTGATAGTGTAACCATATAGTTCTAGATAAATTTTGTCTTTAAACAATATATCACGTGACTAACCACGGGTCCGGGTAGTCCTGTGGGTACCCGGGTACTACTCATTACCCACCCGACCCGAGTACCCGAGTTACCTGTCCCAGCCCTAGCACACTATTCCTGTTTTCATTGGCTCCATACATGGCCATGTATGTCATGTTTTATTTGTCAGTGAAGTGAATAGGTCTAATCATATCAAACCAAACAAGTGCTACCAATTAATTGCTGCTACCATGTCTCAGATTTAGGCAGACATGTTTCTGCTTGGCTCACTGTGACAGGCACCAAACAAGAAGCATCAAGCAAATATGGCAGCCATGTTTTGTGGTCCAGTGCCCCCACTTTGCTGTGGCACACATACCTTCAGCATAGCTTGCTGGTCCTCACTGTACTCGATCTGTGCTGTTGCCAGGTTGATCAGCCCACGGACAACAGGGTCCTTCTCATTGTTGTAGATGTACACGTATGGACGACGTACGATCTGGAAAACATGAATTCATGACACAATACACAATCCCATAATGTATCAAAACCTATCTAGAATATTTTTTTCAATATTGTATGGCTTATCAGTGAATATTTCCCTGCTTTTCCGAGGAAGAAATAACTAACTACATTCACAGATACAATCACTGATGTTCACAATTGCTTCAAGGCACTCCTAACTGACACTGTTAGTCAGCAGTGTTCAGCAGTGTCATGGTGGTCTGTATATATGCATACTGTATTTTCTTGAGTATAGTGCGTACCCCCCTCTAGCGGATTCAATATTTTGGAAAATAAATTCGAATACCAAGAAAAAAAACCATAAGTCCAGATATACAAAGAACACTTTTTAGAGTCAGACAGTGTATTTACATGACTAATTTGCGTACTTCAGTATCGATTTGATGACATGGTATTTCCGGTGTTACGCGCCCACGGTAATGTCTTTCCATGGGGGAAAAAACATCAAAATCATTATTCGTGAATAATGCGCACCCCCTTCTACACAGGTGTGTTTTTTGTACTGTACTCAAGAAAATACGGTAGTCTGGACCAGGGCCCGTTCCACAAAGGAATGTTAATGCTAAGACAATCATAACTTCCATACATTAACATCCGCTTCACGGAATGTGGCCCAGGCAAACTAGTGATTGATAGCATGTACAACAATGCCATCAGGGCACTCAGACACAATCAGCACGGAGCGTCATCATCTGCTCCTCTTTAGTCAGCTCTTACTACAAGTGTGGGAGACAGGGACCTATTCTAACCAAGGGTCCCGTTTCACATAGCAATCTTAGCCCTATGACTGTCTTGGTTTATGTTAAACTGCAACCACCATAATATAATAACTATAAATACTAGATATAATACTTGTAGGGCTACAATTGCTTTGAGAACCAGATTCCAGGGCCTCTTTCCACAACGAGATCTTAGTACCACAACTACGCTTACACTTTCACACTGACTTCCTGGCTTGCCTCACAGGGTGTAACAAACACTGACCACATGAATATTAGTCAGGCTTAATCCACCTACCACCCATTTCTTAGCCCAGCCGTTGCTTTTGTCTTCCATGAAGTTGAGATAGCCGCGGCGGGACACAACGGGACTGACGCGCACCTCCTCCACGTCGGGCACATACATGGGCAGCTCCATGTCGGCACGGATCCCCTTCAGCGGCAGCGACAGCTTCCTGTCCCCGCTCTCTGCACTGCTGTTGGGGGTTGAGGTCAGGTTGTCACAAGATCTGGACTGCTGGATTATAGTGGGGTTGGTGGGTCTGTAAAGACAATGGATTGAGTTGGATGAGTTACTTATCTATTCTTCATCAACCTGAGGCTGAAAAAAAAAAAAATTGGTATCGAGCAGGCGGGCGGCTTTTTTTAGGTTATGTACACACTAGTAAGAATCCAAATTCGTATATCACAGTGCATAAGGCGAGTTATCCATAACTAAAAGTAGAAGACTTTCAAGGCGGGGGTTGGGGTCGTCTTATTTACACAGGGTTGATGGTACATTATATGTAAATAATGAATTTGAATATATATCAGTGAGTGTGCAGATTTAATGCAACTTGTACAAAGTTAAATATATCATAGTATCTACACGCTGTCTATCCATGCTTCATTTAAGTCCTCTTAGAGAAAAGATGCTGAAATAAAAATGTCCCATACATTGTTTATTATACGAGACAGATATCTTCTTGGGCTGTGCAATCAAAGACACATCAACTATTTTGCACATAATTTAATGGCACAGAACATTTCAGCTTAATCACAAAGGTCAGGCATGTTAATCCCAATTGCTCTTCAAAACATTGAATATTGAACTATGAGTGAGTAAAACAAAAGTCAAACCAACCGTTTTTTAGCCATTTAAACAATGATCATAACCGTCAGAAAACCTTCAACTTCTTGCACACGGTCACGAAGGTTCTTCATAAATGTGATCATATTTGCATTCTGTGATAAGAACAATCGTGATGGCAACAGCCCTTCAGTGAGTGAGTGAGTATGGTTTTACGCCGCTTTTAGGGACGGGGGACACCAGAAATGGGCTTCACACATTGTACCTATGTCGGGAATCGAACCCGGGTCTTCGGCATGACGAGCGAATGCTTTAACCACTAGGCCACCCGACCGCCCCTCGGTAAAACAACAAAGCATTAAAGCTTCATGTGAACCATGTAATCATATTTGCATTCTGTGATCTGAACAATCGTCATAGCAACAGCTCATAATTAAATGTACTTACTTGAAGAGTTCAGATGCTGTTGAACTTGTCAAGCTGATGCCCAGAGATTCTGCTCCTGACTGCTGCATACTGTCACTCTCCTCTGATGTTGCAGTCGTCGAGCTTAACATGGAGTCTGTCAGCGAAGTCTGGTGGGAGGACAGCAGTGGCAAATAAAACAAGGGTCATCAGAAAATGACACATCCCCCCCAGCCACCACAATAGCAAAAGGCACTTCGGCTCCTGGTTAATACATGTTCCAAGTTTGGATGAAAATTCTTTCACTGTTTTTAAGTTATTCTCTGGAAATGAATTACAGACAGACCAGATCATGACTAAATCCCCCCGCATTATATGCTGGGGCAACAAAGAGTACCCGTACTACTTCTACTTAATAGTCAAGAACAATACAGTACTTACAAAGTTTAAGAAGGCAAAATACTTAAACCCCTGAAAGAATGTGGTTTGAGACATTACGTACCCTGACAGGTGGTGGTTTGAGACACTACGTAACCTGACAGGAGAGGTTTGAGACATTACGTACCCTGACAGGTGGAGGTTTGAGACATTAAGTACCCTGACAGGTGGTGGTTTCAGACACTACGTAACCTGACAGGAGAGGTTTGAGACATTACGTACCCTGACAGGTGGAGATTTGAGACACTACGTACCCTGACAGGTGGAGGTTTGAGAGGTGGTTTTCCTTGCAGCATCAGCTTAACACATTTAGCAGCAAGCTCCTTTTCTCTGTCCCCATCCGTTTTCAAGTCGTAAATGTTTGAGGTTTTTGTCAAATCTTTCTCCTTAATGTCAACATCTTTAGGATTCTCGTCAGATCGTAACTCTTTCAGTTCTTCCTCCTTGGCTTTCTGACTGCGATACTTGGCCTGCATGTTGACGATGTCCTTGTCCAGCTTGCTCAGCTCCGACGTCTTGTTCTGCTCGGCCAGCTTCTCGCGGAGCAACAGTACATGCCGGGCCTTCTCGACCTGCAATGTGAGAGGCCAGATATTACACTGAATCCTTTGGTGTCATAAATAGGTTACACACATCATCACTGTACTCTCAATGTAAATTATATATTTGACAGTTATACAGTTTGCATATTTGGAATATAGTATGAATTATAGAACTGTTAGAGGACAGGACAGAAATCTGACTAAAGGTTAAGAGTCTGTGACAACCCTTCTGACTTTTACTGCAATGCTCAATGTTTGGAATCCAGGGTATAAAGTCCCTAGGACCCCATGCCCTTACATTACACATTCACCTGGAAAACAATTAAGCACCATAACTACTTTTATTTTCTGTAAAATATCCACTTTTTAAAATCACATCATGAATTGAATTTCCGACAAACAATTTATTTATAAAGTAACATCATCATATTGAAATACAGAAACAAAAATTAATGATCTATTCACATGTTTTGTAACTGTTCAATGGTAACAATTATTTGTTTCCCCCTTCATTCTCCTTCTTTGCATTACAGGATAGGACTCAGAGAAACATCAAAACAATAGATATCATTGTTAATAGTTCTACTCCCTCTATTACATCATAGCCATAAATCGCTTACTTTGGCTACAATCACACAATAACTCAAATCTGAAATTGCATATGTGCTATTAGGGGAACAACTAATCATGTGTAGTTGACAGTGAGGAGGACTACTTTTTGAAAATAAAGTTAATTGAAGTTAAAGTGTGATTGCAACCAAAATATGGGATTTATGGCAATGATGAAATAGAGGGAGAGGATTCGTGAGAATTATACCGGTTTTTTTTTCAGCAATTATTAATGAGGTAACATGAACATCGTGTGTGTGTGTGTATGTGTGCGTACGTGCATGCGTGCGTGCGTGTGCGTGCGTGCGTGTGTGTGTGGCTGCTCGTACTAGTCCGGCTATATTGTGCTGAGATCCCATGCCACACTTCAACATGGATACCCCACTCAAACTCTGAGCCGATCAGTCCTTGTTCATCCCTCAATGCTGAACGCCAGGCAGGGTAACAACAAGCACCATCTTATAAATGTCTTTTGGTGTGAAATGGCCGGGAATCAAACTGCCGACCTTGCACCCTCCGCTCTATGTGAGGGGATGTCTCACCATCTGAAGCCTGGTGAGCTTCTCCAGCTCCCACTGATGGTCCACCAGGAGGGAGTCTCCACGGGGGCGCCAACCGTTCAGGTTCTCCTCGCCACGCACATATGTAGACGACGTGTCCAAAACGCGTCGCTGACGCCGCTGCACTCCTGTACAAAAAATGGATCATTTCATTTTAGATTTCTTCCAGTAAAAATCCATTTTCCAAATTCTATCCCAAAACATCTCCTGAACTTGTGTTTGAGCCATTTATACATCTTGCTACTCGTAATTGTATCACAATGTCTCTGCATCTTCAGATCAAATATAAACCAAATTATTACACAACTTTGGTGACATTTTCATTTCCTTTGTATAAAATAGTGAGGTTAAACTAAGCACCACTTCAGCAATGTTTCAGCTTTTTAGCGATGTAGCTAGATTCTTCACCATGGTGCCATGTGATCTACGTTTGTACATACAATGACAAAACTATATGCCAAAAGACATTCCCATAAGACTTACCAGGGCTACTTGACTCAGAGAATTTCCTGAGGAACAGTTCATAGACACCAGACACCCGGTTGCTTTCTGCGTTCTTGGAACCCCCAAAGAGACTGCGCAGAGCCCTGAAACGATTACTGTATGCCAAACAGGGCCTCGGTTAGAACACAGCCACAGACATCACCACCAAAGCCAGCGTCAACATCAACAAACCTTGCTGCACTCACATCCTCAAAGGCTACCGGTACCTTGCAGACTCACAGGTTTACCCTGCTGAACGGAGGGTCCAGAGGACTATTACCAAGGCCGTAGTTAACTTTTTTTGACAGGGGGAGCAAATATTTGTACAAGTATCACTCGTCCCCAACTTAATTAAAAAAAACTGTTTTCTATAAAAAAATCTAGGGGGGGAACTGCCCCCCCCGCCCCCCTGGCTGGCTACGGCACTGATTACTTAACTTTAATGGTCTTGAAACACTTTCCACATTTGTGTGTCCTTTGGGACATGGTTCATTTATCTTATTCAAAAAACATGCATTTGTGCATACTGTACACGTGTTGCCCAAAAGCCTGCTGGTCTGCCAAGGTGTAGTCTAACGTACTGAAGGTAAGAGCAGCAAGACCTGCGAGTCTACCACGCCCTGTGTCTGCACAGTGTTCCCTCAGGTGTTGTTCCAGTATTATGACACGTACCTCCCACATGTAGATGTACAATGTCTATACACTACCAGCTTCATACTCTGATGTTTATAAGGCATATGATTACCCCAATAACCAAAGAATAAATGTTCTTTATTGTACCCTGTTCTTGAAGCTTAATTCAACGTTTATCAGTTACCAGGTATAAATTATTTTTTTATAAAAACAAACAAAAACACAACCAAAGAGTAAATTGTCATAAAGAATGATGACATACCCTAAAACCAAAGCTCATGCATTTTTATAAGAATATCCCCTGAATAAATCCTCCCACACCATTTGTTTTTGTATTTCCTGGGCACAAAACGGGCATTTGAAAACCGGCTTTCAAAATGATTCCTCCTGACTTTCCTCCCTGCTATCAGCCTGTGTTGTTGGCCCACCCTATATAATCTTCTGTGAACAGCGGGGAGCGTCACAACGGGTGTGCCAGACATGATATAGATGACATACCAGCACATAGAGACATGACAGTGCACTGTACAACACACAACACAACACTAGCCCCTCCATGCAGGGCTGCTGTGGTCAACGTCCCCACAGACAACAGTAGGGGTTTCCTAAGAAGGTTCCATTGCTTCTATTGTCATGCCATGCAGCATCTACTTCATCCCTTACAATATGGTATTTACATCTGTAGATTTGAATCATATAAAAATAATTTGAACCATTTTCTCCAACTGGTTAACCTAATGAACCAACACCAAATATTATTAGCCAGTGATATTTTAAAGTTATGAATAGTATTAAAGTTATATCACAACATGGCAGCTGTATGTGGGAGGAAAGCTTGAAGTGATGCAGGTCTCAGATGTTTAACACTTTGATGAAACCCACAAGCATGGGTATGGTGCTGACAAATCTAGAAACATACTAATGGCGAACCGGGATTCGAACCCATAATTATAGCTTCCTGGCGTGCCTAATGGATGCAACTCTGCACAGTGAATTACACGCCTCAGACGACTGGGCCGCCCATGCCCCCTTTCTTAAGTGACATTAGATTAGTCTTTGTACTCAAACCGAGACCTCCCTTTCCCCGAGCTCAATAGCTGCTGTATCTGGTGTTAGTTGTGATGCTATGTGCAAGGCTGGAGCGTATACTGATACTGACACCACTAATACAACCAACTGAGCGAGACTGTGACAGACAGACATAAGCATGATATACACATCTACTACTGCACATGGCTAGGTGGATCTAGAGAACTATAGGTGATATGTACAACATATATGACAATCTGTATCATGAAGGCAGTTGCTCAACATAGTTACTGAAGCTTTATTATAGAATAGCATGTGTTAACATGGTTAAAGCAAGACGAAGTTGCTGGATGTTACAAGTGAGATTGTTGTCTTCATCATGTACACAGTTGAAGACATTTCAATTTAAATGTACCTTGACACTGGAAATGTGTTTGGCAATAAACAAAAGCAATGAAACTCCTGCAATCAAGGAACGTTTTCATTTTAACAGATAAAATTGTACGTAAAATATACGAAACCGTTTAGAATTACATATGCATGGAAATTCTTAGCTTTATTTTGGAAAGCAATTTCAAGTTTTGATGAAAGTTTTAGCTGACAAACTCTTTACAGCGTCTAAGTGCAGGCTACCTGGAACTGAGATCTGGTCTAATGTAACAGTCATGAGGCGAGTACAGACAAACTCCCTACAGTGTCAGAGTGCAGCCTACCTTGGAGCTGAGATCTTGGTGTCCCTGGAGTGGATGATGAGAGTCAGGTCCTTAGTGATACAAGCAGGCTGGGCACAGTTCTCCACCTGTGGCACGGGGAACATGGAGTTTATACTTCACTATACACAAAAGACCAATGATATTGGATCAAACTCTTGATGGATTTCTCACTCCAAAATAGAGCTAATACATTTGATTAAACTCTCAATGCCTCTTGCAACAGAGGTATAACATTTTATTAACGCTCAATGGATTGTAATTCACAAGTTAAAAATGCTGTCTTGATGACAAGTTAAGCTTTCAAAAATTTAAATTGACAAGACAAATTATAACTTTGATGGATGTAATTAATCTTTTTAAATCTGTATTGTGGGAAAATATATCTACTTTTGTTCAAATGTACTCACTGTTTATGACAAAACAAACAACACTTGAAAACATACACTTAACACAGCACAACTTTACAGTATTTCACCAACATATTTGCAGGTTTTAAAAACAAATAAACCGACATCATGAGGCTGGAATACTGCCGAGTGCGGCGTTAAACCACAAACAAACAAAAATCGTAACCATAACGTAGCTGTTACGGCATGAGTGAGAAACGTACCTCCAAGTATGCGGAGAGAGTCATGTACACTCTCTCCCCATACTGTGTGACCCTGTTGAGCAGGGAGGAATTGTGGAGGGAGCTGTCCCAGGCAGCCTCAAACTGGAAGAAGACTCTGAAACACAAAACAAACTGTCACAAAAACTGATATCACAAAATAGCACCAACCAAACAACTGATTGTCCAAACTGTTCTGCCCGCTTCAAGATGACAGACCCAGCCCAAGCAATCCAAGTTACTACAGTCAACTAAGGGATGACTGCTATATGGTCGGAGTCTGGGGTCGAAGAGGAGACACTGGCCATTATCTACTGGACTTACAAAGTATAATATGGCTGAAGGAGCCATTCTCAAACACAGTGACAGACACGACCACAGTTCCGTTTGTGAGGAACTTGTGAATATCTACATGGACTTGTTTCCTCCCCAAATCTGGTTATTTTACATAAACCATTAGTTCGAAATGAGCTGCAGACTTGTTGGATATGACCAATGGTGACTGCCCCTGAAATAGTACAACAGCAAGGAACCCGAGGTACCCATCTGTATACAGACATGTGCCAAGGCATAACTTCACCCAAGCTGTAAATGGGGGAATCGATCAAAGTCTGTGAAACTGGCTTCACTTGTGATGTATCTCATGCTGTTGGAATGGATGGGGGGACTGTTCGTGTCCATAGAAATCAGAGTCTGCAAGAACATATGATTCTTTGACACCAGCAAGAACAGTCACGATTGATATTACTGCAGTTTGGTATACCAGAAGTCTGCAGAGGAGCAGGTATTCCTTAAGTGACTCATCAACATCTTCACAATTCATGCTCCAGTAACCACCTTCAATCAAGTCCAATGTATAGGAGCCACCCCCACCAAAAACCCACCTATAGACATAAAGTATAGACACCCACCCCCATCCAAACCCCATCTATAGACACAAAGTTCCGACCCACCCCCACCCAAACCCCATCTATAGACACAAAGTATAGACACCCACCCCCACCCAAACCCCATCTATAGACACACAGTTCTGACCCACCCCCACCCAAACCCCATCTAAAGACACAAAGTTCCGACCCACCCCGACCCAAACCCCATCTATAGACACAAAGTATAGACACCCACCCCACACCCAAACCCCATCTATAGACACACAGTTCTGACCCACCCCCACCCCCACCCCCACCCAAACCCAGTTCGTAGACACAAAGTTCCGACCCACCTCCACCAAAAAAAAGTATCTATAGACACACAGTTCCAACCCACCTTCACCCAAACCCCATCTATAGACACAAAGTTCCGACCCACCTCCACCAAAAAAACCCATCTATAGACACAAAGTTCCGACCCACCTTCACCCAAACCCCATCTATAGACACAAAGTATAGACACCCACCCCCACCCAAACCCCATCTATAGACACAAAGTTCCGACCCACCCCCACCCAAACCCCATCTATAGACACAAAGTATAGACACCCACCCCCACCCAAACCCCATCTATAGACACAAAGTTCTGACCCACCCCCACCCAAACCCCATCTATAGACACAAAGTTCCGACCCACCTCCACCAAAAAAACCCATCTATAGACACAAAGTTCCGACCCACCCCGACCCAAAACCCATCTATAGACACACAGTTCTGGCCCACCCCCACCCAAACCCCATCTATAGACACAAAGTTCCGACCCACCCCCACCCAAACCCCATCTATAGACACAAAGTATAGACACCCACCTGTCATCGTTGGAGTACTGAAGGAAGTGGGCAGGGAAGAGGTTGAGGGAGAGGACGGTCATCTCACCGTCATAGTCTCGGTACTCCTGGGTGTTGCGGATACGACCTGCCACAGATAATCATCGAATACAACAAAGAGAATTTACAAAACATCACAAAAAGATTGACTCATATATCACTTGAACTAAACATGCTTCTTAAACTTTAATAATACAACAGAACCACTATGGTTAACACCAAGTGATATCAGAGAAGTTGTGAATGGGAAGACATACCAACAACAAGCTCCTTCACATCCTTCCACAGCAGTTCATGCCGCCGCTCGTGTACGATGGTGATGCGGATGCGTCTCTGTATACCCTGGTGTAGCATGAAGATCCCCCTGGTGGGCAGCTCTTCCCCATGGTCCACCACCACAGGCACGTACCTGCACCAAACAGGACTTAACTACACAAAGATCTAGCTGCACAAAACACAGCATTTAGCTGCACAAAACACAGCACTTAGCTGCACAAAACACAGCACTTTGCTGCACAAAACACAGCACTTTGCTGCACAAAAACACAGCACTTAGCTGCACAAAACACAGCACTTTGCTGCACAAAACACAGCATTTAGCTGCACAAAACACAGCACTTTGCTGCACAAAACACAGCACTTTGCTGCACAAAACACAGCACTTAGCAGCACAAAACACAGCACTTTGCTGCACAAAACACAGCACTTAGCTGCACCTACTCAGAGGCAGATATGTGTCCCCAGTCTGCAGGAAACGTCCCAAAGACAACACACAAGTTCCCTTCATGAGTATCCTTTACTTCCCTAGATTGTTTCTGCGTAACATTCTTGAGTAATTGCTACATGAGCCCTATTTCCACAATAACATCACATTTATGACTTAGAGGCATATCGTAGCGGATGATCAACTCACTCTCCATTGGGGGCCAGTTCACAGATCTCAAACCACACCAGCAGATCACATCTGGAGTACACAGGGCTCGAGCTGAAAGAAACCAGACATTAAGCGTTAGTTGCCTGAATACTATTCCAGTACTACATTCATGTTATAACACTGTACAACAGTAAACCGTTCCCCTGAAAACTGAAACTGCAGAGTAAGATAGAAATCTCTTTGAAAAATGATCATATAATAAGGAAAGTAGGTCTAATTTCTGCTTTAATTTTGTTATTGTTTGTTTGTTTGTTGTTTAACGTTAGCAATATTCCAGCTACATAACAGCAAATAGTCAAATATGGACCAGACAATCCAGTGACGGACATTATGAGCAACATCCATGATGTTGGGGAATGATGACAGGCAATCAACCAAGTCACAGAGTCACAGAGTCAGAGCACCTGATCCACAAAGGAGCCTCATGCTGGAAGGATACGTTGCCAGGGACCTATTCTACCCACCCCCCAGGGTTCCTTCATTACAAGAGTAGCAAGCATCAGGGCTTGTCAGGTAGGAAACAGTTGGTTGGTTGGTTTGTTGTTTAACGCCGCACTCAGCAATATTCCAGCTATATGACGTCGGTCTGTAAATAATCGAGTCTGGACCAGACAATCCAGTGATTGATATCATGAGCATCAATCCACGCAATTGGGATCGATGACATGCTTTAATCAAGTCAGCGAGCCTGACCACCCGATCCCGTTAGTCGCCTTTTACGACAAGCATAGTCGCTTTTTACGGCAAGCATGGGTTGCTGAAGACCTATTCTTCCCCGGAATCTTCACGGGTTGGTAGGAAACAGATGTGAACTTTGGTTACTATTAACTGTGGAAGCTCTGGGAAAATGTGCTTCAGGTTTTGGCAACATTTCGTTTCAGTTTAGATTTGAAAGGCCCTCAATCAAAACTGAGATAATTAATAGCTAGGATATGACAGAAGCAGATATACTGGGTTACATGAACACTGGAAAGCAAGATCATGCAGTCTGACTATACATGAGAGAAAACAGTCTCGATATACTAAACACATTAGTCTACAGCTTTATGCTAATTAACAATAAATCCAGTTAATAAACAAAGTCAAACTATGTTAATAAACACAAGGTTAGAACAAAGATCAAAGGAACAGTATTTCCAGGTGCCACTTTCCGACAAATACCCATTGTGTACGATACATTCTTAGTGCAAATATGACTGAGAGTAAATGGTGTTTAATGCAAAAGCTCTATGACAGTAACATCACGGCACAAGATAGTCGTTAATATGAGCAAAAGCTCCACACAACTGAGTGAGAGTGAATGTTGTCGTAGGCCAGTAAACAGTACTGCAGCTTTGTCTCGACACCCTTTCTTTAATTGTGTCCGAAACAGCTAATTATTACCTAGTGTGGGTGCACACAAAAATTTGGAGGCTGCTCAAACTAGTGTTAAATCTACAAATACCAACAAGACTATCCTCAATGTCCTGCCAACTAAAACTGCCTTGTTTATCGACCACCTACATAGAACTTTGGGCTAAAAGTTCTGTAAACAAGCTGGTTTTACCCAAACACAGCTGAAAGTTGGAATTACAATAACACCCATTGTCCTTCGACTCAAAGGAGCTATTTGGCAGCAGAGTATCTTAGTATCTTCAGAAAATTGGAATCATAATGATTCTAGTGAGGATTATAACCATGAATGCCTGTCATGGGTGTCATGAGTCAGTGAGGGACAGTTGTTCTCCAGGCAGAAGAGTTCAAACTGTGCTGAAACAGTGACCCAGAATTCAAACTTATCCTGATAAGGCCTACTTATTCTCTGAATGCACTGCTATTGAGTGAGTGAATTTGGCATAAACCCTCTTTGAACAGTATTTCAGTTATATATATCGGCATGTCAGCTTAATGCGGGAGGAAAGCCTGAAGTGATGCAGGTCTCAGACATTTACTGCTTTGGGGAAACCCACAAGCATGCATGGGTATGGTGCTGACAAACCTGGAAACATTATCTGGGCAATCATAGGTTTCTCACACTCAAGGGAGGCAATTCTGCACAGCGAATTGCAGTGTTTAGGCAACTGGGCCACTTGTGCCCCCTATTAATGATTGAAAATAATCTTGTTTAAAATCAATATAAGACACATCACCATGCAAATGTATGGTCCAAGGGTAGATAACTCTATGCTATACACAGACAGGAAATAGAAAAGGAAGATGCAGATATGAATTCTGTAAATTATTGTGTGAGTAGAACACTGAGAATGGATGTGCTGTACACACTGTAACCATGGGAGGGACCATGGGACTGTGGCATAACGACCAATGCTTTAACCACTAGGATATCCAACAGTCCCACTGATTCAGACAAGCATCTGACATTATATACAATTAAAATTAAAGATTTCAGATTCAAATCAATAAGAAAATCATGTCTTGTTTAAGTGACTTTATTCTCTATCGTCATCGTAAACAGCAACTACATTTACCGAAATGGAAGTTCAAAGCAAAGGCAAGGTTATGACTTCAAAGCTCCTATCAGTTGTAAGGGCAGATAACTCCAAACTACAAACTACAAGTCATGTGACCACCACCAGCATTCATGCGGAACATCTTACCCAATCCCAGCAGCCTTAGTGATGTCCATTACAAGAGACAAGTCTCTCTTTCTGAGTGGGGACAGAATAAGTGCATATTACAACACTGACTAGAGATTACAGAAAATACTACGCACACATACCATATGGTACATAAAGTCACACAAACAATGAAGACAGAAAAAAAGAGGAGTATTGTTCAAAGGAATGAATGCATAAAAGAAAGTTCAAACGACAATGATGGGAATTACCAGAATTGGTAGCTTTAAAGAAGGATAAACATGTATTTATTTACAAGCATATGCATAGCCACTGTGTCGAATACATTGATACAATTTTACAAATTCAATGTATTAAAGAGGGAACATATTCTTGTCAATTTGGATAGATGAATCTATTATCAAGTGTCATTGACAACCTTTTCTGATCAACAAAACAAGGTGATCTAAAGAACACAAATAGTCCCAACCACTTACTTTAAATTTGAAATAAAATATCAATTTGAAATTACTGTAATAAAAGAAAATTCAAAACCCAAATTAATTTATCAAACAGGCCAGGAAAATTAAATCTGGTGACAAAGTCTGAATTAACAGGATTTACAGAACTTACAAGTGTTTGGGATGCAGGTTGGCTCCAGTCAATTGGGCCAAGTCAGTTTTCTAATGTTAAAGGTATCATGAGGCTCAGACTTTCAGTTGTGTCCCTATGTTAGGGGTTAGTGTGAGTTTGGGTTCCATCCCAGCATAGGACTGATGTAGGAAGAGCTGATGAGCTGCCAGTATGTCAGCAGCTCTGAGGGGGCGTGATACTGTGGGGGCGTGATACTGTGGGGGCGTGATACGGAGGGGGCGTGATACTGTGGGGGCGTGATACTGTGGGGGCGTGATACGGAGGGGGCGTGATACGGAGGGGGCGTGATACTGAGGGGGCGTGATACGGAGGGGGTGGAAGCAGGACTACACTGTGACACAAGGAGACAAGTGCTTCATGTGGGACACATATACTTCTCCTGTCTGTAACACTTTCTCACCTTGGGGCAGTGATGACACCATACTTGGGCGACGGTACAGGTTTCGACACTGGCAGGTGCGATGGGAAACTCCGGCTTGGTGGGGATCGAATCCTGCTGAAAAAGCTTAAGAAAATTTGAATTTGAAATTTACAGTAGTTTCAACAATTCAATCATGAGGTCTACCTGTGACGCTTTTTATCTCCCTATGATGCGATATGTCCATGCTATATATTTTCCGGTGATGCAATATACCTCCCTGTGAGGCTATGGATCTATCTGTGATGCCAATTATCTACCTGTAATGCTATATATCTAACTGTGATGCCATTTATCTACTTGTAATGCTTTATATCTACCTGTGAAACTATATATCTAAGGGTGTGGCTTTATATCTACCTGTAATGCTATATATCTACCTGTAATGCTATATTTCTACCTGTGATGCTATATCACATCTACCTGTGATGCTATATCATATCTACCTGTGATGCTATATATCTACTTATAATGCCATATATCTACCTATGATGTCATATATCTACCTGTGATTCTATATATCTACCTGTGATGCTACATATGTAACTGTGATTTCCTATATCTACCTGTGATTCTATATATCTACCTGTGATGTCATATATCTCCCTGTGATGCTATGTATCTACTTGAAATGTTGCATAGCTACATGTGATCCAATCAGGTTATCGATAATATCCCTTCTACAGAAGTAGTAGTAACTCAAATTCTAGGAACAATAATAAAGTCATGTGTGAACTGAACTTACAAGGGTCTCTCCTTGGCTTGTTCATGCAGTGGATGCTGCTGATAGTGACCGAACACCTCGAACACCAGAGGCTGTGTCTTCACGTAGTCGATGAACGACTTGGTCACGTTCACTGTGAACTGCAGCATAAAGTTTAGGTTTCCCAGGTCAACATGCTGTCTGACCATGCTAATATCTTAATGAATAACAATCTGCTGCCAGCATATTATGACAATACATTTCACAATGTTCACAGAGATTTTGAGCATGAAGTACATACATGTTCATTTAAATACTAAGACAAATTTGAAGTTTGGATGAATCAATTCTTTTGATAACTTTCCGTTTTTTCCTGATGATTGAGATTCTTCCATGAGTTTCTGTGGGTCAAATGGGCGGGACTTACGTTCTGGACATGGTAGAAGCCAAGTGGTGGGCCTTTCCCTGTGTTCTTTAGAGGTTCGGTGGAGAACGCCTCATCATGTCGGTGCAGGAAGCTGGAAGAGAGACATTCCAGGGGTAGAAACTAACAGTTTTCGTCCACTAGTCCTTATAATGATTACATATAGCAAAACTCTTAAAAAGGGCACATTTCTACTAGTCCTTATGATACCTTTACCATTGGGCAGTTTGGCAAGGACTATAGGACTAGTGCCAATTTCTAACGCTGCATTCACATTGTACCCTGACCCTGACCTTGACAATGACCTTACAGACCAGACCAAAGGCTAACATCTGCAACCTGTATCATGTTAGTTTTTCCTTCATCATTATCCTTGCCACAATGAAAATGCTTCTGATGTCAATTAGTTTGAGTTTTATCATTGGTCAGAATTGGTTTGCTCCAACCAATCAGTCATTGCTTTCCCTTTTTCTGAATTTTCCAGAAATTGTGTGCCAAAAGATTTGACTACAATCTTATTCAATTACTCAAAATAGATGATTGGTTGACTATTAAGGATAAATGTGTTTATGAACTGATAACCATAATCAATCATCAGAACATCACCATGAAATATTATTTTTTATGTTTTACCTTAAAACAAAACTAACTTAATCAATGGAGATGTCAGACACTTAAGGTACCCTGCTGAAAAGTTATCCTAACAAACCCAAAGCTGCCTCCCTTTGACTGTAATTACCCGGACGTTTGGTTTGGCATTAGACATGAATTCCTTTTACTTGGACACTGTAATCATGTCAAATGCCTAAGATTTTAATAGAACCTGATCACTGTTGGGTGTCAGTGTTCTACTCACTTGAACTGGCAGAAGATGTCTGCATATTCTGGTGAGATTCCCGAGGCCTGGAGTACGGTGACCCGGAACTGGAACTGTGAGCCCAGTTGGAGGTGCTCTGGCAGCTCCTTGGAGTTCATATCTGGACACTGGTCAAGGTTGACCACCTTCTTGCTGTCAGCCACGTTCTGGTCCTGTACTGCAACACCAGACACAATTGGATCACACAAGATGCATAGACACTGCCACACAGTTAGGGGTACACCAGACACACACACTGTCACACAAACATGAATTGAATGATAAGTTGAAACAAATGAAGGAAGTTTTGAAGAAGTTCCACCTTTCACTGTATCTGTGTCGCTCACAAACAGTAAATTATTGTGAAGGATTGAGAGGTTGAAACTTGAGAAAGATCTACTTTTGCCTGTGTCTGTGTCACTCACAAACAGTGAATTATTGTGAAGGATTGAGAGGTTGAAACTTGAGAAAGATCTGCCTTTGACTGTGTCTGTGTCACTCACAAACAGTGAATTATTGTGAAGGGTTGAGAGGTTGAAACTTGAGAAAGATCTGCCTTTGACTGTGTCTGTGTCACTCACAAACAGTGAATTATTGTGAAGGATTGAGAGGTTGAAACTTGAGAAAGATCTACTTTTGCCTGTGTCTGTGTCACTCACAAACAGTGAATTATTGTGAAGGATTGAGAGGTTGAAACTTGAGAAAGATCTAATTTTGCCTGTGTCTGTGTCACTCACAAACAGTGAATTATTGTGAAGGGTTGAGAGGTTGAAACTTCAGAAAAATCTACCTTTGACTGTCTGTGTCATTCACAAACAGTGAATTATTGTGAAGGGTTGAGAGGTTAAAACTTCAGAAAAATCTACCTTTGACTGTCTGTGTCATTCACAAACAGTGAATTATTGTGAAGGGTTGAGAGGTTGAAACTTGAGAAAGATCTGCCTTTGACTGTGTCTGTGTCACTCACAAACAGTGAATTATTGTGAAGGGTTGAGAGGTTGAAACTTGAGAAAGATCTACCTTTGACTGTCTGTGTCACTCACAAACAGTGAATTATTGTGAAGGGTTGAGAGGTTGAAACTTGAGAAAGATCTACCTTTGACTGTGTCTGTGTCACTCACAAACAGTGAATTATTGTGAAGGATTGAGAGGTTGAAACTTGAGAAAGATCTACCTTTGACTGTCTGTGTCACTCACAAACAGTGAATTATTGTGAAGGATTAAGAGGTTGAAACTTCAGAAAGATCTACCTTTGACTGTGTCTGTGTTTTCTGGTGACTGCCCTTCTCCCTCCACTATTCTCAGATTCTCCATCGAGGGAACAGACACCGGTGGTTTCCCGATAACGGCTGGTGGAAATTCAGTATGGGTCAGTTGTTTCTGAAAGAAAGAGGGCTCAATGGAAATAATTGCATCTAAGGCAGGTGCTTTTTCGGTCAAACAATGACACCTGAAAAGAATATATCTCAAGGTGTTTTTTAACACATACATTTAGTTCTAATTTTGAAAATGGAAAAGAGTCTATTAATTTTGGTTCCTTGAGCACTTACAGAGCAGTAACCCCACAATACATATTCATTGCTCTCAGCAACAGGACTATACAAATATTATGCTGCATGGAATCCTCCTCACAGCGTATATCCTGCTGTATGAAACCCACCACTAAAAGAAAGGGGCTGCCTGCAGCAGCAGAGAACTGTTTCATTTAACATTTCAAACAGCGTTTAAGGATACCGTATTCAACATAATAAGCTCCCAGGGCGCTCTCAAAATTAGAAATAGGGGGCTCTTATTAGAATATTATTTTGGTGAAAAAATACAGAGTTGAAAGATACATTTTGTGGTTTATGCTGACAGCCTGAAATGTTTATGTACGACAGATACATTTTTCCAAAATTTAATTGCCCATAATGAAGGGTGCACATAACACACAAATGCGTATTATACGCGAATAAATAAGTCTTGCGTACATTGATCAATCGGAAGGGGTGCTAATAGGTATTGTTCACTAGCCAATATATTAGCAAATATCGCCGTGGGCGCTTATTAGAGCGAGGCGCTTATTACGTCGAATACGCTATATCAAAATATAAGCAAGAACTTACTGATGCAAAATAATCGGCATCGCTAAATGAGATTTTGGCGTTCCCTGATTGTTTGATTCCTGGGGTGTAGTCAGGGGCATCATCAGCTTCTGCAACACGATACAACAGGTTAATTAAAGGCAGAATGTTAACAAAGTGAAAGTGACTTGGTGAAACAAACATTTTGTTCTTATTTATATAGATCCATTACGCCCATGGCTGGTCCAAAATGCAATGGGCTCTTAACACTGAGTCAATAGCATCTACAAACTTCAGGAATACTGAATTATGGGTGCACAGAGAATCTCACCCAAGTCTCTTTTGATATCGGATATCTAAAATTTTATCAACCTGATATTTGATGTGATAAGACAAAAGGGTGAGATTCTATTTATCATCTAAAATCATTCTTTTCAGTTTGTAAACAGCAATATTCAGTGTCTTGAGTGTAACAAGTACAGCTAACCAGCTTCAGTGGCAAAGAGATGAGTGATGTCATTGGTTGTGATGTAATCATTTCCGATAAGGTCACAATGGTCTGCAAAGCATTGTGATGCAATTTCATTGTGGAGATATCTCCTGTGGCGGTCAGTTTGGGATGATAAATAATGTTCCTATTATCCTATACTGATGTTCCTATTATCCTATACTGATGTTCCTATTATCCTATACTGATGTTCCTATTATCCTATATTGATGTTCCTATTATCCTATACTGATGTTCCTATTATCCTATATTGATGTTCCTATTATCCTATACTGATGTTCCTATTATCCTATATTGATGTTCCTATTATCCTATATTGATGTTCCTATTATCCTATACTGATGTTCCTATTATCCTATATTGATGTTCCTATTATCCTATTCTGATGTTCCTATAATCCTATATTGATGTTCCTATTATCCTATACTGATGTTCCTATTATCCTATATTGATGTTCCTATTATCCTATATTGATGTTCCTATTATCCTATACTGATGTTCATATTATCCTATATTGATGTTCCTATTATCCTATACTGATGTTCCTATTATCCTATACTGATGTTCCTATTATCCTATACTGATGTTCCTATTATCCTATATTGATGTTCCTATTATCCTATACTGATGTTCCTATTATCCTATGCTGATGTTCCACACAGTAATCGTCCGGGAGGAATTGTGGTCAGAGTCCAGTCAAACAAAAAAGAGAACAAGCACAAATACTAGAAGTAGGGGTGAAAGACACGACACATTGGTCATGATATCGCAATATGCATATTCACGTCAACTTGCGTAGAAACGTCTTGACTATAAATATTTTGGAGCAGGTCCTAAAGGAAAAGCTAGCTAAAGACACATGCTCGTAGTGGCTATTTTTAGTAGTGAACTTGAAACGCTTATTAAAACACATATTTCAATATTTGACTGACAGACATGCTGGGGAGTCATGAAATGAGTTGTAATTAATTTATATTAGCAATTGTAACGTCTTCTATCGATGGAGTAAAAAATGTATCTTGTATCGTTTCGTTGCATGATGCACTTGAGCTACAATGTATCGTTTCTACCCAAACCAGAAGACAACAATGCTCATCTCCATCTTTGTAACATAAACATGTCCAAACAAATACATGTACTGTGGTGCAAGCAGCACTTGTTACGAGTGTTTGACATCACACACTGACCTGTGACAGCTTGTACAGCGACCCGAAGATAACCTTTCACCTCCCCCTTCTCGCTGACGATGGCCACCCTGTGTACCAGGGGCACTGGGTAGTAGAGATTGCTCAGGTAGACAAATGCTCTGCAATGTAAGATTCAACATAACCAGATCATCTTACAAACTACAAGGTGTGACTAAACAAGTTTCATAACTTAACCGCAATAATAGGATTATTTCTTTAGATGTATTTCTGTTCTTGAAGGGTGTGCGGTACTACCAGTACATTGTGGTGCAAAACTTCAGCAATACGTATTGCGATACGTTTGTAAATGTAGAAATATATTGGGGCAAATATAAATAAGTATATTTAAGTGTTCCTAATCAATATGGAGGTGGAAAATAGTATCTTTCTGCTACTTGCCTTTGACGTTCTTTTTATCAATTAGCGTGTACACATCACAACTATCAAGCTCCTCACAGCGATAGCCCATTCGCGGAGCTCTCAATACCGAGAGTATTATGAAGGTGTCATGCACAGGGAAGGACATTAATACAGGGTCTAACTCTAATTAATTCATGAAAATGTAAATTGGCAATATATTGCAGGTTAAAGTATGGCAAACTGATCATCAAATAACTTGCAACACAGTAAGTAACTGTGAATCATACCACTGGTGCATGCAACCTTTATTATGCCAAACTACCCTACTTAAATTCATCTAGTACAAGGTACAAAATGTCTCCAAAATTCATCAACACTCTCACAACTGCAAAACCCAAATGAAATCACGAAATTTCTTATTTGCACATTTCACAAATCATATAAGCAGTTTTCGAAATTAAGCGCAGATTCTTAATGTTTGCACATACAATTTTTTAAATATATTGACCCAAAATCTTTAACTTTTAGCACCAGAGCAATGACAAGGACCCCTTGACCTAAATTGCAACCAAACTGAGACTGCTTCAGACTTAATAGGCAGCTGATTTTCTTCCCAAGACACTCACCATGAAATACAAGTACTTATATTTTCTATTATTCAACTTTCTATGTACGTATCGGGATTGAATCATCAAGGAGGTACAGATCTTTGGTCGCCATGTTTGCAATGGCGGATAAATAAATCTTTACTGGTCTGATTTCCAACTTGATAAGTTCATATTTGAAGGCAAGTATCTTAGGAATTGAATCATGTTACATTTATCACTAGATTACATTGCATTCACTTTCCTGAAGCAAATAAAGTGTGATGCAGTTTGGGACCGGGCATCTGTCAGGAAAACACCAGTCAGTTCAAAAAATGTCTATAGGGAACAGCACAGAGATGCGATTACCACAGGTAACCATGGTAACTAAACAGGAAGTATGTCCCACCTGCCGACAAGCCTGAACCATGGAAAGCGGTCGTAGAAAGGGTCGCTGCCGCTCATGCAGTCAATGTTTGGCTCGGGGGACGTGGGAGACAACTCCGCTTCGTTGTGGTACATCTCCCGCATCAGCTCCAGGCGTTGTCTGTAACCATAGCAACAAATCACAACTGTAGAGTATGTACCTTCAAATAACACTGCGATTCTCCCTGTATGACCATACAAGATATGTCTCAATCGAACGAATTATTTTCATGAGATGTAAATGCAAAGGTTAGAAGCAGTTAGATGATGGAGTTATGAGCAAAATGTACAGACAACAATAACATGGTAGCAATGAGTGTAACAGTTGTGGCACTAGTTACCAGGTAACAATCGTGGTAACAGCTGGTATGGCAAACATCAAATGGGTAACAGTTACAAGGTAACACTATAGGCATAAAGGGTGAGTAAGTTGACTATGCGCTGCTTTGAACAATAGTTGGTTGGTTGGTTTGTTGTTTAACGCCGCACTCAGCAATATTCCAGTTATATGAAGGCGGTCTGTAAATAATCGAGTCTGGACCAGACAATCCAGTGATTGATATCATGAGCATCAGTCCACACAATTGCTATCAATGACATGCATCAACCAAGTCAGCGAGCCTGACCACCCGATTCCGTTAGTCGCCTTTGACGACAAGCACAGTCGTCTTTTACAGCAAGCATGGGTTGCTGAAGACCTATTCTACCCCGGAATCTTCACAGGTCGCTTTGAACAGTATTTCAGCTGGAAGTGATGCAGGTCCAAGATATTGAACACTTTGGTGAAACCCAGGAGCACAGATATGGTGATAACAGAGAATCATACTTTGGTCAAACAGGGGATCAGGGAATCCGAACATTCTGGCACACCTCAGGGATCATGATCTGACATTTCGTGGGGTGACAGTATGGGGTATATGTGTAAGAATACTGCCGTATGTAAAACTGATACCATGTTGTTATCCATATACTTTATCCTTTACATGATTATGGAACATTCAGGTTTTTAGAAAAACATATGGCAGTGAGTTGAACAAAACAGACCATCGATTGCTCAGGAGGAAAAATTTTGTCCTTTCAGGATATAAATATTCTTTAGAAGCGCCATGTCAGCTGTCAACATTGTAATGAGCTATGTAACTAGCTGTAAGGGTAATATCATACAGTACAGTGGACATTCTCACACACACGTTCAAATCAAAACACTGTAAGACCAAGCAAGAAAATACAACTGACTTTTTCTTCCTGTAGAGGGACTATTAAATATGTACCTGTGCTAGCATTATCCTTAAAGTGGCCAATTAGGTTATGACCATTAAGCATGTGTGTCAATACAATAGTTATCACATAACATACCCAGGGAAATATAAACTTTCACTAAAGATTAGATCAGAAACGTTAACTGGAGTAGATGCCTGCATGAGAAACTACCTCGTCTTCAGTGATCTCACGAGCAGCTAGTATCATAATCCTTAGCCCTTGGATCTACTTTAGGACAGAAGAGTTGATTGTGTTTAACTTTTACAACTATTTATCATATACCAAGGATTTATCTGGAACTGATCAGATGCCAATATTCGGTACCAATTCTGTAGTAAATGATAGTACAAATTCCCAATTTTAATTAAAGATTTCCGATTCACTCAGAATTAATGAAAAAAAGGTAATTAAAATAATCAAATTTTGAATAATATCATGATATTGTACCAACTTGCTTGTCCGGGGCACTCGGCATGGAATCCTAGATTAACCCCCGCATACTATACAACATTGCTGTTTTTAGGACTAGTCGCAACACACCAAGTGATCCCTATAGTGAGCACTTTTCCAGTAAGGCAACCCACTAGGACAATTTACTTTAGACAAAACGTAAGTTCAGTGATAGAAACCATCACTTTTAGCACACGAGTCCTCGTGGCAAAACCCTTAAAAATGGCCTATTTCTAACTTCCATTTCAATTTCATCGAGAGGCTTCAAAGAATGACATTAAGTTCAGTGATTCAAAGCAGAAAAAGTACTAATACATACTTGTGGAAGAAAAGGTCAATTCATATTCCATAAATGAATAACAAGTTTCACAGTAGCACTACAAGTTATATATTTACTTGACAGTCACTCAAATGCACAAAAAAAACACGTGGGAGAAACCACAGGAACAAGCTGCAAATGAAACGAGTCACTGCGAACATCGGCATGATTGGCAAGGCCAGAAAAATATGTTAACTTCGATTCTATCCTTCGTAGATAAAAACAGTTAAAATGTATGAAATGAAAATGAATTTAAAGTTTCTTGTTTAAAATTTAAAGTTCCCTTACAATAGTTCATTTTTAATAAACAAAACAGCATACCATAACTTTAATAATAAAAATTCACATGATAATCTTATTTTCATCTTATCAATCCCACTTCTTTCTGAAAAATATACCTTCACTTAGAGTCGATGTCTATTCAGATCATGTTACCCTCAACAAAGCTAACAAACTATATACCAGTATTCATTATTCAGTCCTACCTTCAACATGTACTGAAAAAAGTGTGACTGCAGAGAATCTCGGCCTTTCCAATCATCAGTGGAAAGTAAAGCCCAAACATAGGAATAAAACAGTGCCAAAATCAGCAAGAACTAAAACCATGGAAACTAAGGAACAAAAATAAACCAAAACCAAGGTTACAACAGGGTAACCGACCTGGATGGGATAAGGTTATAAAAGTTAAACACGTTCTGTTGTCCGCAACCCGCGAGACAATGGAAAAAATCTTGTTTTGCCTCAGGTGTGTCCGGAGACAGGTCTTCATTGTATATGTCTCGCATGTGTTCCAACCGTTGTCTACGTCAAGCGTGGGAAAAGAAATTCACAATTTCACATTTTATTTGGTGTATTTTGTATTGGCAATTGTTCAAAAGTTTTAATAAGAGTTCACTTCTGGGATTTTCTTCTAAAAAAAATAAAGGTTTAAAAAAAATAGGCTTTGGTTTCATGTAAATTATATCAGAATTCATACATACTGAAAAAAACTATTCCAACCTTATCCTTAATGGTAGTTGAGGCTAGATCACAAATCAATATTCATATCAACTTATAATCCAAAGATAGCAAATTGAGGCAACTTAAAAGAACTCAATATATTTTTCCTCCATACACTGTCTGCAAAAGTTTTTATTTTGCATCTCCATCAAAACTTTTGAACAACTACATGTTTGAAAATCAAATTATCCTTTTTCTTTAAATGACAATATTTACATTCCCAATTCTTTATATGCAAACAAAATACCAAAACCAAAGCGAAGCAGTTTTGTAACATTGAAAGTTTCATTTTTCACAAAAATCATAAAAAATACAAGAAAGTTAATAGGCTTGTGCCTGAAAGGTTTCAAGCACTTGTAATTCAAAATGATCAAATATTTGAGACTTAGACAAAGTTGGAACCCATGCTTGTTATTTGTTAATTCACAACCAAAACTTGCAGGAAATATATTTTAGGGAAATTTGAAAAGGGGGGATCAAAAGGTAATGGAAAGGTATTTACAAACTGGGCACAAGTTCCAAGCTTTGCCCATAAGCTGAACAGAAAAAACAGGCAGGGGAGAGAACTCAAGCAAGACAGAATGAGAAGACAGACACAAACAAATACAAGACATATTCAAGCTAAACGTCTAAATTACCAAAATTATCTGTAAATTAATCTGCTCATAAATACTTTCCTATCAAAACATAAAATACTTGACAATATACTTTTCACTTATAAAGACCAAACTAATTTTAAGATAAAATCTTCAGTTCCAGGAAATTATGAACATAAACAGGAAAGACTTGAATAAAGTTAAAGATGTCAGAAAATGTTAACAAAGGAAACACACAACACATGCACTGAGTGACGAGGAATAAGAGCAATCACCAACAACAAAAACCTGCAACAATGCAACAGTCAAGAAAATAACCATCCAGGAGAATGAATCACTTAAAAAACTATCATTGTACATAATATATATTGAGAATCCATATGACAAAACAAATAAATTCTTGATCACTGACCAATGAAGTTTGACATGTTTGAATTACAAGCACAGACATGATTTCTAGCTATGTTGTGAAAATGGTGAAATGGGAACATAAGATGCATGTGTACTCACCGAAGTTTCGTCAGATTCCAGTAATGAGTGGCGCCATTTTTAGTATCCTGTACCTCAACGGCTACGATTGTTTTGGGGAACGGTCGGCTGTAGTCCCTGTCTTCAGTGTTCATGAGATCGCCAGGCAGAGGCGAGTAGAGGGTGTCAGTCAACAAGACAAACTGGAACTGAACCTGCAAGATGGGCGGTTAGCTGTTGATGTTTTGTGCTTTGTCAAATATTAAAAATTGACACACATATAATATCCACTGAAAGTCTCAATTGTTCAATGTCCAATATTTAGAATGGGTGCTGGGACAAGTCCAAAATTCAACCCGGGTACTCACTATGAGCAGGTCTCACTATGAGCACAAAATGTCCGATTGAGAATTGTTTTTCGGGAGCCCTGACAAAAACTACTTAGATACCATAAACAATATGATCATACATACACTAAAGTTGACAGAGGTTTTACAAATAGAAGTCAACAGGAATGCGAGAATAGTCAGAAAGAAATGCGAACAATTAGCGACTTGTTGTGTAACCATGGAGTTTGACTGATCACATGACTAACATAGGGGCCAGGTAGTCAGTCCTGTAGGTACCCGGATCCTACTCAGGATCCACCCTACCTGAGTACCCAGATACCCGTCCCAGGCCTAGACTCAAATAATACTTACTGCAATTCCCATTAGACTCAAGAGACTATGGATGTTGCAATAATTGAAACGTAATGAAACATGTACAATCAATTTATCTGATATTTCTCTTCTGACAAGAAAATAATCAACATTTGGACTGACCAAGTTAGATTTTCTTCACTCAATCACTAAGTTTTGATTCAAACACAGAAATCACCATTTATGACAAGTACATAAGGCAACATACATACATACATACATTGCAATTTATTTGCTGATGGAGATTGGTTACTCTCAGAGCCCATTTTAGTTCTTCACAGCAAAGCAAGTCTTACCTTCTTGTTTAATTCCACACTAATTGCATTGGCTTCTTTGAGGAATATTGCACTGCCCCATAAGTCATCCTGTAAACGAAAAACGTACTCATAAACCTCTTTGACGTCATCCTGATGTTGTTGTTGAGGGACCTTCTTTTGGTTAGGGCAGTCGGGTAGCCTAGTGGTTAAAGCGTTCGCTCGTAACGCCGAAGACCCGGGTTTGATTCCCTACATGGGTACAATGTGTGAAGCCCATTTCTGGTGTCCCTCGCCGTGATATTCTGGAATATTGCTAAAAGCGGCGTTAAACCATATTCACTCACTCACTCTTTTGGTTCAATAACCTCCTAGCAGGGACTTTCCGGATATTTCAGTGTGATCGAACATGCAACCTTTGTATCTGTAGCCCAGTGAGTGAACAACTAGGCTACAGAGGTGCTGATAAACTTCAAGGACTTTAAGAATCTCTTTTTCAAGTACATGTTCGCTAGCAAGATATATTTTATGTCCATTTCCTAACCTAAGGTTCAAGGAAGGTGTGTTAGAAATGTTGCTTCAGATTTTCTGTCAGAGTGGAAGACACTGTCCATTGGATTTGGTAAAAAAATTAAAACTTGGAATCAGTGATGAAAGGGTGTTCAATCTGACACGTGACTGACTTCAGTTGTATGCATGCTGCACATGGTCTTTCTCTCGCTGTCTTCGATTTAGTTTTATACCAGCAAGAGTGAGTGAGTGTGTGTGTTGGGTTTTTAACGCCGCTTTTAACAGTATTCCAGTTATATCGCGGCGTGTCAGCTTAATGTGGGAGGAAAGCCCGAAACAATGCAGGTCTCAGACGTTTACCACTTCGGTGAAACCCGCGAGCATTGGTATGGTGCTGACAAACCTAGAAACGTAATCGGGGCGAAAACCACAATCATAGGTTTCTGGTGTGCCCAAGGGACGCAACTCTGTACAACGAATCGCAGCGCCTTAGATGACTGGGCCATTATACCACTAAGAGGTATTCAATTGTTTTTGTTTTACTTCTGGTATTTCTTCAATTTAGATTCAGATTCAGGCCCAAGGTATTTTCCTGACCCCAAGTGTTTATATTCTCAACCAAGCCCTGGGAATCGTGTTTTATCCTTTACGTAACCACTTAAAGTTAACTTGCACTTGCAGAACAAATATGTTACCTTGCGCAGTCATGACCTAACTTTAACAATTTGGGGCGAAAACATAACAGGTGATGACTACTTTGTTTCTATGGGACAGATGCTGATGACTCCTCACCCTGAGTGATGTGAACTGGTGGTACTTCCATTTCCGGAACCCCCAAGCTGCCAAATCCCTCTCTCGACTTGACCACTTGCATTCTGGGGGAGACACACATCATGAACATCGCATACAACAAGATGTTATTACACAATACAGTAAAGTACGTTTATAACGAACACGCTTATAACGAACTGACGGATATTACGAACTTATATTTTTGTCCTGCCCACTGCTGTATATATGCTATACATATGCTTATAACGAACTACGGTTATAATGAACTACAATTAGTGGCCCCTTTGAGTTCGTTATAACCGTAATTTACTGTAGTTTTAAAACTGCTGCCATTAAGAATCCATGTCCAAGGACAAACATATTGATAAACAGTGAGCAGTAAAACATAAATTGACTAGGATATCCTACAAGCATGGTAACAGAGCAACTGAGTACATCTTTAAACATGAGCTTGAAAATGAAAGAATGTTTTCATTTTTGATGAAAAACTTTGAAATTGATTGATTTGGCCCAAAATTTGGAAGACTATTTGCACAAGGTAATACTGTATGTATGTAAATGACGATTGTACCTTCTGGTTCTTCATCCTCGAAGAAGTCGTCCGTCACACAGCTGGACATCATGGAGTGTCTCTCCACCTGCTCCTGCAGTGACTGGATGCGAAACTCGTAGTCCTGCAAACACACAGCGGTACTTTGCACCTAATTTGTTTGTTGTTTAATGCTGCACTTATCAGTATTACATCTGTATGACTGCATTAAAAAGTACTGACATCATGGGCATCGATCAACACAATTAGGACATGATGCCATCAACCAAGTCACCAAGCCTGACCTCCTGATCCATTTAGTCGCCTCTCACGAGAAGCACAGGATCCTGGGAATCAATTCTAACCTGGAATCCCCAAGGGTCTGCCACATATCTATAGTCAATCACAACAGAATGGGTACAAAGACGAGGAACACAATCTGTCCAGGATGCATCATTGTTCTTCCTCAAGCCTCTGTCGTGTGTCAAGGGATACAGACTCATTGATGGATATAGGTCTCCTTCTTCTTTGTATGAGGAATATAGCTTCTGTACAGTCAGCATCACAAATAAGCCCTGGGAAAGTTCTCCAGCTACACTTCAAGTTTTTGTGTTTCAGTGCCCTCAACTCTCCTTGTGAACTCACAACTTTAATAACTCAACCCAACCACCTCCCATTATCAGGCTGAGTGAAAATTTAATAATCTATATTCACTTTCAAAACTCCCTTCAACAATAAACTCCTATGTAAATCATTTCACGAACAAGTTTTGTTTGATGGTTTGTTTGTTTGTTGTTTAACACTGCACTCAGCAATATTCCAGCTATATGACGGTAGTCTGTAAATAATCGAGTCTGGATCAGACAATCCAGTGATTAATATCATGAGCATCGATCCACCCAATTGGGATTGATGACATGCATCAACAAAGTCAGCTAGCCTGACTACCCGATCCTGTTAGTCGCCTCTGACGACAAGCATAGTCACCTTTTACGGCAAGCATGGGTTGCTGAAGACCTATTCTACCCCGGAATCTTCACGGGTCTCTGGAACAAGTAATTAGGATGTACGAGTGTCAACATGCGTACCTTCCTCTGTTGCTCAAACAGTATGTCTGCTTCCTCCTTCTCCTTCCGGTACTGCTCTTCCAGGTTCAGCAACCTAGGAACACACATCACAGATACATAACTCCACTCATTCAGACACAGGACCGCCTCCGTGAGAGCGGAAGGTCCGGGGTTCGATCCCCGACCGCATCATACCAAAAGACGTTAAAAGATGGTACTTGTTGTTACCCTGTCTGGCGCTCGGCATTAAGGGGCTAAAACAAGGACTGGTCGGCTCGGAGTCAGTTTTCTGTGTCTGAGTGGGGTATTCATGTTAAACTGCGGCATGGTATCTCAGTCAGCTAGCACTATAAATCGGCATCAGTCCGGACTAGTACAAGCAGCCACACAAACACACACTCGTACGTGCACTTCGCTATATAAGTGCAATAATCTTGGCCGTGACGTTAAACCCCATTTCACCTCACCTCACCTCAACATTCAGACACAAAAACTCTTTCAATAAATCATGTTAATCAACAAAACTGTGTATTCATGTATTTTACATAACATGTTAAATACCTCAATTTTATAGTTGATGATGTTTTGTTAACTATCCAAGTACCTCGCTACAGTGATAAACAACTGGATTATAATACCCTGTTGTCATGGGAACAAATATTTTGCTGATCTCTATACAATATCTGCAATTCCAAATCTTAAGAGAACGACATCTCGTATTACATATTAACATTGAATCTAAATATAAACAAATTGCATCCTATGATGACAAACAAGATAAATCGGTTGACGTTTACCACTCGGGAATACAGTTTGATGTACCTGTCAGCTCGGGGAACACTGTCACACAGATGGAACATCAGACCGTATTCCCCTCACGATATGCCAACAACTTATAGGCATGTACTGTCTCATTTCAATCTTCCTTTGCCAGAAGTAGTTCGTCTTAATGTAACAATGAACTACTCAAATAAAAGTGAACTCGAGAGAAAGAATTTTGTTTACACACTACAATATCCATACCACAGCAGTCTGTCAACAAACTCATGGTGAGATAGGGAATATGGTTTAACACAGACTTTAGCAATATTTCAACAATATTATGGTTGAGGGACACTATAAATACACTTCACACATTGTAACCATGTCGAGAATCAAAACAGGACCTGTGGTGTGACAAGACAACACTTTAACTACAAGGCTAACCACTATGCTCGTGACCCAGGTAACTCAACTTGCTCCCCAAAGTTACCATATTCGACGTAATAAGCGCCCCGCTCTTATAAGCGCCCACGGCGAGATTTGCTGATATATTGGCTATTGAACAATCCCAATCAGCCCCCCTTCTGACCCCTATTCGCATATAATACGCACCGCTCCCTTCCCCTATTCGCGTATAATACGCACTCGTGTGTTATATGCACCCTTTATTATTGGCAATTAAATTCTGGAAACATATATCTGTCGTACATAAACATTTCAGGCTGTCAGCATAAACCACGAAATTTAGCTTTCAACTCTGTTTTTTTCACCAAAATAATATTCTAATAAGAGCCCCCTATTTCTAATTTTGAGAGCGCCCTGGGCGCTCATTACGTCGAATACGGTAAATGTCCCATGGACGCTGGACTGACCTCTGCTCCATCTCCTTCCTGAGATCTATCCCCTGTTTCTCCAGCAACTCCAGCTGAGCAAAACTCCAGTCCACCGGCTCACCTACAACAACAAACACTCATGTGGTAAACGCTCAAATACTGCTGTGCAAATACTTCCTACCATGCATGTAGTAAAATCTAAAAGTACTTCATACATACATACACATATATTTATTAAAACACCAGTTCATGTCATTAAGGGTAAGCTTAACAGAAAAACAAATTTATGGCTGTGATGGAAGAGAGGGAACATATTCAAAGGAAATATTACTTTCATAGGGCAGGTAGACTTACATCTAGTCTCTGAAATGAACATATCGTACAGAAAAAAACAGTTGTTCAGTTATCTTAATAAAAATATAATAAAGGGGAGCCCAGTGACTCCCTTATTTTCTGATACTGCAGTAATCTAGACTTGCCAAAAATTATAGACTTGCATGGGCTGTATTTGATATATATTTGTATCAGGGTCTGTCAGACAGACCATAGGGCAGGTGGTATATTATCTCTTGGAATTCAGAGTTTTCAGATATATCAGGGACTCAGAACCAAGTGTATTCTTTAAATTAAACCATATATTGTGCATGACATTTCAGGGAAAGAAATAAACAAAGAAAGTCAATTCGCACAAATAGTGATAACATATAGCAAAACCCCCTTACATGCACAAAACTAACCTGGGCTTGTGGGTAAGTGCTAATTTCTATCCCTGCATATTGACATGGAAGTTTTGAGATGAGTAATAGTGAGTGAGTGAGTTTATGCTTTACGTCACATCGGCAATATTTCAGCCATATCGTGACGAGAGATGTGTTAGAAGAGTGAGTGAGTGAGTTGGGCTTTAGGCTGCTTGTAGCAACATTTCAGCCACATTACAGCCGGGAACCACTTGGGGAAGAAAGGCACCACACATGAACTTGGCATTCAAGTTTACCAGCTGCACAGTGACACTTACTGATGGGTATGTCTATGGACTCTGTCATCAAGGCACGACTCAGCCGAGCTGAAAACGAAACATGCTTATTGAAAATCATTCAGATAGCACAAAACATCTGTTGTTTATAACTACCATATTCGACGTAAAAGCGCCTAGGCGCTCTCAAAATTAGAAATAAGGCACGCTTATTAGAATATAATTTATGGGCCCATCTTGTACGGATTTTAATCATTCTGACTGAACACTTCCAATTCCACATCTGTCCTTTCACTATATCCAAATTGGGTATAAAGCAATTTTCTACAATAATTACACTAAACTGCTGCCAAATAGCGTCCAATCTAAAATTAAGTTGATTGATCATTTGGGAAATCAATTTACAAACATTCAGTATCACAGTGGACTTTGATTAAAAAGATCAATTGGGCTTTCATGTTAATGACAGAATCAGACACTAGACTCTCATGTTAATGACAGAATCGGACACTAGGCTTTCGTGTTAATGACAGAATCAGACTTTCACTTTAATGATCTAAAATTTCTCAAATCTATAACCAGCATTACACCAGACAAAGCCTGTCCCTACCCTGCTGGGGGTGGTTGAAGCGGAACACATGGTGCTTCCCGAGGATCACCCGAGCTCCAGTCTTCAGGACGGTGGCCTCCATGACTTGTCGCCCATTCACATAGCACAGTGCATCGTCAAACGGCACCAGCGTCACGTTTTCTGCAGAAGAAAGTGAAAGGTCAGTCCTCAAAAACAAATGAAGGTCGTGAGACACCGAGCTGTGCCACTCATTCGTTCAGACTCAATTCTGCATTACATAACAGTACAGGAAGAGATACAGTAAACTACAGTTATAACAAACTCAAGGGGACCACTAATTTTAGTTTGTAATAACCGTAGTTCGTTATAAGCATACATACAGCATATATACAACAAATGGTGGGGACTATAAATAAGTTCGCTATATCCGTCATTACAAGCGTGTTCGTTATAAACGTAGTTTACTGTAGTGCTTTCCCCAGAGCTCACATTTCTTACAAGAATAATTGGACCCTGATGAACATGTACTGAAGAATTAATAACATATAACAAATATGCAACAGAAACATCTTTCCATGTTGTCAAGCTCTAAACACACAATCAAAAAAAATCTTTGCCAAAACGTTCTGCCCGAAAAATGGTTTCACTGTATATAGAAAGGGGAATGCCAATATCCCCTCCGGATTTTTAATCAGTCTTAAGGAGTCACAGCAGCTTCTTACCATCATTGTTTTCAAACAGACAGTGCTCCTCTAGGATGTAGGTTCCATTTAGCTGGATGTCTTGTAGATTCTTTGCCTCTGCTCGACCAATTCTAGGCAACAAAACAGATCCATTTACAACTGATATAGTCATCTGCATCAAGAGTCTTGTTTGTTTGTTGTTTAACGCCGCACTCAGCAATATTCCAGCTATATGACGGCAGTCTGTAAACAAGTCTGGACAAGACAATCCAGTGATTGATATCACGAGCATCGATCCACACAATTACGATGACATGCATCAACCAAGTCAGAGAGTCTGACCACCAAATCCCGTTAGTTGCCTCTTACGACAAGCATAGCTGCCATTTACGTCAAGCATGGGTTGCTGAAGACCAATTCTAACTTGGATCTTCACAGGTCGCATCAATATACAGTGGGAGACATACATGTATAAAACATACAGTAAGTGATTCATATTTCAGCAGCATCAATGTATTGTATTTCACAGATTTTCCTGGTAAAAATCCCAACAGGCTGTTGAAAGCTTTAAAATTAACACACAAAATCAGCCTCCAGTATTCTGAATATGTATTCAATGACAATAGCATTAGACAATGTACACAGTAGCAGTCCTCGTGTGAGAAGTTGGTTGGTTGGTTTGTTGTTTCATGCCGCACTCAGCAATATTCCAGCTATATGACGGTGGTCTGTAAATAATCGAGTCTGGACCAGACAATCCAGTGATTGATATCATGAGCATCAGTCAAATCAATTGCTATCAATGACATGCATCAACCAAGTCAGCGAGCCTGACCACCCGATCCCGTTAGTCGCCTTTTACGACAAGCATAGTCACCTTTTACGGCAAGCATGGGTTGCTGCAGACCTATTCTACCCCGTAATCTTCACGGGTGTCGTGTGAGAAGTAGCATTCAGGTCTCTGTCACATGTTACAGCTTTAATAGCAATGCCGGATGTGTATTTTGCACACATGCCCTGCCCAAAAAGTAAAACCACCTGTACAAAATATTGGGATTGTCCGAAATAAGCGTTGTGTCCACTTTTCACAACGGCGTCTCTGCTTATCTGTGCGTATCAATAAGGTGATACTTTTGCTTCTAATCCTGAATGGGATTACATATCAGAGTTCTCTTTGTTAGCATTTCTCTCTCACCTGGTCGTCGCATCCTTGATGTAGTAGATGAGGCACTCCGACATCAAGGGGTCCTCATTCAGATTGACAAGATGGGGGGTCTGGAAGAGGAGAGGGGACCATCAAGACCAAATCCCAAGTGCACTAACTAAGCAGGGAGCAGATGGAAGCAGCAGTCGGGAGTACGAGTAACAATCTGTGTACTGAGGCTACAAGAACGCACAATAGCCCAGGGAACTCTTCCTCATACCATTCACACACCCAACACTGTGGTTGGTTGGTTGGTTGGTTTGTTGTTTAACATTATGCTCAGCAATATTCCAGCTTTCTGATGGCGGTCTGTAAATTATGGAGTCTGGACCAGACAATCCAGTAATTGATATCATGAGCATCGATCAATGCAATTGGGATCGATAACATGCATCAACCAAGTCAGTGAGCTTGACCACCCCATCCCGTGAGTCGCCTCTTACGACAAGCATAGTCGCCTTTTACAGCAAGCATTGGTCCTATTCTACCCCGCATCTTCACGGGTCCAGTACACATTGGAAACACAAGATCGTCATTTTACATGTTTGAGTCAGCCTTTGTGATTTCAGGTACAATTCTTGCATGGTAAACATTGCTCTAGGACTTCCAGAGGGGGCAATGTAAATATAAACTATGGCTAAAACAGCCTATTGTCCATCTACTTACCTTTTTGGGAGAAAACACACCAATTGTTCCACCATCTTCTTTAAGGGCTACTCCCATTTCGGCCAGCACAGCTTCTCTGTAGCACAAGAATACAAATATTGTATTGCTAGTTACTGATGTCAAACTCCACTTCAACTTGTTTTAAGTAGCAGAACCTTGATATCCTGATAATATTCAGGATATTGTTGTCTGAAACTAGCTTTACAACACCTCTGGCTCTCAGCGGTCTTTGTGAAATGCCTCTGTGCTGCATTTTAGAAACTTTTGCCCCCCATTAATTGTCAAAAAATGTTTCTTTCTTTCCTCGATCCAAAGCAACCCAAAACAACCTCTTACCTTTCTTTGCGAATGGCCTCTGTTTTACGGAGTTTTTCTTCCCATGATTCATTAAGTTCGGCAATAAGTTTCTCCGACATCTGGAGTCTTTCCATTGCGTCTTCCCCTCCCTCAATAGTCACCGAGTTCTTCCGAGCCCGCAAGGCCTTCACATGCTCGGACATGCTGGCATTACCTACATAAAGGACTAGCATTACAAAAAAGCAGAGAAAATGTGCATACATTCAGTACACGGCCTAAAGAAAAGCATTGAATATTGTATCTTCCTCTGAATATAACAATGTTAGAAAGGCAAAATTGGGATCAGTTTTAACAATTAAAGATATAAGCATATTAATTTTGTTCATGTTTTACAATGCATTTCCAAGATTTTATTTTTATTTCGTCATCATAACACTAATGTTACTATCATGCAATGATCTATTGTGAGCAAAGTTAAGCTTCAGTTTGTTTTATAATATTCATGCACTTAGCCACATCAATGTAAACAATGAATATACTATTCTCCAGTTGTCAGAAATATGATGAAATAGCTGCAGAACTGCTGATACAGTGTAAAGCAATACTCCCTCCCGCCCTCACATCCTATGTTGGCTGCACATAAAGGACTAGCATGTTTAACATGGGGTTCTTTCACCAGGTAGCAGGCAGTTTGAACAGGGTACAAGCGTCTGATGTGTTTGCAGTATTCCCCTCCACATGAGTACAGCAGTCAGATTTTGATAAAACTTAAAAGCTTCTTGCACAGGCCATTTCCAAAATGCTATCTGAGAACTCAACCGCTGGGACTCCAGTATTGAAATACAGGCATACCATAGCTGCAGATCTGAGATAGTTACAGTAAAACCTCATTAGTCTTGACCCCAATAATCTGGAAACCCCAGGAATATGACTATGAATACTGTAAATACAGTGGTCCCTCGCTACAATGCTACCAATGGTGTCCAAATAATTGGTGGGCGTTATAGACGATGAGCCGTTTGTACATGGAAGAATCGGGTGATCCTTAACTTTTGTTGCGGCAATCTGTTAATCTGTACAAATTAACTTGGAACGCAACTGTCCTGATTTACAGGGTTTTACTGTTTTCTGTGGAAGAAGGCCTGGCTTTTATTGACTAAGAAAGTAATTTGTTCTACTTTGCTGCAGGCAACTTAGACAAGAGTAATGGTGGTGGCATGTTTGCAGCAATTAGTGGCTTTTTGCGAGATGGAAAGCAAAAGCGTGAAGTCCCCTACCTCTGGTAGTGATTCGGAAGGAAAACATAGCAGGTTAAATATGGAGCCGCCCAACTGTATGGAGTATTTTTCAAAGCTACAGATACTAAATAACACTTGCAGTGTTGGGGGAATCCGAGGGCTTACTTCAATGTTAGAGTCTGTTAAGAGTCTATGGGATGCGTGTGTTACGCTATATGCCCTAGTTTGTCACTCAATCAATAGTGAGTGAGTGAGTGAGTTTGGTTTTACGCCGCTTTTAGCAATATTCCAGCAATATCACGGCGGGGGACACCAGAAATGGGCTTCACACATTGTGCCCATGTCGGGAATCGAACCCGGGTCTTCGGCGTGACGAGCGAACGCTTTAACCACTAGGCTACCCGACCGCCCCCACTCAATCAATAGTCAATAATTATCCTCCATCACTTTAACCATTAATTCTTAAAGATCTTCCAAAAAAGGGTTAAACAATGCAATCTTAACACTACAATTATTAATTAATATAATAAATTGAATATTAATATATTTAGCTTATGAATGTATGGTAGAGATAACAAAGATTTAAGATTCTTTACAAGACCTATCTAAACAGTTAGATAAATTGGCATAAATTCTTAGGCTTATCCCCCATGTCTTTGAATGCCCATCAAAAGTTGCTACAGAGGGAGTGGACTTCACAGGTCTATTTGCCATGTGGGAGAGTGCTGTAGGGTGCAATTTACCCGTTGTAAACTTCACGGGATTGTCAGAATTTGTATCAACTGGGGAAAAAGAGGTAAAAAGTAATAGTTTTACAATAGAAATGCTCAAAAAAAATCACAAGAATTGAAATAGTCTGCCATGAGATAAGACAAACAATGTTTAGATACCGTGTTCATAAATAATTATATCTTTATTAGTAACTTCATAGAAACTATTAACAATTTTCAAAAGTAAACATATAGTCTTCATATGGATCAACTCAGATACTGAACGTTAGATACATCTGATACTAAACGGAGACAACTCTACCCACCTGCTTGTATCTCAATGCCCTCGCTAGCCAAGAGTTCTCTCAGCCTTGCTACCTCTTCCTTCAACTCTCGGATCAACCGTGCATTCGGATCCTCGTTAACCACGGCCTTGCACATAATCTGTTTGGCACGATCAGCATATCTGGAGTGATGCAAAAGAGCAAATTCAACCTGAAGTATATTTAATGAAGCATTAGACAAGACTTAAAACAATTATTTTTGAAAGTAATTCTGTGAGAGAACTGTTGTATAATGTTGCACATGAAGGATGGTCAAATATATACATATAACTGACTACATATCCCCTTCTGCATGTTAGATAGACCCCCAACAAAATAAATTAAAAATAACATAAAATTACCCACATATCTATCCTTATTAAACCAGTTAAATTTTTGGATTACTTACTTCATAAAAGTAACCAAATTCACACACAAAAACAAATATTTAATTATTTTATTATAATCCTTACCACATTATTCCACCTTTTCTAAACAAAACTGATTGACACATGGGTGAAATTTCACATGGTTACCATGGCAACCAGAATCAATAGACTCCAAAGTAAACCCTTTCTGTTTGAAAAGAAAACTCCAAACAAACTAATTTCAAAGTAACAGAATATTGATTCTGTCTTTTCCCACAGCTCTGTGGGTCTCAGTTAATGGCCTCCAAGGTGTACATGCGACTCACCTGAGTGTACTGAGGGTTTCATCAAAGTTGATGTCAGCCGGACTGAGAGCAGCAATCATGGCTGTTTTGGAGTTTCCACCTGGAACAGACATTGTGAACAAACTTGAAGCAGATGCTCCCTGAATGGGGACTCTGAGTGATCTATTGAGTTGACTGAGGCCTTGTCTATGACTATACTCAAAAGTCTGCTACCCATTTTCAGTATCAACATCAACAGCCATATCATTACAAAGAACCAGTATCATGCATCAGAGTGGATAGCTTTTCTCACCCAAGTTTTCTCTCAGCAGCCATGTGAGGACAGAGTCTCTGTAGGGGATGAAGTCACTCTTCTTCTTCTTCTTATTGGCCTGATACAGATTCATAAACAATGTCATAACCAAATGTCCCAGATTTACCATGCGAGTGAGTAGACAGTTTGACGCCACTTAAAGACTTATTTCAGCTGTATCATGGCAGGAACACCAAACTTGGCTCAGATATGCCATGAATGAGTAGAGAGTTTGACGCCACTTTAAGACATATTGCAACTACATCATGGCAGGAAGATTAAACATAGGCTTCATACATCATACCATGGAGTGAGTGAGTGAGTGAGTGTGTGAGTCAGGTTCCATGCCGCTTTTAACAGTATTCCAGTTATATCGCGGCGTGTCAGCTTAATGTGGGAGGAATGCCCGAAGTGATGCAGGTCTCAGACGTTTACCACTTCAGTTAAACCCACGGGCACGGGTATGGTGCTGACAAACCTAGAAACATAATCGGGGCGACCCGGGATTCGAACCCAGAATCAAAGGTTTCTGGCGTGCCCAAGAGACACAACTCTGCCAAGCGAATCGCGGCGTCTTACCCGTGACCCCCTCATACCATGGAATCAAACCCAGATGTGTTGAGTGAACGCTTTAACCACAAGGCTACCCTACTGCCCCCTAATGTCATGATCCAGCAACATGGGATATGTAACAGAAGATGATGATGCAGTGAATCTCAAGACATGTATTCTAATCCTGATGTCACAAGGGGACAAATACAAATTCATTTTCCCCAAATCACTTTTAATATCAAGGTCATGATTATACTATATTAAGACAACACCAATACATAAACTTCATATCATAAAGCCGAAATGCTGACCAGGGCCCCGTTCCACAAAGCGATCTCCGTGGAAGGTCACACTAAGTCGTAAGTCAATGCTAAAGGAGTTACGAGCATCTAATTGCTAAGATTATTTGTGGAACTGGGTCCTGTGCCAGTTTTAGACTATTTATATGCAGTGTCATGTGTCATGCTAATAATAATAGGATGTTCTTCAATATAATATTGTGTTGTGTCAATGAATCATTCCAGCCTTCAATAGCAAATGTCCTGAACAGAGGACTACATGTAATTCATTACTAAAACAAATACTGGCATGCATGAATGCAGGTATAATAGCACTGATTCTACAACAAAGCAAAAAACAAAGACAAAAGAAAATAATGACAATGAAACATGATTTGCCTACTGAGGCAAGTGCCAGACAGAAATCTCTCACAAACTAGTCCTTTGAAAAACAGTCGAACCTCGTTGTGTCAAATTCCCTGTTGTCTCAAACTCATTTGGGAGACCAAAGCATCCAATTTAAGCATAAAATTCCCCTGCTGTCTCGAACTCCGGATAGAATTCATTTGGGAGACCAAAGCATCCAATTTAAGCATAAAATTCCCCTGCTGTCTCGAACCCCGGATAACTCCAACTTTCTCCCAGGTCCTCACGAGTTCCACACAATGAGGTTCGACTGTACCTTTTCCAAACACCACATTAACAGCAGAGACACTTTTGGAATTTTTTTGTTAAATCTAATTTTCTATTTGATAAGAGTTGGCCATGAATTGATAATTTGCAGGTTAATGTGGTTTCACAATGCAGATGGCAACATAGCCACAATATCACAGTGGCCCCCAAATAATCAATAGTTGTCGCTGGGAATGACGACAATTAAGCCCTAGCAGGAAGACCTATTCTATCTAGGACATATTCCCTACGGGCTTTGTGATGGGTCTTCAGCAGCATGTAGTAACACAAGTGCATGATGGTGTACAATGACATAAATATTGGAAGCAATTTGCACTCTGGTAGTAATCCCTCGAGATCTTCACTACCCTGAATGAAGTACATTTCAATGCAATTTGGAGTGGCAATTACTTCATTATGTAATAGGGTAATAACAGATGTAACGCCCACCAGACTCCGGCCCGGAAATATGTGTTGGTGGTTTTCAACATATATAAGTCAGGTGGTATTCGTGGCTCGTAGCTTGCTTGATAATATATAGAATATTCCTAGATTTTAGAAGAAAACTATTTGTCCTTTCAAATTTTCAAAAGTCTCAGACTAGAAACCAATCTGAAGTTCTCCACCTGTCTCCACGCTGATTTAGTCACATGCAGCTTAATGAAGGCATCCTCTAAATGAAATGATGGAAACAAAAATAAAAGAATGACAAGAAAAAAAGGCAATGTTGCACATTGAGTCATCACTTACTGGTGCGACGCTCTGAAAACAGAGAAAAATCATTAGTCCTTTTTACCAGAGGAACCAGGATGGGAGACATTCTCTTCTCACGCAAGATTCAGGAAAATACCTATCAAATGAACTCCACAAACTCTAATGGTCCAGAATATAAAAGTCAGTATTTTACAGACATCCTATTTGTCGGTGTAACACAGCACTCAGTACTATTCCAATCTTCCCGAGGCAAGAGAGTTAACTGACTACAAAAGTCCAGTTTCCACCCGTGCCGAACTTGGCTGGTATTATGTTTTAGTTACATTTTGGCTGGACTAACGAGTCTATGCATAGTCTAATCAAAATCGCGCAACTAAATCGAAATCCATTTCGTAAACTGTCATACAGATTTCGGTCGACTGCAGGATTTGCAAAGCATGTGCACCGCCAACTCATTGTCAACAGAATTTTTCCAAATCTTTTCATGTTTTTAATCAAGGTGCTCACGTGATTTGATGCATTTCGCGATGTAAGACCCGTGTTATCACAATATAGATCTTGATTATCAATCAGATCGTCATGACTTTTGTTTGAAGCAAATGCAAGTGATACAAGAGGTGGAATCTGATTGGTCCATAGGAGAGGCTTATAAGGGACATAACTTCAAATAGCCAGTGGTGGCGCTACGATCAAGCCCTGGAATTCCAGCCTAGATCGGCAAGGGTGGAAACTGGACTTTTAAAGTCAGTTAACTCTCTTGCCTCGGGAAGATGTACTATTCCAGCTATATGATGTCAGTCTGTTAATAATAGGGTCAGGACCACACAAAACAGTGACTGATGTGAGCAATGATCCCCGCCATCCAGGTATGTTAACAAATCATCAACCAAGTCAGTTAGTCTGGCCCCCTGATCCAGTAAGTCGCCTCTTAATGACAATACAAACTTACATATTTTTTCTACAAGTTGTTCAAACAACAATTATCAACTTTAAGTGATGTTTTGTTTGTTTGTTGTTCAAGGCCGCACTCAGCAATATTCCAGCTATATGACGGTGGTCTGTAAATAAGAGTGTCTGGACCAGACAATCCAGTAATTTACATCATGAGCATCGATCCACACAATTGGGATACGATGACATGCATCAACCAAGTCAGCGAGCCTGACCACCTGATCCTGTTAGTCGCCTCTTACGACAAGCATAGTCACCTGTTAAGGCAAGCATTGGTTTGCTGAAGACCTATTCTACCCTGGATATCTTCACAGGTCCTCAGTTATTACAAAAAGTAAAGTCAATTTATCAGTCTCTGTAGAACACTAATGACATAAACTCTTAAAAATAAACAGCTAGTGATTCCGTGGCATTTGATTGGTTGACCAATCAATTTTTGTTGTGTTTATGTTTCCATAAACCCCCAAACAATTTAGGCCACACCCACTTATGGGCTACTGTTTCCGGATTGGATTATCCGAACGATGTCACTGATTTCGTATTGTCTACAGTAGTTTGTGTTCAGGATTAAAGATGATTTTATTTTTTCATATCTAACTATAAGAACTGACTTCAATAATATTTTTGCATTTATGGAGTTCAGAACATTAAAACTGGAATGCATAATGAGTGAGTGAGTTTGGCCTAACGCCGCTTTTAACAGTATTCCAGTTATATCGCGGCGTGTCAGCTTAATGTGGGAGGAATGCCCGAAGTGATGCAGGTCTCAGACGTTTACCACTTCGGTGAAACCCACGAGCACGGGTATGGTGCTGACAAACCTAGAAACATAATCGGGGCGAACCGGGATTCGAACCCACAATCATAGGTTTCTGGCGTGCCCAAGGGACGCAACTCTGCACAGTGAATCGCGGCGCCTTAGACGACTGGGCCACCCGTGCCCCCCTGGAATGCATAATGAGAAACTCACGGGCATACCTCCATTAACGCAAAACTATTGAAGTCAATTCTTAAGTGAACTATTTCGCGACACAGGAGACAAATGAGCACATCTTACCACTTCTGCCAGGGCCGAGATGACCTTGCCCAGGGTGGTCAGGGACTTGTTGATGTTGGCGCCCTCCTTCAAGCGAGTTCCCTTTGCACCTGTTGAGTCGGCTCTCTCACTGCCAGCCAAGTCAACCAAGGAAATTTTGCTGACCTAAACAGATTTGATGGAAAGAATTTAAGAAAGACAGTTATCATTTCAATGAAGAGTATAATAAAGATAATTTTATCCCAGTTAACGACACATTCAAATTCTAACCACATCTGCACAACAGTCATTCGCACACAAAAAAAACATCATAAGTATCATCACTACTTTATGGCATGAGTTAAAAATGAGTGAATACTGTTTTAGCCCCTGCAGTCAGTGCTATATCACATTTAAATTAAACTTAAGCCAAGCAAATTACTGGATGATAGCATGATCATCACCCCATGGCTTCAGGGTATGACGACACAGTCATCCAAATCACACACTGTAACCACCCAGTCCGCATCTGAGTGAGCTCTCACAACAAGCATGGAGTACTGGGGACCTAGTCAGCTCTCACAAAAAGCACGGAGTACTGGGGACCTTGTCAGCTCTAACAACAAGCACAGGTTCTGGGGACCTAGTAAGCTCTTACAACAAGCATGGAGTTCTGGGGACCAAGTCAGCTCTCACAACAAGCACGGAGTACTGGGGACCTAGTCAGCTCTCACAACAAGCACGGAGTACTGGGGACCCAGTCAGCTCTCACAAGCACGGAGTACTGGGGACCTAGTCAGCTCTCACAACAAGCACGGAGTACTGGGGACCCAGTCAGCTCTCACAAGCACGGAGTACTGGGGACCTAGTCAGCTCTCACAACAAGCACGGAGTACTGGGGACCCAGTCAGCTCTCACAAGCACGGAGTACTGGGGACCTAGTCAGCTCTCACAACAAGCACGGAGTACCATGGGGACCTAGTCAGCTCTCACAACAAGCACGGAGTACTGGGGACCTAGTCAGCTCTTACAACAAGCAAGGAGTACTGGGGACCTAGTCAGCTCTCACAACAAGCACGGAGTACTGGGGACCTAGTCAGCTCTCACAACAAGCACAGAGTACTGTCAGCCCTTACAATACCCACCTTCTCTCCAATCATGTTTGTGGTTGAGTCATATCGGCGCTGTGAGAATATGATGGTGAAGACAGCGTGAGATCTACTGCTGGTCTCGTTCATGTTTGTAGCAGCTACAGTTCTGAAATGATTGACACAAACATGTATTTTTTCAAGTAAAAATATCATTTATACTTATCCTGACTCATACTTATTGCTTATCTCTCTCTCTTCCGAAGAGGTAGTGGAAACGTCTTGTGCTGTTCCCAAAGAACAGAGAAAACAGCTCACCCAAACACACCCTTATTCTGCGTTTGGGTGAGCTGTTTTCTCTGTTCTTTGGGAACAGCATAGGACGTTTCCACTACCTATTCGGAAGAGAGAGAGATAAGCAATAAGTATGAGTCAGGATAAGATAAAATAAGGATTGACAAACTATCCTTCAAAAACCTTCTGCCGGTACACTTTTGGCCATGGTCCTAAAGGTGGTCCTATCCGATTAGAGTCATCTCCTCATCTTCCATCACCAAAAACAAACCTCATACTATCCTGCATCACTTCAGCCCCACCTTTTACATCAGCTGATTCCAGATTATTAGAATTGTTTAACTCAAAATTCCAGACAATATTCATTTTCTGGGATTTCAATGATGTGATTGTTTGAGTAGACAGAAAATCGTGTAAACAATCTTGTGATAGTTCACTGGCTTTGTGAAACACACATAGTGACCTAATGCTGAATCTACATCTATTAATCTGTAAAATATTATACAGTGTTGATCCTATTAACACTGTTCTTTCATGACGTCATTTCTCGAGATTCAAACATGATGACATCATAAACTGGACGACATATTTAAAGTTGTGAGTTGTTCCCTATAGAAGTAGCTGGACAGTGGAGATGAACCCAATGACTGAACGATGGCACCCAAAATTGGGAGAGATATGACAATCGGTTTTGGGGGAAAAGGTGCAGATAATCGATGTGAAAATTGTGAGAATACCAAACTGCGCCCTTCATGTTTATTTCTCACTGCAGTGTTATTATTTACTTGTTTATTTCTAAAGTAAAAATATGAATTGCTGTTGTTTTATTACACGTATTGACAGTGGGTCTATGCAGTCACATGTTGGGGTAAACATTTTGAAATAATCCAAGTTGATACACTTGATTGTGTCCCCTGTACTGCTAAGCAATTGACTGTATGCATTGCTACAAGAGATCACTACATACTGCTAATCTCAAATTTCAAATTTGTACTGACCAAGTTTCTCATCACCCGTTCCTTTACCGGACTTCACTGAAGGGGTAGATCTACGGTGTAATTTTTTTCTGCGCTTGATAAGCAAATTTTTTTCTCCAAAATACTGAATCCGCTAGAGGGGGGTGCGCACTATACTCAAGAAAATATGGTACTGCTACAGAAGTTTACTGTACGTATGAAGTTTTACCTTGCTTTGTTTCCTTCATCAATGAGGTTTTTAATGTCCTCAAATGACTGCACAGCTAGTTTCGACAGATCCTCCACGTAGGGTCCTAGCAATGGATGTTCCCTGACTCGCAGCGCGTTCTTGTTGCTTGGGTTGAGGAGATCTCGCACACGCTCACAGTAGATTTCCATATAGCTCACCTGCACAAAACAAATTTATATTATCTCTGCATCAAAAGAAGGAGAAAAAACATTTCTATTATATGAAGTAAGATTTCTAAACTTGTACCAACTATAACAAGTAGAACATCAACGTAACTGCATCTTTTCATTGCATTCAATTATTGTTTTAAAAAATAAATCATAGTTCACACTTTAGTGAGTGAGTGTGTTTGGTTTAACGCCGCTTTTAACAGTATTCCAGTTATATCGCAGCTTGTCAGCTTAATGTGGGAGGAAAGCCCGAAGTGATGCAGGTCTCAGACGTTTACCACTTCGGTGAAACCCACGAGGACGGGTATGGTGCTGACAACCCTAGAAACATAATCGGGGCGAACCGGGATTTGAACCCACAATCATAGGTTTCTGGCATGCCCAAGGGACGCAACTCTGCACAGCGAATCACGGCGCCTTAGACGACTGGGCCACCCATGCCCCCAGTTCACACATGAAAATCTATACCTTTCAAAAGAAATATCATACATGTCAACCATTAACCAGTGTTTCCATGATTTCTAAAATCAAAGCTTATAATTACTTTTATTTTCAAACCCATTAACTTTGTACTTTCTTCATTTCCTTCAAGAAAAGAATGTGCATATCTTAAGCCTAATCAGTCTGAGTGCCTGTGGCTATGTTTAGCAAGAAACAGTTTTAACACTGTGTGTTTCAAAGACCCTTATCCATAAAAACCAAACCAAAGTCTTCATCCAAGACAAAATGTTGTACTGATTTCATGGACTGAGTTTCCATATCAGAATATTGAAGACAAAAGAAAACATTGCAAAGTTGATATATTTGTTAATCAACTTGACTTTTTATGTTCTGAATATCACTCAGACAATTTAACTTCGAACTGCAGCTACAGTCCAATATATAGCGTATCTCCCTCTTATGCCTTTTCATATCAATGTGTCATAAAATGTTTCAAACTCGGAGTGTTCTATTTATCATCCAAAATCATTGTTCCTACTTTTTAGTTTGTGGACAGTAATACCAATGTCTTGAGTGTACAAAGGACAGATAACCAGCTTCAGTGGCAGAGATTAGTAATGTCATTTGATAATGTCATGGTAACCGATGATGTCACAATGGCCCTCGATACTATTCAAAGGGACCACTAATTTTAGTTCATAATAACCGTAGTTTGTTATAAGCATATATACAACATATATACAACAAAATGACCGGGACTAAAAAATAAGTTCGTCATATAGGTCAGTTTGTTATAAAGGTGTTCGTTATAAGCGTAGTTTACTGTATTATGTTCAATTTAAAGGCCAGAATATATTTGGAAAATACTCCACATTCAAGTTTACCTGGCAGTTATAAATGTGATGAAATCGTGGTAATAAAAGATGCTATACTGACAGACCAAAAACAGATTTGTCTTTACTCTTCTCAATGGTAAATATAATCATGTAGCTAATAGCACAGATGCTACAGAAACAGTCTTGTTCCACAATTTCAAAATCTGTAATTTTCCAGACAACTATAAAACAATTTCAGTTTATTTATCATATTCATTCTGTTAAACTATGAGGAAAAAATCAACAGGCAACGGACATTTAATATTTCCTATTAGCCATTTAGATCTCTCTGATTACGTTAATGGTCCTGATTAATATCTACTGGTATTTGTCCAGTGGGCCAGCGTATTTGTCAAATACTGAAGTGGTTCTCACTTTAATTGAGTTCATTTAATTTGAGTGTCGCTGGCTTGATAAAGGAACAGCATCTGTACCAAAACGTCGCATTGAAAAAACAAAGAAGTTAAAATCTGTAACTCAACTCTGTCTTCATCAATACTACAGCTTGTAAAATGCCACTTTACGTAATGTTTTCAAACGTAGTATTATTCAACAGTTTAATCAAATCGTTTTTCTTTTTTTCAAACTTGCATAATGCCTTAATCCTACGTCACTATAAATTACTACATTTAGCCGGTTCATAACAATCTCTTGAAAGGTCAAGTGATCGAAGGTAAATATTCCCTGAAGGCAAGCTCTCCGCCTCCACAAATTTTGGCCAATCTCGGAACCACGAGAAAAGCAAGAGCTCTTCACTTACAAGGGTACTATGTAGCAGGTGAGATTATTGATTTTTTCCCCCCGAAGAGTGACCGTGCTCCAATGAGCGACAGGTCTATCAAGCATCCATCTTGTTCTCTTACAGCATCATTACATCCATATATGGTCCAGAAGCCATGCCTAAACTAACAATCTGCCTCGTCTGACGCAAATCTTTGCAGCAGTGACGACGAAACGGACAATGTTGTTTGTGTGAGCAGTCTCTCATTTCCCTCTTATAATGAAATTGATTGGTAGGAATATCGAGGTGTTCTAAAATCTTATTATTTGATGCTTGGAGAATGGAGTATTTTGAGAGATTCAAGTAATCACATCGCTGGCAGTAATGGCGTTACCATGGAAACCAATTCATCAGTTTAAACCCCTTCATTTGCTGATGCAGAATCTGGATCTAAGCCATGGTTGGGTGGTGTTATTAGGCGTAGGTTATACACAATAAATAATTGCTCACACGTACGCTCGTACATAGTGTCAAATTTGCTGTATTGATCAGAATAACAGATGTTGTTGAATCAGAACAGAAATAACACATGGATCCTTTTAGGGAAAAACATCCTGGTTGAAGTGATGAACTCTGTAATATTGCTGCCGTAATGATTTACTCATCAACATAGCCTGCCTTATTCACAAGTATGGAAGGATGTACTTTAATCTGAATATAGTTAAGGCTGAATGAAATTGCTAATAATCTTCACCATCTCAAAATTGCCTGATTCTATTTATGATCATAAAAAGGCTTAGAAATTCAATTTTATTTTCCACAACAAAGTTGCCATCTATTTAATGGCAAAAGTGATAGTTCACAAGGAATTGTCACTTGCCCATTGGGCATTTAACTTGTCTCAGATCAGCAGACCTATGTTAATTTTGAATCAGCCTTTTTATTGTAGAAACTTGTCAATGGAGTTTTGAAAAAGATTCATAGTTATATTCGAATATTCATGAAATTACTTTTGCAGTTATTTCCATTTTGAATTCATTTTTTTTAAATTTCTCGTTAAGAAGAAAAAATCCATTTTATAAAGACTTAAACACAATCTATTTCTTTTCTATTCCAGGAGGTGAAGTGCTCTTAGTCAAACAGAAAGAGCAGCTCAAACACCTTGAAAAGTAGCAACAAGAAAGTCAATGCTTCTGGAATAATAACAACACATTCTTGTAGCATCATTGATAATCACAACGAACATCATCAGCATGATCAAAGCTCGTCAACCCCTTTCCCATAATGCCCATTCGCCATAGATCTCTTCTGCCTTGATAGGGTTCATTTGGCTGAAATGGGGAGTTATTTTGGGCATCCAGCCTTTAAGCCAAGATACTGACAACTCACCATATTAACGATTTCACGTGGCAAGTAACGAACAAATCAATAAACATTCCGATGAGCGGCGCCCTCTGGTGACAGTATATTGATGGCTGTTATTTGGCATTCTGAGTCTCTACACGGAATGCTTTTGGAAATGGACACATTAGCACTGATCAGGTTGAAATGTTTGGTTCAGTGAAAATGAGGCATTAAAATTTGTTGGAGACTTAACCCGAATGTTCCTTCGGATAAAAAAATATGGAAAGGGATCAAGTGAGAAAATATCCTTGCAAAGGATAACAAGGCATGGACATGATGGAGCTGGTTTAAGTAGAAGGTTGTGAGAGCAGGTCACAACAAATTACCAGTGCAAAGGAATCAGTTTACACACAAAACTCTTCTTTGTTTGACATAAGCTAGGGAATTTAGAACTCTGTCTACAGAGAATCTTGTTTCTAATCTGCTGGTTGTACTCTGAAGATAGATTTATTGTGTGGTTTACAGAACACTGATCCTCATGTAAACTAGGCCTAAATACCCTTGTAATGATGATAATGTTGAGCCAACTGCATAGAGTGAGTGAGAGAGTATGGTTTTACGCCGCTTTTAGCAATATTCCAGCAATATCACGGCGGGGGACACCGAAAAATGGGCTTCACACAATGTACCCATGTGGGGAATCGAACCCGGGTCTTCGGCTTGACGAGCCAACGCTTTAACCACTAGGCTACCCCAACTGCATGGAACAGTCTCTTGATAAGTGTTCTTTTCAATAACTTATTTACACCTTTAAAAAATATATAGATTCTATTTGTGACGTGTAGTATTTTTTTATATTTTAATTCATTAAATCGTTGGGATAAGTTCTAATTACAATTACCAGCAGTCAGTTATCAAACCAGACACTTTCCTTTTTTAAATTATACATAATAAGCATAAGTGTTTCATGAAAATAATGCAGCCTTACATCTGTTAGTGGCATGAGAAAGCTGTAGCATCAAATGAAGACAGGATTGACTTGTGGATTTCAACTTCTTATGACACAGGTTGAAATCATTAAGTCAATCCTGTCTTCAAAATGCAGTTTAGGCCAGACTTTGAACTTGGTTTAGGAATCTGCCGACTCCTAAACGTTGAAATGTGATAAAATATAATCTAAATTATAAGCAGAGTGTTAGTTTTTTTATTCCGCCGACCAGATATAAGTAGAGTTATAAAAATCCCACTTTATATTCTGTCAATATTAACATGAATAAATTTTCAAAAATAAGGGTGTTCGGTATTACCGGTACAACGGTATATTGGGGTGCAAATCTTCAGCAATACGTCTTGCAATATGTTTGTAAATGTAGCAATATATTGGGGAAAATATAAATAAGTATATTTATGTGTTCCTAATCGATATGGAGAAATAATATCTTTCTGATACAATTTGCCTCTGACATTCTTTTTATCAATTAGCATGTACACATCGCGACTATCAAGCTCCTCTTGTTTTGTTTTTATTCTTTAATCTCTTTATCATACATTTATTCACTGAAATGGAAAAATAGTGAGGGACACTGACTGATGGTATCTGACATTAATACAGGGTATAACTCTGATTAACTCATGAAAATGTAAATTGGCAGTATATTGCAATGCAAATCGCAATACAGGTTAAAGTAAGGCAATATATTGCAATACAAAATCCAGGTCAATACACAGCCCTAATTAAAAAGACTATAGTTAAACAGTGAGGTATGGACAGTTTGTAGAGACCCCTATGCACGGAGACCAGGGCAGTGATCAGCCTAAATCAGCTCATATCATCCTATCACTGTGTGACAATGAATAAATCATTTCATGTCCAATTAACCAATGGTGCACAAACATCCCCATATGTTTAACACACATACACAGACATGTTACCAGAGCTACAGATAAGCAGCGTATTTGTGTAATTTACCCCTTAGATATATTCAAAACCCAGTTACTTTCAATTAACTTGTGTACAGAAACGCATGTATTGAAAGAAAAACTCAAATGTATAAAAACAGCACAAGTAAATACCCAATGAAGCTTTTTCAGAATGCAGACAAAGGAGCTAATTTCCGAAACACAATTACAAGCTAATTTACTTTCCGGGTCAAGCCTATATATTTAGAACAGTTATATCTAAAACATTATTTCATTTCTTAAAATCTTAAAATGTTCATTAATTTTGGAAAAAACAACAATAGAGTGATGAATAGATGAGTGAAAAAATATTGGTTACCCAATGAAAAATACAATAACCCAATTAGAATAGTAACCCTTGATTAAAAACTCAATTGCTCAAAAAGTTATCTGGAGCTCTGTGTTGCAGTATGTATCATGTGAAAGCTTAAGTCGAATGTCTTTGACTTATATTAGGCAAGAAACATGGCCATGATGACCTGTGATGCTGGTCACACATCTCTAACAAGTGGTCAATGGGTACATAAAAACATATCTTCATTATATTTCAACATATCTTTAATTTGTTTTCTCACATTAAGAGAGACATCCTCACGCCATGTTGTCAGGGAGTGAGGTGAGGTGAGGTGAAATTGGGTTTAACGTCGCGTCCAAGATTATTGCACTTATATAGCGACGTGCATGTACGTGTGTGTGTTTGTGTGGCTGCTTGTACTAGTCCGGACTGATGCCGATTTATAGTGCTAGCTCACTGAGATACCATGACGCAGTTTAACATGAATACCCCACTCAGACACAGTATACGGACTCCGAGCCGACCAGTCCTTGTTTTAGCCCCTTAATGCCGAGCGCCAGACAGGGTAACAACAAGTACCATCTTTTAACGTCTTTTGGTATGACGCGGCCGGGGATCGAACCCCGGACCTTCCGGTCTCCGGGCGGACGCTCTACCACAAGACCACGGAGGCGGTCTGTCAGGGAGTGAGGACAATAACCCAGCCAGGCTGAGACGGACCTCCTTCCGGGGTCCAAGACACACCCACCAACCACAGCTACAACCTGACCCAGGATGAGTGGAGATACTAGCACTACCTGACACAAGACTCACCTCAACTGAGAAGTGAACATCCTCACTCTCATTCTTCCTGATCCGTTGGAATAAATCATCACAAAGCTGCAAAAGAAATCCACAAATTTTGAACTGTTCTCTTGAGAGACTGGTTAAATCTGGCTGCAACACTCAGATATTTTAAAAAATCACATAAATGATATATCTTCAATACGCAGGAAAACACAGAAATATTTTATTAAAGATGTCAACCAAACAAAAAGTGAAGATTCTTTTCATTTCCAGTGCAGTGTATCTCAATTTCAGAGACCTTTAAAGAAAATTATCACAAAAGATGTTCCTGCTTCGAAACTTGTAACTTTTATCAAGTTACTGGAATGAAATGATATTTTGACGTGTGTTCTGAAGCGTCCAGGAAAAAGCATCCAGGAACAGTGTCCGGGAACAAGTGTCATGTTCCTGGACACAGTGGTTGATTCATGGGTACACAACAGCTTTGCGGAAAGCGTTTAAGTTGGCATGCAGCACGTGCTTATTGCTGGATGAGCGCAAAATGCGCATGCTCTAGACACAGTTTATTTCAGTTGGCTTTTGGCGTTCATGTGGGCAAGTAGTAAATGGATATCTCTCTCTAAGTTACAAAATAGTGAATTAGAATAGTACAGAAATAGAATAGAATAGATTAGAAATAGTTGAGAGAGTTACCCATTTACATTGTTAACATACGGCAACTTCACTTTAAGTTTCGAATCCATTTCATTTTATCTTATTACATTTTCATTGTTCATTACATTACAAGGGGATTTCACGTTTAGTTGATTACAAGGGGATTTCACGTTTAGTTTATTGCAAGGTAAGTTCATGTTTAGTTTAGTTTAGTTTAGTTTAGTTTAGTCTTCCACTGCGAACCAACGTGCATATTGAATGACAGCAACAACTGCGAACTAACCTGAGGAATGATCCCCTGTTGCCCCGGCTCATTCTTGCCCATCATGGTGTAGCTCTTCCCCGACCCAGTCTGGCCATATGCAAAGATACACACATTGTAGCCTTCGAACGCATGGTCCAACATCTCCAGACCAATGTCCTCGTACACCTTGTTCTGTGATGCAAACATCGGGTCATTTGCCTGAAACAAAGAAGAACATAGTGAATGGTGTGGCAGCCTTGTTTCCGTAGGATGAAACAGCTGACAGTATATGGGTTGTATTGACTACAACTGTGGGTACCTTGATCTCACTGTCAGGACTTTGCTGTTTACACTATTCAAATAAACAACATGGCTTCATAGGCCTACAGTTCTTACAGATGACTCCATGTCAAACAAATAATGAAAGGAAATTGAACAAGTGATAACGTATCAAACTCCTCATAAATCGATTATCCATTGATCGTGGACACATTTGCAGAGCCCTTTCTTGTCTGCAGAATTCACCTATTTTGCACAACGGTTGCAGAATTCACCTTTTTGCACAACCATTGCAGAATTTACCTGCATGCTTTGCACAACTTGCAGAATGCACCTATTTGTACAACTATTGCAGATTTAACCTATTTTGCACAGCAATTCACCTCTTCCGCCCCAAAATTTCAACCTTTCTGACATTTGTACACCAATGCAGAATTCACCTATTTTGCATAACTTTTGCAGAATTCACTTATTCTGCGCAACAATTGAAAAATGTCTCCTATTTTTCCAACAATTCAACAATTCACCTATTTTGCACAACAATTGTGGAAGTCACCTTTCTCTCTTACAATTGCAGAATTTGCCTTTTTTTACACAAAGAGCTAAAGTTCGTTAAGCATGTTTAGTTTTCTAAGTGTATTCTATGAGATGGATACAAATTCATAAGGGTTTATTTCTATTGCAGTCAGGGATGTGATTAATGCCACTTCTAAATAGCCCTAAAAAGGGTTTACAGCTTATTTTTCTGAAGTTTGGCTTTTGCTACCATGGCTGTGAAACTGTTGCTAAAATTCAAAGTTGGAAATTCATATCTGTCTGTTCAAAATCAAGCAAAAGGAAATGTTTCTTGTATCAAAATTGGATAATTCGATACTTGTGTTTCTGTTGTCTAATGTTGCCATGCACTGCGAATCACATAATTTCACTGGGTCAGTGTACTGTGCTGCTTATATCCAGTCTACTTGACCAAACTTGCATCTTGGTATTATTTTCAAAAGATCTTACTGTTTTTGGACTAGTGGTTAGAGTCGCATACTGAACATAACGTTTTCATTTTATTTTCTCATCAAGCAAGTACCTTTGATCAACTTTATTCCAATATTCACAATGCTTAATTTGCTTCTTCAATATGCTGTCAAAAACCTTTGCAAATCACTCATGATCTATTTTTTTAATGTATTCACATTTTTTATAAGAGAAAAACAAAATTTGATTTAATTTCTAAACTTGTCAATGTTCAAAATGGAGCTGTTACCTCAGGACACGACCAAATAATCAGTGTTTAACGATATCACCCAAAAGTTGATCAGAATCAGTTTGAAGAAATATAACATGTCTAATTTGCAGATGATACCAAGTTGTGAAACAAGATAAATAATTACACCTGACGATGTATATCATCTATCATACCATTAAGTTCAATTTTCAGATACTGTTGCATGACGATGGATTTATAATTTGGTGATAATAATGCAGCTTTAGAAATCTGTTTTTAAAGACTCATCTCAAGGACTGGTGCGAAACTCGTTAAGGACTACCATCACTGTTTCTTCCTTACAATGTCTCTGCCGAATTTAAAAGTCATTGAGGCTGGTGTGCATTTCGAAAGCTAATTTTGTCAAAATGGAAATCACAGTTAGTGTCGAAATGAAATGTTATCCACGATTTAATCGTGTGAGCTATGGTCTACAGCCTGATTCACCCAGTCTACAACATCCTACCAACACAGCTTGTACCAAAAATATAAATATTCCTCAATTAGATGACTTAGTAGTCTGACCTGGCTACTCTTATCACGTTCAAATTCAGACATCGGAACAAGCAACAGCAACTGTGCATAAACAAATCAAATAATAATGCTGAAAAAGATGAAAACAGCCGGTTGATGAATAAATCAAAGCGAAGCAGAGGAAAGCTCAGTGGATACCATGTACTCAATAATCACGTCCTGTCCTGGCCTACCTACATGGAAGCCAAGCTAATCAATACTTGCGTCTTAGCGTGTCTCACAGTGCACGGAGCTGATGATCAGCATGGCTTTGTCTTGAAATAATGGATGTGGAGGTAATAAGAAGTATTCCACGAGATGCTTTACTTGTATATCAAATTAGTTTATCCCCGATATTATAGATTTTTCATAATTTCCAGGACCCCGTTCCTCAAAGCAATCTTAGCACTACGATGATCATAAGCCTGTGTTAAGGTATGGGACTTATGATCACCTTAGCGCTAAGATCGCTTTGAGGAACAGAGCCCAGCACCAGTGACGAAAATACGTAGAGGCAGGAGGTAAAAGTGGGGGTTATGGTGTTGTCAGTAATATTACAGCTGTGGTCTAAATGAGCATGGACTACACCAACCAGAGCCCAGTGTGCAGGCATTTATCTAAACCTACTCTGAGGCTGATCATCGGCCCCAAGTCTGCAGCAAACATCATTACAAATTCCCAATTTGGAATTAAAAACTTCCAATTTATGTTGCTGTGTGTGTTAGTTAGTTATTGGCTATATATATATATATATACAGCCAATAACTAATTATACGGTTATGAAGAAGTAACCTGTATTCACTTATAACAATTTTAAGACCAACAAAGAGGAACAAGTTTTAAAGCTTTGTTTTAAATTATTGCATGAAAACCTCTGAATTTCGGAAAATATGAACTACTAAAAAAAAACAATTTTGAACAAAATAATGATTTTTCCACTTTGCCTGCCAGTCAGTGGCACTTAACTAAGAATCCTGAATAAAAACCCTGAGTGTGAGTTACAAATTAAAAAGTTTTGTTGGTTTGTGGTTTAACCCTGCACTCAGCAATATTCCAGCTATATGACGGCGGCTGTAAATAATCGAGTCTGGACCAGACAATCCAGTGATTATATCATGAGCATCGATCCACGCAATTGGGATCAATGACATGCATCAACCAAGTCAGCGAGCCTGACCACCCGATCCCATAAGTCGCCTTTTACGACAAGCATAGTCGCCTACAAATTATAAAGAAGCTATGGAAGTGGGTTATGCTGACTCTGCACTGTGACACTGTATCTGTGACACTGTATCTGTGACACTGTATCTATTTGAAACTTGAGACTGGTCTAGACCCACCACAGGTCAACAGTAAGCAAAATGAAACTTGTCATTCAGATTAACACTGGAACTATACTATACATTAGGACAACAGTATATTTGCAGCCTTATATAAAATAATTAACCATAAGGTCTGTGCTTGTAATGGTATCATTATAATCCACAACTTATTTTCAAAGTCAACATGAATAAAAGAATTGATTTGGATCTCATCAATCATAGCAAAAACATATTCTATTCTATTCTTAGCCTTTGACATTTTCTTGTAGGATGTCAAATCGACAAGCATGAGTCAGATCCCCTGCATGTTTTCCAGAGTTGTGCTCAGGAGGCTATGAATCACTTGGCTTCAAACAGTTGAACTCAATCACCAGGCCTCCATCCATGTTGAGGAAGTTTGGGATTATGTTTTATAACAAATAATTCTCCCACACAGACTTTGCAACTTCCTACACCAACTCTGTGCAGCAGGAGCATCATCATCTCGGGGCTGAACAGCACTCCAGGTACAATAACAAGGCTAATGGTCCAACAGTTCGGAATATTTACAATCTCATTAAAACCAGTTCTTAGTTCTCGTTACCGCTAAACAAAGATCTGAGGACATCCCAGTACGGGTCATGTCAGACCGACCTTGCGTGAACTTTGACCGACAAATGGAATAACAAATCAGAAGACAGCTTTCTCTTGCTTTATGGCACTAATTTCAAATTGTCGACTACGCTTCAAAACATATTTTGACAAATTCTCGATTTAAAATTTGAAACCTGAACAAAAGAAAGTGTTGGAATGGCTAATAGATAGTCTAGATTGTATGGATTCAGTCGTTAAACTCGTAACTATCGTTCGGAATACCCCGTGTTAAAGTTTTCGAGGTTGCATGATTAGAAATAACATTCCGACTGTCACTTTCATGATCTGGTAAGCGACGCTCTGATTGGTAGGATGAAAGGTCGTTCTGACGTGACCCCTAATGGGATGTCCTCAGATAGCGAAAACTAAGGTCTGATTTTAATGAGATTGGAATATCTATTTTACCTGTTCATCCCCTTCACATGGAGGACCAAGTTTAAGATTTAACCAACACCATTCAGAGCAGAATATGTTTGAGTGAAATAAGTATATTTTATGCCTCAGTTGACAATATTTCAGCCATATCCCAGAGCAGCCTCTTGAATACAGTGAAACTGTTCATCTGGTTTGTCTCTTTCCCCGTGAACTTGTCAGGATTAAATGTCCTGATAAATGTATCACTGTAAGTGAGTTATGTTGCTTTGAATTGTTGAAGATGTTCCTGAAAAGCTTCTTAACAGACCAACAGGGTCTCCCTGTAAATGAGTCCAGACCAGACAAACCAGTTGTTGACTGCATGAGCACAGTCCATGCCATCGTGTCATGATGACAGGACCAGCTTCTACCAAGGACCAAATCAAGGGTCAATCAATTCCCAACTTGCCCGACTTGTTGTGTCAGATCGCTGGACAAACAATAAAATAAGCTTCAGTTGTACTTGTACAACCTTGGTATTTAGCGTAAGTGAGTGAGTTGGGTTTAATGCCACTTTGAACAGCATTCCAGGTGTATCATGGGGCGTTAGCTTAATGTGGGAGGAAAGTGATCCCGGTCTCAGACATTTACCACTTTGGTGAAACCCACGAGTACGGGTATGGTGCTGACAAACCTGGAAACATAATCAGGGCAAACCGGGATTCAAACCCACAATCATAGGTTGGCATGTCAAGGGCACGCAACTCTGTACAGCCAATTGGAACGCCTTGCATGATCTTGATATATAGAAGATCAATGGTGATCACATATTCATACCAAGTACTAAATATAGCTTTAAAAGTGTAAACATTGTGAGTATGACCAATCAACTGATGGCAGTGTGCTGTTTACGTCCTTGGTTCGATTTCGATCACACTTTCGACATGCTCCCTGATTGGTTGATCAGGTTAGCATCATGACCATACAGCCAATTGTGCTACAACTGTGATTTTGTTTGTTTGTTTGTTGTTTAACGCCGCACTCAGCAATATTCCAGCTATATGATGGCGGTCTGTAAAATAATCGAATCTGGACCAGACAATCCAGTGATTGACATCATGAGCATCGATCCACGCATTTGGAATATATGCCATTTGTATCAACCAAAGTCAGAGAGCCTGACCACCCGATCCCGTTAGTCGCCTTTTACAACAAGCACAGTTGCCTTTTACGGCATGCATCGGTTGCTGAAGACCTGTTCTACCCCAGAATCTTCACGGGTCGCTACAACTATGAAGAACCATCAGCAGGTATTAGAATATCCATATTGAAAACAAAGACTGTCAGCTTGACTGAATACTGTGTTAATGGATGCTGATATGTTATTCTCCATCAAAGTTTGCATCAAATGACTGCAAATGGTAAAAGACGTCAAACGTAAAACAAGGATTTTCTAAATTCACCCGTGACTTCTATCAACAAAGGGACTTAGCTATCATATTATAAGCACCATCATCATGTTATGTCAATGCAACATCAATACTTTACATTTGAAACTTAATCAGTGACCACAACATCCTAAAAATTCTTACGTTTGTGTGTGACCAGTAGGAATAGTCGAAGTTGAAGCTCTTTGGAGTCCCATCCCTCTTGTCCTTAGGTGGGGTGATGACTGCAATAGAAACAGATAGTACTAGTCTGCTGCTCCAAGGTGACAAGTCTGGTTGGTTGGTTGGTTGGTTTGTCTATATGACGGTGGTCTGTAAATAATCGAGTCTGGACCAGACAATCCAGTGATTGATATCATGAGCATCCATCCACGCAGTTGGGATCGATGACATGCATCAACCAAGTCAGCAGGCCTGACCACCCGATCCCGTTAGTCGCCTTTTACGACAAGCATAGTCGCCTTTTACGGCAAGTATGGGTTGCTGAAGACCTATTCTACCCCGGAATCTTCATGGGTCTGACAAGTCTGGCAAACATAGTGTCAGCACCCATCCAGGAGGTTGCGCCTTTTGAAGTCACGGCCCAGTGATCCCAACATCCATCACCCATTTATCTGACAACTTCTGTCCGGGACATGGCTTTCAGGGTTCTCACCAACCATTCTGACCACACAATCCTCATTCCATCGCTTCATGGAACCAGTGAGTGAGTGAGTGAGCATGGTTTTACGCCGCTTTTAGCAATATTCCAGCAATATCATGGCGGGGGACACCAGAAATGGGCTTCACACATTGTACCCATGTCGGGAATCGAACCCGGGTCTTCGGCGTGATGAGCGAACGCTTTAACCACTAGGCTACCCGACCGCCCCTCATGGAACCAGATTGAGTTACACACAGTGACACATATTCTGCACTGATTTCCCTCACAAGGCAATGGCAAGAAAATACTGCACACAATGATCTGACTGATCTACATTCACAAAATCAACCCCATTTAAGGTGTCCCCTGCCGTGATATCGCATATATTGCTAAAAGCGGCGTAAAACCATACTCACTCACTCACTCACAAAATCAACCAATAGAAAAATAATATCAAATTATATCAACTACATATATATTATGTTTGAATTTCAAGAAATTAACTCCATCACAAATTTCGTCTTAAAAAAATAGGAGGTAACTCCTACCGGTAGTGTTTCCCTGCATATTAATGATGCACTCAGCATCCCTGGAAATCTCTCTGCTGTTGAAGGGACGAACCCTCACTGCTACTTTGACGGACGACATGATGGCAGCTTAACTGAAAGAAAGAAATGGATTTACTTGAAAACATATCGATAATTAACAGACATAAGACTCAACAATGTTTTCTTATTAGCATAATACTATAGCAAAGGACTACCATACACACCTTTGCATTAACAAGGAGTGGGTGTGGGGTTGACACTGTTGTCAGAAGTAGCGTTGTAACTTTATAGCAAACAGTATCTTAATGCCGATACACACTGATTTACAAGAGCTGTACCACAAGACAACCAATACTTTAATATTTGAACATTTATAATAAAATAGGTAAGGTTTGATAGAGTAAAGTATGTCTGACAAAGTAATGTTGGTTAATCATCCATGAAGATCTTACAAGTCATCAGTCATGTACTGTAGAATGAAGATGTTTTTTGCTTCGTCAGCAATGACACAGCCATCCACTATAATCACTATAATCAGGCCTGTATCTAGTAGTTTTATGGTCCAGTTAGATGAGCTTGTCACTTAACAGGGAATGTTCACCAGACTAACAAATTAACAGGAAACAGTCTCTTGTGTCTTGTGATCACCACTACGAAGTCCTCATAACACTTTCCTCCTGGGAAGTGACAAAGTTCTTTAGTTGTCATTATTACGTTAGCTGGAGCTATCTTTGTCATGGTATTAACAGCAATGAGGATGTTTCCGGTGACCAGCTTTCAACACAAAACCCCGTAATTGTGACATTTAATCATGTGTAGCGGCCATAAAATTTCCGAGTCCCGTGATGGGATTCGAACCACGGACCTTCTGATCTGAGGTCGGATGCCTTGTCCACATGACCAAAGAGGTTAACCCCGTCAGCAAGCTGACAAGGTAAGGATGTCATCTGTGGGATGACTCCACACCCTGCTAAACAAGCAAAGGTGTAAATACATTCCCTGTAAGCCACATCTCCATGAAAATTTTAAAATGAGATATAGCCCAGGTTTACCTTTCCAAAACCCAAACTGGAATTCCACGCTTTGAGAATCCAGTGTTTCAATATGATTACCTGAGGACTCATATAGAAACACACCCGGTATGCCTAAAATATTGGAGCATGGCTGCAATGTATCACATGCCTAATGCTCCAACTGTATAACCATGTATCACATGCCTTGCTCCAACTGTATAACCATGTATCACATGCCTAATGCTCCAACTGTATAACCATGTATCACATGCCTTGCTCCAACTGTATAACCTACAAGCAGCACAACTGTTATGACATATGCAATAGTGCCAGTCTGTGTAGTTTCAATAGAACCAATTAACACTGTTGGCTTGGTAAGAAGAGTGAGATTGTTACCCCTGTCCTCCCAGATGGCCTTACGCTGAGCTGTACTAATGAGTGTATACCGAAGAGCAGTACTAATGAGTCTATCACAGACTTGCTACACACAAGGACAACAGCTGTCAATAGTAATAAAATCTAACACTGTAATGTGAACATATGTTAATACGGCTGATATGTGCATTCGTCAACATAGACACCACACAACATAATCACACATCACAACACCTTACAAGTTACATATAATTGTCATCCCCAATAATGACATATGGTATATGTTAATTTTTTCATATTTATTTGAAACTTATGCTCATAACAGTTTAACAAGCCCTGCTAGGATTATTTTATTGTGGAAATTTTCAAGGGTTTACTCATCATGCTATGTTGCAAGTCATGCTCATGATTGTTGTTGCCGTTATCAACGCAATAAGCGCCCAGGACTCTCTCAAAATTAGAAATAGGGGGCTCTTATTAGAATATTATTTTGGTGAAAAAAAACAGAGTTGAAAAATACATTTCGTTGTTTATGCCGACAGCCTGAAATGTTTATGTACGACAGATATATTTTTCTAGAATTTGATTGCCCATAATTAAGGGTGCATATAACACACGAGTGTGTATTGTACGCGAATTAATATGTCTTGTGAACATTGATCAATCGGAAGGGTGGCTAATTGGGATTGTTCACTAGCAAATATATTAGCAAATACAGCCGTGGGCGCTTATTAGAGCAAGGCGCTTATTACGTCGAATACGGTATTGTTAATTAATGTTCTCATCAGTTACATGTATTACCATACAGCAGCAAATTATCAATAAAAACATTTTCACTTGAATTATACAATATCTGATTTTGTTTTGTATTTTGAGACAGTTGTTCATGGTTGATCACTGTTGTCAGTGTTGAATATGATTATTTAATTATGATTGATCATGGGACTGTCACTGGAAACAGATCATCTATTGTTTAGGACCATTGTTGACATTTCACTTACAAAAATTATATATTTGAAGTACAATCTCTTTTTTCAAAACCAATGAATGTTGATCTGAAAAATAATTTAACAAAGTTTAATTAAGGCAGGATTATGCAAGATACCCCGTCCAACGTTTGACCTTCCAGAATTCCTCAGTGCAAGGAAACTGATCCTTTGCTAACATTCAAGCATGGTCCTGAATTCCCAATTACCATTGTCCAGGGACAACCTTCCCTAACAAAGCCTGACTGACCATCAGAGACCACACTGACCTACTGACTTGATTGACTGCCGATCTATCTACAGACAGCACTGTCTCCGAGACCCTGGACAGTCTCCAGAGGCCATATTGCACCATGACAACAGTACAAACCAATTAAAAAGGGGATGCTAAATTAGTCCAAGTAATTACGGAGTCAAAGTGACACAGCTCATATTATGATTAATCGGAGCTTTCTAAATTGAATATTCAATAATTTAGTCATATTAGTCCTGACCTGTCATTATTCTTCGAATGCATTTTAATAACAGTGAAACAATGCATTACGGTGTCAGCCATATTTGTTTTTTATGCTTCTAATACACTGGGGCACGCGACAGCATGGCTGTTTAAAAAACAGGGGATATAAAGCTCAAAATAAGCAGACAATATGATGCCATATGAATGTGTATGGTTTAATATTAATAAACCACGAAAATTGAATAACAAAGCAATTTATTAACATCGAAAATCAGACATCAACAACGAAAAATTACACGAAAAGAGAAGTTTCATAATGACACCCTCATCAGTTACACGCATCGGGCCACATTTCAACAAACATGTTGTACTTTTTTATTAAGTTTAACTGAAAATGACATTTTTTTACAGAAGCTTTTATTACTGGGATTTTGGGGAGTGGGGCCAGCAGCGGAACAACTCAGAAACCATTACTAAAGAAGGAACTTGCACCCAACCTTACCAAAATGGCAGAAGGTGACCGGTTTACTGCAACTTAGCCTAATAAGTTTGAGGAATGTGAAAATATTTACACATTACTATTTTTTTATCATGTCTTCTAATGAAACAATGAAGTTCTTGAATAAACATTTGTTTGTTTAACGCCACACTCAGCAATATTCCAGCTATATGACAGCGGTTTGTAAATAATCGAGTCTGGACCAGACAATCCAGTGATTCACATCATGCGCATCGATCTACGCAATTGGGATCTATGACATGTATCAACCATGTCAGCAGGCCTGACCACCTAATCCCGTTAGTCGCCTTTTACGACAAGCATAGTCGCCTGTTACGGCAAGCATGGGTTGCTGAAGACCTATTCTAACCAGGATCCTACCGGGTATCTTGAATTAGCAACAATATACATACAGTGTTGGGAATTAGGGGCCCTTGAGGTGTTCTTCTATGTTATTTTGAATGCAGGGGCTCCCAAAATCTTTTAATATTAGGGATATGACAATGACCCTTAAACTTTCATTCTTTCATAAATTTTAAACACTGCACATACATAATATTTATTTAACATGGTGATCCAGAATAAGTGGAAGTGAGTGAGTTAATATTTAATGTCACTATGAGTAGATGTCAAACTTTAACCAAGACCAGATGACATGAAGGTGACATTTTCAGTATATTTTCTGATTTACCAAACATATTTCCAATCCATAGCCATGTAAAGGCAAGATTAATATGTTCCATGTTATTAAACCATAACCAGTTCTGTACAGCAACATAGACAAAAGGTAAAATTGAAATGTTGGACAAAACTACAAATTTGAATGTTGCATTCATTATCACCAGTCAGGATGACCTCATGTTTATGCAGCTTTCGTTGCAATTCAATCAGAGCATTTCAGACCTGCTTCTAAACACTGTTTTGAGAGAAGTGCAAGTTCACCTTAAGAAAGACACAAATAGGTATATATTCATGATAATTGTGTCTATTTTATTTCACAAGAAAACAAAACAAACAGTATCCGGGAACCAGTAAAGCGTTCACAGACTGGCGACACCAGTATCCAGGGCATGCAAGTTATTTAATGAGCAGGTTCAGTGACCTGCCCAAGTACATGAAAATAATGGGCGTGTGGATGGAAAAAAGTCTACATTTTCAGGAGGCCTCCCTGACTGATGATGATCACAAATGCCTGTTACACTTAATCGAGATTGGCTGCACAACATTATCTATGGCACCTTACAACATAAACTCATAATTATTTTCAAACGCTTACCCACTCCTATTCACATAGTGAAGATTTGGAATGTAGAACCTGGCTTGTGCATTCACACATCTGACATCCTGAGTGACAGTTATTAACAGTTATGAAGCAGTTGTGATTCACACCATCAATAATTGCACTTGCAACTTGATAATTTTCCTGACATCTGTACCATACCTATTGCCTACAAAAGTGATGAAGCATACTCCTCTCTTAAGTTAAATCTAAACAAAAACAGTGATTGTTTTTAACCACTATTATGAACCAACATACTTCCTGACCCAACACCTGCTTGTTACATGAAACACAAGTACTTTTAATGCCAAAAGAGAGTCCTTTGAATTGGCCTTTCTATTCCGTGTTTTATCTATTGTGTATATTAGCTGGTAGATGATAAGAAGGTTGTGGATACAGCATTGTATCACGTCTTTATCAAGGTCACCGCCTTCACCTGTGATATAACCATGTATATCTTGGACATGCTACTGACCCCCATGTCTGACAACAGCTGACAACAGCAGCACATTTCTTTAACATAGGGACCGACCTTTTGACATACAGGGGCCCTGGCATTTTATCAAAACAAAAAAATGTCCCAGAATATGCTCTGAAAAATTAAATAATTATGCTTCAGGCAGTTAGAAAAAAAACTTGTCTGCCAAAATAAATACATTGTTGCAAGATGTATTGTTTTTAAAATGTATTCAGCCTCAAATAATATCTGATATATTCACAAATATTTTTAATCATCATACTTCGAAGAGTTGCTTCTGAAGTTAAGTGAATGGGAGAGACTTTCAGATCATCATCTTGGCATGCGAAGGGCCTCAAATGAAATAAGTCTTTCCTATTCAGATTAACATAACTGCCACTCAGTGAAAGTGGTGTTTTGCCAGTGCATTCAAAATAACACTTGTAAAGTTTTGCAGGGACAGACACGACCACTAATCCGTCAATCCAAGAATTGTGAAAATCCAGAGGACCAGCTGTTTGCTACCAAAATCTAGATATTTAATATAAATTACTCATCCAAATGACTATAAGGCAAACCATCTCAAGTTTTATTTAGATTTGAATGTGTGAAACATAAACCTTTCTGCATTAACACGAACAATGTTAATGTTTAAGCTTTCCAAAGATTACAAATATTACAGCTGATGAAAGAACCCATAAATAGAAAAAGGCTTTTATACTGTAAAGGTAGTCTTAAATAACTGCACTGAATGCAAGGTTTACAAACTCAATCAGGAACACAGTATCTTTTCCTGACTTGACTGCCTAAATCCCTCATATAAAAATCTTAGATAAACCCCAGGCATTTTCAGAGTGGCCAACAATATTTAGTGACTGGCACATGACATAGCCTGTGACAAAAATAACCAGCTCCGCAGAATACAAACAGGTGGACAATAGTGTGAGCATCATGCTCATGCCCAAGCGTACAATCTCACCCCTTGTGATACCCATGGGTGAGGGTCCTGATGGGTTTTAAAGCTTAACGTAAAACACCCTTCAAACACTATCGTAAACGTAAAATTCATCTTTTTTTTATCGTAAATGCTTATCGTAAAATACCAAAAAATAACTGCTTTACGTAAATAAATAATTTACTGCTTAATGTAAAATGATTAAAATGGTCAAAAACAGTCTGTCTTCAAGACCCAAATGCTTCGCCACAGAAAGCAGGCTGCGCAACTGACGCAGGGGACCAGTCTAGAATGTTTAGCGATTTGAGATTTTACCCGGTATTAAAAATATGAATTGTCAGGAAGAAACGAAAGCAGAATTAAAAGTCCCATGTCCCTCCATGGCCGATTTTGGAATTTTTCGCGATGATTTTATTGAAAAAGAAGAAAAATTACTGCTTAATGAAAAAGTACCCTAAATTTTACTGCTTACTGCTTATGGGACCCACCCATCAGGACCCTCATGGGTTTCAAGCATCAAGATTTGCACAATCCTTGTCATTTCAGTGATGACTCTTTATAACCTTGGATGTCATCCCTTGGGTAGGCTCAATCTGACCATTTGAGTTCTTTCTAAAAGGGGGCACAGGTGGCCCTGTTATCTAAGTCGCTGTGCAGAGTTACAGGGGCGCACGAGAAACCTATGATCATAGGTTTGATCCCTATTTGCCCCAATTATGTTTCTAGTTTTGTCATCACCATACCCATCCTCATAGGTTTCACGAAAGTGGTAAACGTCCAAGTCCTGAATTACTTCTGGCTTCCTCCCACTTTAAGCTGACACCCCGTCAAATAACTGAAATACTGTTAAAAGCGGAGTTTAAACCAACCAACTCACTCATTCTTTCTAAAAGACTTCCTTTTACAACACCTTTCTTTTCATCTGCTTATAATCGTACATCTCACAATACAAAGCATGACACATTGTTTAATTATCTCATTTATACCAACAGTTACTGGGTGAACATCAGACAAATAGAGTCGGCCTTTTTTAATTTCTATTACTTTTACACCAGATATATCCAGGATCCAGCAAAATCTGTTCCATTCCCATTATTCAAAATTTGTTCCTGACGTATACCAATAGGTTAATTTCAGCTCCTTTGACACAGGGCCGTTTAATATCAACTAACCAACCACGATACACATGTTAACAAACAGCGTTTGAAATTAAGGGGGACAGTGTGTACCTTGAGGTCATCCATTGTATTTGAATCTAGGCACCCCCCGAAATGTTTAACTGAACATACCGTATTCAACGTAATAAGCGCCCATGGCCATAAATTGGCCAGTGAACAATCCTAATTAGCACCCCTTCCGATTGATCAATGTACACAAGACTTATATATTCGCTTAAAATACGTACTCATCTGTTATATGCACACTTAATTATGGGCAATTAAATTCTGGAAAAATATATCTGTCGTACATAAACATTTCAGGCTGTCAGCAAAAACCACGAAATTTACCTTTTAACTCTGTCTTTTTTCACTAAAATAATATTCTAATAAGAGCCCCCTATTTCTAATTTTGAGAGCGCCCTGGGCGCTTATTACGTTGAATACGGTAAGTGTTATAACAAGCACCCTTGATATCGAACACTGTATATTTCCTGGTATAACACATGTTTATTCTCGGCATTCTCTCAAAAAATGTTTACAGATTTGGATCACCAACATTATTTTTCAAAACTTGTCTTTGCAAGAGAGACACATTCAAATTGAATTTAGCCATTTAGTTAATATCTTCATCAAAAACATATTAAATAATTTGTGACCACCCCCTCAAATTCCCTCATACAGTTCTGTAGATGTCAAATGATGTACGTTTCATTGATATGTAAATTTCTAACACAGAACCAAATTGATTTGCACTAATGACGGCACGGCCAATCAATATGTATATATGTTTTCATCACCATCCTTAGTGAGTCACAGGTGTGACATAATGTAGGGCTGAATAATTCAGCCACACTTTGATGAATAACGTCTTTCATTGTAGATTTCAAAAAACAAAATGTTCCTATCATTTATTGATTTCAATCCATGATGTACGTGACACAATAGATTATTATCATCACTGTTGTTTTTATCTGTTGCAATCCGCTTCCCCTAAATCCTTGCTGTCAGTCAATTCTTCTCATAATTACATAGTGCTGACAAATTTATGGGGAAATCTAGTAATTACATGTGCCCAAAATGTCTCGGGACAGACTTAATGTCAAAACCATGATGAAATAGACATTAGAAGGGCTGACATGTTGATGTCAAACTCTGTTTCAAGATTACATATTTCATGGTGACATAACCACAGACACCAATATTCATCCCTGTTAATACACAATCCCAAAAGATCGAAATGAAACTTACGTTTTTTTTGCTGAAATCAATGCTATCCTCCCAGCCGACCTGGTAAAGATGTTAGTTTCTAGTGATACGGTCTGGATCTCCTGTACTGGAATGGATCAGGACCGACCCCAGAGGATCCAATCCCTGAAAGGAAAATCACCAGGACGTCAATTTCAAGAATCAGATGGTAGAACGTTGTCAAGCTGTCAAAAATCCCCCATCCTATTTAATATCCATGCTGCAAGACTTGTCCTTCCATCCAGTTCTTCAGAGACGAGTCGAGATCCACCATTTTTCTATAGGTGTATTTATTATTATCATTGAGGCTGGGAAGAATTGCTAATGTATCACGTCATGTCTGATTCTATGCCAACCAGCTACCACATTATTCATTTGTTTGTTCACTACACGCAGGATACCACAGGCATACAGTCTCGTTCTGAGCAAACTGGGGAATATTTCTTCATAAATTAATTAATTAGCATAGGTAATGGTATTTCTGGCCCAGCAAAGCGCTAACCTCAAAGAAACTGGGAAATATTGATCAGAATTCCGTCAGTATCCATTACTATTAAGCCTGAACTTGCAGAGGATGCTGGGAATGGATCGAGTATTGATCGGCAGACATTATGCGGATTTGGCATCGCCTCAATAGCTGTTGGTCTTGTCAGTCAGTCCAGCGGAACAGATTACCACTTGTTGTGTCACACCCGGTCTCCCATGAGTTGGTTCTCCACAATGGAGGATGTGGACAGACATGGCAGTATCAGCCACAATGGCCGCAGGCTAAACTGGGGGCATTTGGTATTATCATAATCAATGGAATACTCTTAACGAAACTGAGGCTGACTTTATACTTTCATGAATGGATGAATCATTTTGCGTGCTGACTATTATGTCATGGAGCCAATGAAACTACCCAATAAGTCAATCAAATGACAATTTGGGATCTATTGTCAGACCAAGTGGTGCACAAAGAAATTTAGAATTTCAGATATAACAGACTTTAAAGCAATTTAAAGGTTTAAAAATAAAGTCAAAATAAATGATGTTAAGGAATTATTTTACGTCTAGAATCCATGGCCATTGTCATATCTATATCAAGTTACAATGATTTTGTTCTGCTTAAAATCAAAAGCATAAAATTGGAAGGAAATATTTGACAAGTTTGAATGGTTTGGTTTGGTTTGTTTGTTGTTTAACGCCGCACTCAGCAATATTCCAGCTTTTTGACAGCGGTCTGTGTAAATAATCGAGTCTGGACCAGACAATCCAGTGATTGACATCACGAGCATCCATCCTCGCAATTGGGAAACGATGACATGCATCAACCAAGTCAGCGAGCCTGACCACCCGATCCCGTTAGTCGCCTTTTACGACAAGCATAGTCGCCTTTTACGACAAGCATGGGTTGCTGAAGAGTCCGTGGGTCCTTGTGTTCTTCTCCTATGGCAATTGAATCTTTTAACATTTGGGCAATGCCAAGGGCCCTTTGACTTTAATGCCTAACTTCCAACACTACTCCGATCATGGTCTGAGAAAAGCCACGACAGTACCATTACCCAAAGGAATTAACACAGAGTTTTGAAAGACTGTCTACTTCCTATTTTCTGAATAGTTCCACTTGCATTGTAAGCTGTGCCTTGTGTGACACGGAGACATTGTCCCCACATAATAAAGTAAATTATCTGATTAAATACAGATATGAGTGAGCAAACAAAGTGATGTTTCAACTGGTTGTATCAAAGTTTGTTGGGCTGATAATTTGATCCGCCTCCTGCCCTGTTAACACAGCCATACAGTGACCCTGACATGATCATTACTTGATGGTTTAGATTTACATCCATTCTATTCATACATCCTTCTTTCTTTAAAGAATCTGTATCTACGAATATCCCAGGTTAGAATTGGTCTTCAGCAACCCATGCTTGTCATAAGACATAAGACTTACGGAGATCAGCTGAGTTGTTGATGCATGTCATCGTATCCCAACTGCATAGATCTATGCTCATGTCAATCACTGGATTGTCTGGATTATTTACAAACAAATACAATACAGATTGAAATTTAAAAATTAACTTGTTATTACAGTGAAGACTACAAAATAAATATAACGGCACATGATAGCCGCATCGGTTCATGACAAGTACCAGATGCTGACTCTTTTGTTGAGAACATGTAAAAAATAGATTTTATTTGCTCTATCATCTGCAACAGTCTGAAACTTAAACCTGGAAGTTAAACTAATTATTGAAACTATCTTCCAGGTTCAGTTTCAGCTTACTGGGGACCAGTGCTTTCTTGGAAGACCTTTAAACATGATAAGCATACACACTTAATACCTTGTTTACAAGTATGAAATTCATAAAGAGTTTTGGTTCACATAATTAGCTGTCTGGATCAACTGAGAACAGAAAGGATGACAAATAACAACAGAAAATAAGGACAACTTGTGACAAAACGTATTTTCTTACAGTTATTAAAAATTCAAGAAAAATCCCTCACTAGATCTATATACAGTAAACTACGGTTATAACAAACACTCTTGTAACGAACTGACGGATATAACGAACTTACTTTTTGGGTCCCGACTATTTGCTGTAGTTATGCTGTATATGTGCTGATAACGAACTAAAATAAGTAGTCCCTTTGAGTTTCTCATAACCGCAGTTTACTGTAGCAGGAATATTGCTTACTCAGGCACACAAAAAACACTTACTAACTCCAGGGTGTATGGTGTATGAATTAGGGCTGGGACGAGTCCAAATCTACTACCCGGGTACCCACCACCCTATTACCCGACCCTACCCGGGTACCTACTGTAGGTCTCAGGAGATGTCTCAAAATGTCTGATCGGGAACATTTTTAGCATAGCCCTTGCAAATCGTATTTAGATACATGTATTAAACAATCTGGTCATTCATACACTGAAGTTGAATTAAGTTATATCTTTATTCAACCATATAAAAAATCAGAAGGATTGGGTGCTTAGTCAGAAAGAAATACGAACATTGGTGACATAAGTGCAACTATAGAGTTCTAGATAATTTTTGTCATTAAACAATATATCACGTGACTAACCAAGGGTCCGGGTAGTCCTGTGGGTACCCGGGTCCTACTCAGTACCCACCCGACCCGGGTACCCGAGTTACCCGTCCCAGCCCTAGTATGAATGTTATTTAATTGACAGGGAATACCAAGTTGGAGATGGGTTTGAGACCCCAAGGGGTTCACTGATGTGACAATACACACATAAGGGCAGTTTTCAAAATTCAAACTAGACCGGTACCCCGAGACTAACTTATGTTGAGGACAAGTAAAAATCCAGTCGTCCTCATTGACAAGTAGCATTTGAGGGCTGTCATTCTGAATCAGTTCTCAATGCTTCATTTTTGCTACAAATAAAACTGACAGAAAATATTTATACACATTGTGAACATTTTTGTCTTGTTGAAGCAGGACAAGCTACCAACATGACAAACTCTGTGGACTTGTGAAGTGATGTTTACACTAGTCCTCTGGACAAGTCTTAAAGAAAGACGAAATTCTAAGACTGAAAAGGGGCTCTATAGTTCACCCGAAAGTGTGTGACATTTGCATCTGTATCAATTAAGGATTGACTGTGTATTTTTTTCCGTTCATTGAGGTATGAATCGAAAAACCGATGTGCAAACTGTATCCGCGTAGCAACGAAAAATTTAATTATTATACATATGAGAGGGAGTGAATATTGCTTGGCCCTGCATCAGCCTTAAGCATGTTAAGTTTGTTTGTTTGTTTGTTTAACGCTGCACTCAGCACTATTCCAGCTATATGACTGAGGTCTGTAAATAATCGAGTCTGGATCAGACAATCCAGTGATTAGTATCATGAGCATCGATCCTCACAATTGGGATACAATGACATGCATCAACCAAGTCAGCGAGTCTGACCACCCGATCCCATTAGTCGCCTCTTACGTCAAGCATAGTTGCCTTTTACGTCAAGCATGGGTTGCTGAAGAGCTATTCTACCCCGGATCTTCACGGGTCTCACAGCCTTAAGAAATTGGTACAGTGAGTGAGTGAGTTGGGTTAAACGCCGCTTTTAACACTATTCCAGTTATATCGCGGCGTGTCAGCTTAATGTGGGATGAAAGCCCGAAGTGATGTAGGTCTCAGACGTTTACCACTTCGGTGAAACCCACGAGCACGGGTATGGTGCTGACAAACCTAGAAACATGATCGAAGAAATTGGTACAGACCAAATCCTAAATGATCGGAGTGAAGACCATTGAGGTCAAATATCACACACAAAAACGATAATATGTTATACACACATAATAGACATACTGCCTGTATTGATCTGAATCAAAGTATGCAATGATATGTGGTTGTGCATGCTGAGCAATGGGCCAAGGCAACACTGGTATGTCATGCTGTGAAGGCATCATGACATACCAGTTCAAATCTACTCTTTGGAGACGAGTTTACAAAACAAGTTAGGACACATTTGCATTTGACACAGACCTGACCTAACAAATCAGATATAAAAAAAAAGCATTGCAATCAGTGAAGTCCTCTTTATTGCATAAAACATCATTGTTGTGTAAAACTGTTAAATAGTCAACCCTTTGTATCATGTTTATCACTGTTTAATGTTTATGTCAATCAGATTTTAAAAACTCTAAATTAAACTATCTGATGAACTTAAACATGTTTGACGTGCTTAAGGAGGCATAAAAACACTGTTGCCGACTGTCCAGCAGCATATGTTTTAGTTAACTGTCAAACTGATGCTGGTGCGGCCTGGTAGCCTAGTGGTTAAAGCGTTCGCTCGTCACGCCCAAGACCCAGGTTCGATTCCCGACATGGGTACAATGTGTGAAGCCCATTTCTGGTGTCCCCTGCCGTGATATTGCTGGAATATTGCTAAAAGCGGCGTAAAATCAAACTCACTCACTCACTCACTCAAACTGATGCTGGGTGTGATGAGAAGTAACCTCCATTTTCTCTATTTGTTCTTTGATTTGAGATTTTGGACAGTTGTCTGGGGTTGTAAAGATTTGCTGAAGTTTTGGTGCAAGACAATACCTCGTGCCAGTATGAATTTCATATCAATACAACATGAAATATTTATATGACATGAGCAATGATGAGTAAGGACATGTGAACTGGTATCAACATAAATTGTCTGAAGACAGTGACTCAAATCTTCTTAATCAGTTAATGTTACAGTCGGGATACTTCTAATTGGAAATGTTTCTTTAAATTGTCACTGAAACCTTGTTGCACAAGACAAAACCAGGTTGCACCCTGGTCCCTTAAGTTTATTATATATGAAAAACAGATGCATAAACTAGTGTAAATACATACAATCTGAGATCTCTGATGACTGTCATGGTTTACATAAATCAATTAAGCATTAACGTAAAATTTCATAGGAACATATGCACATAATCTTGAAATACCCACACTTTGATAACATCACACCCAGACAGCATGACAAATTACACGTAACACAGGGATTAACCCTAATTTGTATGGTACATAAAGCTAAGAGGTATTGAGTGCATTCTAAAGTCGATGTGTGGATAAGTAAGGGTTAATCAGACACAAATTAGAGTTGTTTTTGCATGCACTTAGCCCAAGTAGACATAAATATTAGGATGCATTTTTCAGTAATAGGTTGCACTTTTGCATGTTTTATATGGCTAAATTGAGCCATGACCTTAGAACACAGACTATCCCATTTTACGTGACTGTAGTTAGGATTCATTATCTGTTGCATAAAGTTCGTCTTTTCAAAGACGTTTTTTTACCAGCTGCAAAAAAGCAAACAAATCATTGCTCTGTCACCTTCACTGAGGCTATTCCCCTAGGGTCAAGACACACAATTAAAGCTGGAGTTGAACAATGAATCCAAAATGCAAGTAATTTCTCAGTTACAAACTTGGACACTCTTTATTCTTAATGGTACACTGGGGATATATTCTTGGTGGTGCTGAAAGTCACCAGCATGTTTTGCATCCAAGCCAGCAGATTCTGAACACCTGCGCTGCGTTGTGGAGTTGAGCAGTTCATGCCAGAGCCATGCAATACATTGGCACCGGTCCATTTCCTAGCTAAAACCTTCTTATACAGTATGCAAAGGTAAATATTCAACAAAAATGGAAGCACTAAATAAGTCGTGACAGAGTTTCGTTTATGCTTCAGTAAATGCAAAAGAATATGTAACTATTAACATTACAATGATTAAGTTACAAGGAAATATTTATTCATTTTAAAATTTCTCTGAACAGTCTCTGTGAGCCAGTCAGTGAAAATGATCTATGTCGCCTTCACCAACATTCCAGCAAAATGATGACAGGGGCTTCACACATGGAACCCATGTGAGGAGTCAAACACTGGTCTTCGGTGTGATGAATGAACGCTTTAACCACTAGGCAGAGCTACAGATAAGCCGCATATTTGTGTAAAATACCCCCCAAAACTATTCAAAAACCAATTACTTTCAATTAACTTGTTTACAGAAACACATGCATTAAATAAAAAACTCAATTGTTTGAAAACAACACGCGTAAATACCCAATGAATCTTTTTCAGCATGCGTACAAAGGAGCTAATTTCCAAAACACAATAACGAGCTAATTTACTTTCCGAGTCAAGCATATATTAGAACCGTTACATACATCTAAAACATTATTTCATTTTTAAAAATCTCAAAATGCTTACTCACCTTAGTAAAAAAAACAATAGAGTGATGAATAGATGAGTGAAAAAATATTGGTTACCCAATGAAAATGTAATCAATTAAAATAGAAACCTTCGAGTAAAAACTCAATTGCTCAAAAAGTTATCTGGAGCTCTGACGAGGCTACCTCAGAGTGGTCTCCATATTAATGATTCCTTAGTCTTCACCCAAAAGTATCAAAAGGTATTTACTTTGGTTTGGACATTCCAGGGACAACTCGCTCCAATCATGGTACAGGACTGAGTTTGGTATTTTACATCATAGATGAAACAAAAACCTAATTTCCAACCGTCATGTAATGTGGTTGCATGTCACATCAAAGACATCATGGTTTTGACAACAAAGTTTTTTTCAGTACTAACTTCTCAAGATGTATAAAGTCAACACGACCTTTCCTTGTTCATATATCAGCATAGAGAATAATGAGTGTGGCGTTAAACAAAAAACAAAAATCATTTCAGAAAAGGGACTCCTAAAATATGTGGTTTCCTGTACTAAGATCTTTACGCAGAGAGCGATCATATCAAAGACCCTATAATTATATGACAGACAGACAGACAGATAAAAGTTTATTCGTAGTTTCGTCACTTCCTGATGGGGAAGGTACATGAATGTTATTGTCTGGTAGTACGAACAATTGTCAGGTAGGGTTAGACTTGCACAAGTCTCGAAGGCACTAAATATCAGAGAAATCCTTATTTCTAGATTAAAAATATAATAAGAAAAAGTTGGCGTCCTTAGACTGTAGTGTCCGCTCATCTAGACTTGCCTATTATAAAGATAGAATTTCTATACATCCATGGACTTATCTTTCAGAACCCACCCATAACAATGTCTGACTGATGATGATGTCAATATGATGAAATGTACATTGTTGACTGATTGGAGACAGCATATGAAATTAAACATGAAAAGATTTATATTTAACAAGTACATTCTATACAATGTGCACGTCTAAAGTCACTGGACTCTGGCTAAACAACATGCAACTGATGCAATGAGTTTCAGAAGTAATCTGCGGACTTTGGACAGTTTCCAAACATGAAAGATACTCTGCTGTCAGTGAGACATTGGTGTAATTCAGAAAAGAATGCCCTTGGGTGAGTGAGCGAGGAGGATTTAGGTGGCATTTAGCGATATTCCAGCAGGGAACACCAGGAATGGGCATCACATATTGCACCAATAAAGAGAACTAACCTTCGGCATGACAAACGAACGCTTCAACCACTTGGCTACTCCACCCCCGAAACTCATTAAAATCTTGGTTCTCGCTACCGCTTAACGTTTTGGTGTAATTGTCGTTGTTGATGTAGATATAGCTATTGAGGTACATGATGATGTGCTGGTGTCCAGGATGTAAGTGTCGGTGTCTGTATCTGTATTGCCTTGATTCCATAGGATTGACAACATGTTTCCTAGGGGAAAACTTTCACAACTCACTGTAAGGTTGTAAGTGATCATTCAAGAATGGGTATATGAATTCACAACTTGCCATCTTGGAGAAGGGACAAAGACACGCAACTGATAGTCATCAAGCTGGTCACCTATGAAGATCCATGTAGAGAATAGGTCTTCAGGAACCCCATCTTCCTGAGGCAAGAGAGTTAACTGACTTTAAAAAGTCCAGTTTCCACCAAACTAGGCTGGTATTATGGAGTTACATTTTGGCTGGACTAACGAGTCTATGCATAGTTCAATCAAAATCGCGCACTGAAATCGAAATCCGGTCCGTAAACTGTCGTGCAGATTTCGGTCGATTGCAAGATTTGCAAGGCATCCGCATCGCCAACTCGTTGTCAGCAGATGCTTTCCAAATCTTTTCATGTTTTTAATCAAGGTGCTCACATGATTTGATGCATTTCGCCATGTAAGACCCCTTTTATCACAATATAGATCTTGATCATTGATCAGATCGTCCTGACTGGGCGCCACCATTTTGTGTGAAACAAACGCAAGTGATACGAGAGGTGGAATCTGATTGGTCCATAGGAGAGGCTTAGAAGGAACATAACTGTTAATAGCCACTGGTGGCGCTATGATCGAGCCCAGTAATTCCAGCCTAGTTTGGCAAGGGTGGAAACTGGACTTTTATCCTCGGGAAGATGCAGGAACCCATGCTTGTCGTAAGAGGCTACTACTGGGACCGGGTGGTCTGTCAGGCTCACTGATTTGCGAAAGGTCATTCTGACTTGACACGTAAGGGGATGTCCTTAGAACTTTGATTAGTGGTAGTGACAACTAAGACCTGATTTTTATGACATTTCCCAAAAGAAACCTTTCAAATATTATTGATGAATTTTGTGAACATTCAATGTTTGTCATGCCATAGAACAGTTTAAATGCGGCAGATGTTTTAAAAACATAAAATATTTCCCTGAATTACAACATATTTTATGAGACTTACAAATAATATGTTTTGACATATCTCAAACTTATATTACTATCTTTTAGGGTGTAACACATTCTTCAAAAACTGAAAAAATACTCTTTGTCAACTGACACCAATCATTATCCATGGAAGAAATTTATTAATCGTCTTCATCTTAAGAATAGACTGACAATAAGCATGACGGGTCTGATTGAAAAGAATGATATACTGTACATCATACAAATATTACATATACATATATATTATTTTTGTCAAATTTTCTTGGATGTCATGAACAAATCTTGCATTTTTTAATTCAAATGGCATGAAAGCGGACCTTTGCAGTCACAGGATTGATCATATGGTAATACAAATTAAATTCATTTATTATGAAGAAAGCTGTTCTATGATGACATAACATGCTCTCTGAAACACTCGATGTCTACACAAGCCTCTATCTGTAGATATCACAGTGCAGCCCTCGGTTTGTAAAATCCAAATATGAAACTGAAAATATAGGCACTGAGTGGCCTTTTACGTACATAATGACAGAAAAGTATGATACATTCTTCAGCAAATAAGAAAAAGATATCAGACGCACGAATCTATTTGAATTGTACACAAAGACAGCGCTTTCAAAGACATCAATATTGGGTCTGGTTCTGGCTAGTGCCAAGGCCAAGGTGTCCATAAGTAATTATGATAATTTATGAAAACTCCAAATTTTCCAGCTGTCACTCTAAAATATCAGTATGTGGCTTTACAGCATGTCAAACCACAACAATCTCCGTTAATAGAACGACAATGAACAGGTAGGAAAGCATGCGAGATGCTGCTGACGACATCTACAGTGATTTTGACAGCGTCATGTGACTGACTGCCTATCTGTATCATTGTTTGAACGTGAATAATTTCCTGTTCACAGGATAGAGATCTATCGTAAGAACATTCTATGAACACAAAATCGCCGTAAGATAGTCTGCGTAAGTCCTCTCACCTTGAAATGCCAAAGATGATCCTATAATGCCATAATTTAGTTACGATCACAATATTTCGTCTGCAAATGTCAAGAGCAGGTTATTTTCAGCCATTTCTGCGGAACTGCGGTGTTATTGGTTGACGGGCACCTGCTATACTGATGGACATACAACTACTTACAGTTGTAAAAAATATAATACTACGAAAATATACTGTCTAAAGTTAGTTGTTATCGAGTTTTATTTTAGACAACAGTGTGAAGCCCTTTATATATGTAGAAATGGTAGCACAGATTTGGTAAAAGACACCTCGTCAAAACCACCAAATGTTTGCCTCTCACCTAATATATAGCGTCAAGAGGCGCTATTGGTGGATATTACGCGTTTTCATTCGACGGGTGTCCGTGACGTCATGAAAATTATAAATTTTGCGCGGCACCGTTTTCGTGTCATTCGAGAGGTCGCGGGCGGTAGAGACGGAAGTATCTACCAAACGCTAACCCTGACTTTCCACATATCTCCTTCATGAATTGCTTGTCTTTTTGGTGGGGTTTCAGGCAATAGAGGAGAGTTTAAATAACAAAAGAACCCTACTCTGAGCGGTCTCTCGAATGATAAGCGTGCGTACAACATTCGTTAGAATACAAACTATTTTCACTTGGCCACATTTGGTCGCCCCCGGTCCGGCCATCATCTCCTCGTCGGGTTGTTCCTGCTGAGTTCGTCCCAGCGGTGGCTCGTGGGGAGGTGATAATGTATTGAAAGTAGGTTGTGTCCTATGTTCAGATTAAACTGCCAGCATATACGCCGTCACATTAGGTGTTGTGGTCGACAAAAACGTTGGCAAACAATTCTTCGGTTTTTCTTTACAAGCAGACCGCTATTCCATTGAACTGCAATACGCATTTGTAATTTGTTCTTTTGGGAAACGACAGCTTTCCTATAATATAAGATCGGGTATTGTGGGTATTTGAAGACCCCGAGCTGTTTGATGTGTGTGCAGTTCTGTGCACACTTTCCATACTGTGCATGTGTCATTTCATGACCAACCCACTGCCGAAACCGATGTTTGGAATATTTTTTACAAAGGATTTCTAAAAGCTGATTGACATCTGGTCGTAAAATAACATAATCTTTGTTTAATAAGAGCAACCCCAAATGAAATAAACCACCTTTTGCAGTACATTTTGTATATTATAAACAAAATATTTTCAAAATATGTATGCCCATGCTTGCCGTAAAAGGCGACTCACAGGATCGGGTGGTCAGGCTCACTGACTTGGTTGATGCATGTCATCGATCCCAATTCCATAGATCAATGCTCATGTTGTCAATCACTGGATTGTCTGGTCCAGACTCGATTACTTACAGACTGCCGTCATATGCCTGGAATATTGCTGAGTGCGGTGTTAAACAACAAACCAACCAACCAACCAAAATATGTATGGGACAAGTCTTTGAATGGCATTTAGATGTGATACACATAAGGAAGAGAATTTATGGATGTCATCTTTTTTATGAGGAAACACAACGTTTCAGAGTATGTGCTTACTCCATTACCTGAAACATAAATTCTCTTCCTTATGTATGGACAAGTGATAATTGGTTGCATATTGTTACCACATAAAGACCTTATGATGTTTTCACATATTCTAAGATGGGTAAATGGTTTTGGCTTACAGTCTCGAATGAATGCACAGGGTTGAAACAGATTCCTCACAGACTGCAGTACAAGTAATCGGGTGGTTACACTTTGACCTGGCTGATTGCAGATGCTCATATTTAACTACGAGTTAAACCACTGTCTGGCCCATGGTTTATTATTTATCAACAGCTGTGATATAGCTGGAATATTGCCGATTACAGCAACAAACAGTATCAACACATTTGAATGCACAATGCCACTTGCAATTTATTTCACGAAACCTTTAAGAAGGCTGTTGCTCCACACGTTTACTTTTGCAATAACTTGAAACAAGTTCTCTGCATATATTCTCAGCCGTTTAGAATAGTTCAAATGGCTCAATTCACGTAGTCACGTCAACGAACATTCATTATTTCACCGTGTTATGATGGACATTAAGCAGTCATTTCTGTCAGTGTGCTTTAGCCTGTTCCAGAATCAACAGCTTAAGACTGGCACTCCCCATCACTCACCAAATAACATTTAAGAACTAGACAAACACAGACAGAATTTGTTTTTATTTCTTATAAAACCAACAATAATATCTCAAATGAAAACAACTGTGGCTACTCAACAATGTGCTGCAAGTTTTTTTCTTACTTGTACAACCTAATCAAACTAAAAGCGGTTTCATATCAACAAATATTAACAAGAAGTAAAAGTTTACAATCAATAATAAAATCACATGGTTTAACACATCACTGATTTTGGAACAATCAACAAAACAACACACAAAATGTATTCATAACTTACAAGAACTGTTCTAAAATAAATAAATCTTTTGTTTATGCACTCTTGACACTAATTGACCACATACCACATACATTTCAGCCAGCCAAAAGTCATTTTGTAATATGGAAAACAAATTGTGAATTGATTTCTCATAAATTGTTTCAGTGAGTTATGACATATCTCAACTCACACTTCGTACATCAAAGTTCAAGGTATCATCTCACACACTCAGCTACCCAAAACTAGTGTGCTGTTATGATCCAGTCTTATGGTTTCAGAAAACTAGTGAGCACTAATATACTCTCTGAGCAAAGTTTTGAGCAATTTTAGGATTTACATGTTTAATTAAATTACAGTTTAACATGAACATTACGACAATTAATAAGATGTTCGCAAAGGGCAATCTTAAATATATCTTTGCTAAAAACAAAAACACACAACTTTCGAGTGATTACTGATAAGTCGGTACAAACACAAGCCCTTTAGAAGAAAAAGAAATCAATTCAAGTATACATGTAAATGTTTTCTAAATTGTAAATTGTCTTCAACAATAAATAGTTCAAGAACTGACCTACTCTTGAAACCCCTCAAATATATACTACTCAAAAGAAGTTAAGGATCACCCGATTCTTTCATATTGGTAAAGTTAATCTGTCATGGCATGAGAGATTAACTATTGTAATATGAAAGAATCAGGTGATCAGGTTCTTTTGAGTAGTATATGTTTGTTGCCAATGAAGGTACCCAACTTTGTATTGGGTAACTTGTGTTTGTGAAAGCACTAATTAATGTTTAATTAAGTTAACATAAACAATGTAAAAAGGGGAGCCCTCTGTTACAATCCTACTCTTCGAAATCTAGAGGATCTGAGTCCTCTTCTTGTGCGACCACTGCAGATTTGTGAATGGGTGTGTGCTGCACATCAAGCATAAAGTCATCATCACTATCAACCTTGTCAACACTGGGTTTGACAGGAATGTCCAAATCTAAATCCATTTCATCATCACTTTCATAATGATCATACTTTTCCGTTTCTTTATTTAAAACTTGCTGTTTCTGGCTACTTTGACTGGATGGTTTGAACGATTTATTTTCACAGCTCACATCTTTCATGCATTTGTTATCTTGTGTCTTCTCTTCTTTATCTCCAGATCTTTTGTCAGAACTTGAATTCTTACAAACTTTTTCTTTTGCAGCATGTAATGGATTCATAAATTTAGATTTCTTTTTCTTGGTTTTCTTGTCTTCTCCACTTTTGGACTTCATTTCCATATTTTGCCTTTGTTTATTTTCAGTGTTGATTTCAGGTACATTGCCCGCCTGTTTATCGTTGGACACCTTCATCATTTTCTTCACTTTATTATTGCCACCCATCCCAGTATCCAAACTTTTTATTTTCCCATCATCTTCTCCACTACTATTCACTGACTTGTCAGTTTTCATTCCTTTTACTTTGTGCAGTGTTTCCCCTTCAACATCATTGTCTTCCCCAAGCTTGCTGATATTAGATTCTCCTGCAGTCTCCCCTATCTTTTTTTCTAGGACCTTTTGTGTCTTGTTTTTACTCTTTTCCAGATTTACTTCTGGATACTCATTAGCTGTATCACCACCCTTGTTTTTCTTCTTCCTCTTCTTTTTGGTAATTTCTTCCTTCACACAGACATCATTTTCTTTACAAGCTTTTTTAGTTTGTTTGTTAGGCTTGTTTTGTTTTTTGTCCCTCTCCTTTTCAGATTCAGCTTTTTTCTTCTTTTGAGTTGTCTTCTCCATACCTGCTGAAGTTTTGTCGGGCACTTCTGGAGCCTCTGTTTCATCTACATTTCCATTGGTAACAGAGTCGGGTACAGCCACATTGGCATCAGTACTGCAGCAGTCATCCCCTAGAACCTCTGTATTCTGCTGGTCTTGTGATTCGAGTTGCACAGAACCTAACTCCATTGTAAATATATCCATGTCAAGTTTGGTAACTTCAAACTTGGCAGCTTCCTTCATACTCTCTGAATCTCCACATTTGACATCAGAAACTACAACAATAGAAACAGAATACATCATATATATAGTTTCACTAAATACTGATGGAATAAGAATTGTCAAATAAAGCAAAGGCACAAATATATTCATTAATTACTTAAACTGAAAAAAGAAAAGGAAATCATCACATGCTCGACTTGCTGGAGCGAATGACTTCACAGCAATATTTCAGCCACATTGACAGGACAGATTGATTGATTGTACTGGAAATCATATATCACTCAGCTATTGATAGAAATAATGAAATATTGTCATTCTATTTAAATATTCATGTGACATTATGAGAATGAGTTTTGTAAATCATGGAAAGATAAAAATATACCAATGTAAGGAGGAGTATATTTTGTCAAGACAAGCAAATGGTATTACCTATCTATTATCACTTAAGGAATCACAGTTGTCTCAGTCACCCTAATTTGTTGTTAAGAGTTGCATCCCTTGGCTGTACCAGGATCCTATTTGCATGTGATTCACTTTAGGTTCAAAGTTGGTTCAATAAAACTGTTAAGACAGCTGAAAGTCACCAAAAATTATTATTTACTAAAAAACTACAATATGATCAGTAATTTGCCAATGTTTTTTAAGAAAAGGTGAAAGTAAAGATGTCCTTGTCATCACCCAAATGATAAAATGATTTGATGGGTCCTTTCATGGTAATTTGAGGCCAAAAATCCTTGTACACTCCCTTCCTCTTATTTCTTACAATTCAAATGTTTGTAAAAAAACCGAGATGAAACAGGTTTTGAGACACACAAAATATAACTTTCAGTCGAAAATATTGATAAAGCCCTTGGATAGTGTTTTACATGAAAGTATTTTCTTGTTCAGCTGATGCAGCAGCAACAATAGTTGTTGCCAAATTTGTTTATTTCAGGCTCATTGGAAATGCTAACAGTGTCACAGCCAGCAAACATTGCTTCAAAGCAGACAGCTGAATACAAGCACACCAAGCCCCACACATGGCATTGTAGTGGAAGGGAGGTAACTCCAACATGCCAAGGATCAAATCTTGACACATCACAATATTTAATCCAGGCAACCAATGTAAAATGGACCATTCAGAAACTGTTAGCCTGAATTTAAGATATCAGATTTTAAATATTGACACTTGGCTTACCTTGAAGATCTCTATATTCTTCTTCAATCTTTATTTCCTTAACAGTTTTTTTTGGCTTTGAAACCAGAAAATCGGAATCTGAAACATAATTTCAAACTCAAAACAAAACAGATATCACATTTTTACCTCTAGACTGAAAATTATACTATACATAAACTATAAAATGCATTTTATACACAAGATTGATATAAGCATATACTTATCAGGATTTACATGAATGTTAAATCTCAGTTTCACACTCTGCCTCTTGGTCAGTTAAGGGATTTCCTTTATTCCTAGTCAAGTTATGTTGTATATCATTCAAAACAAACAATCAATTTCATTACAATTAATGAGAATTTACTTTCAAGAATCCAAATTAATCACAAAAATTAGTTACAGGAAAATATTAACCTGCATTATTATTGAAGTCATCATTTTCCATGGAGTCCAACATTCCAGCAACATCAGACAGCACAGACTGTGAATTGTTCAGTATTTGATTCAAAGTTTCATCATCAACAAGATTGTCTTCCTGATCAATCTTTCTCTTTTTTGAACATCTTGATACCTTCGACTTACTCCTTTCTTCCTTTGTGTTGTCTGTGATGAAAGAAGTTCTTTGTGAAAACATTCTTTATGTATTTGTATGTCTATATTTCATGGTTTTTGTATTAAAAAGATTTTAATCTTCCTTTGTTGTCATAATCATTGTTTAAAGAAAACAGGTAATTGGTCATGTTGGCTTCCAAGTTCAATCCAGTCTCCTAAGCTTAACAACAAGAATCCACTGTCCCCGTGACAGCTAGTAACCATGATAACCTGTCAGACACTTGCTCTCCATTAGTAATGCTTACTGTAAGAAAATAGATATTTTCAGGCAAGGGCTTGTGCAGGCTGATGAACTACCCTTGTATTTAGAATAGAAATTTTAAATATACCAGTAATACAGGAAAATATGCTTGCTGCAGGGTATTTTCCCTGTAATGAAACAAATATATATTTTGCAGCCTTACCCTGGTCAGTATTGCTTTGAAAATAACCCCATTTTCCAGAAAAACGTGAGGAAAAGCTGTACTTCTTCAACCTATCCTAAAAAGAAAAATAAGGCTGCAATAATAAATTAAGTAAAAATATAACATCAAACTGATATTAAATACAGTGACAGTCCTATAATCAATATATCTCACTGATGTATTTCTATCACCAGGGATCAAGGCCATCACAGGGCTGCAGAATATACTACTCAAAGTTGGCCAGGGATCAAGTTTTGATGACAAAAAAAATCATGGAACAAATAAAGATTGAAATTTCCAGAACTGGACTGAGCTCCAGTACTTTCTACTGATGAAACGAGATATTGTCTCGACTTCACAGATCGTTGTGCGCAAGTTAGGCATAGACAAGGAGAAAGATTTCAGGATTTCAGCATAGCCGTACATGACCACCATGAAGGATGCTCAGTCATGATTGAGGGTGGGATCAGTGGGGCTAGGAGAATTGATCTGCATATCCTGCAGCAGGGCATGATGACAGGTGTGTGCACAACATGGATGACATTCTGGATGTGTACGTCAGACTGTGCTGGTGCAATCGGACAGAACGAGCTGCAGATCACCCTCCCACAACGGTCTGTCCTACTGGCAACTCAAATCATCAAAACTCTTACTGAAGAGTGGAACAATCTTCCCTTGGCAACCATTCAGACACTTATTGGGATCATGAGATGATGATGCCAGGCTGGGATCGCATCATGAGAATCATATACACGCCACTAAGAGGGATTTGTTTTTGTACAATGAATTTTTGTGTGTGATATTTTTATGTTTCAGTTTTGGTCAGATACTCTCATTTTGTCGGGTGATCTGATTGATCATGCTGATTATTGGTCACATGTTGTTTGGCATCGTGTGGCATATGACAATCATTAAACATATCTTCATGAAACATTGTCTTTGGCTATTTCAACAGATGCTCACAATTGTAAATATTATCTTCTAAAGTTGTGATCCTTAGCAAACTTTGAATAGTACATTACATGAACACAGACACACATGAAATGCCAAAAAGATCAGCCACTTCAGATTCTTTTAGTTATCAAAGGGTCTCCTGGTGGTGAGGTTGAAAGGTATGATGTATGTATACTGCATCTGCATGGTCATTAGTTGAAGCAAACAAAATTGACCTCATATCATTAACGTTCAGATCCGGTATTGCCCTCATAACTCGACAAAATTTTATCTTATCCGCTGACTGCCTCACTTGAAAATCTCAATCAAGGTTAAGCAGCACTTTTTACATTTCAATTTACATTTTCAACCAACAGGGTCGAAAAGCCACAATCCGAAATTGGGAAGAATAGTTTATTTTTTCGACCTCTCCATCTTAAAACAAAAATATTAAGAGATACAAGGTTGAAAATGAAACACTTAAAACAATTAAAAAATGATCAAATGCATCAAAATGTGAGGCGTGAACATTTGAAATATATGTCAGCAGACTAGATTTATTATTATTCTCTCAGGAGGAAGAGCTGCCTTTTCGAACCCACCCAGAACTTTTCGGAGAAAGTGAAGACTCCCCAACACTGCAGCCTTCTGCATTACCCAGATTGTCAGAAGGGCTGTATACTACTACTACTACACTGCAGCCTTCTGCATTACCCAGATTGTCAGAAGGGCTTTATTATACTACTACTACTACTACTACTACTACTACTACTACTACTACTACTAGATTTATTCATCAAGATTGTTTTTGTTTAGCTTGTGCCAACAAATCAAGCAGCATGCAAAATTAATTCATATACCTTAACTATTTCCCATTATTGCAGGAACATGCACACACAATTTAGGCTCCATAGGTTGAGTATTTTCAATAAGTGTGTGGAAAATATTTTGTTGTTATATTTATCATCTTAATGCAAAAGAATCAAAAGGTCGATCCGAACCATGTGAACAACTCAGGACAGACCATAAGAACTTGAACTTCAGGCTTGGTGACATGGCAATCAACAATGTCCCTTATAATGTACAGACCACTTGATCTTGTAATCTCTTTCTAACTGTACTACCGTATTCAACGTAATAAGCGCCCAGGGCACTCTCAAAATTAGAAATAGGGGGCTCTTATTAGAATATTATTTTGGTGGAAAAAAACAGAGTTGAAAGATAAATTTCGTGGTTTATGCTGACAGCCTGGATTTAATTGCCCATAATTAAGGGTGCATATAACACACGAGTGCGTATTATACACAAATAGATAAGTCTTGTGTACATTGATCAATCGGAAGGGATGCTAATGGGGATTGTTCACTTGCCAATATATTAGCAAATATCGCCGTGGGCGCTTATTAGAGCGGGGCGCTTATTACGTTGAATATGGTATTTGTCTTACAGTTGCATGTATACATTGACTCTGAAATGAAAGCTTCCAGGCTTATCAAAAAACTATTACTAAACTGATTCAGCAACAATATTTTTTGAAACTTTCCTTATACTTCAAGAGTTCTCACTTGTCATAACTTTCAATCATATTTAGCTGTTTCTCATTTCCAGCATATCACTGGTCAGAAAACTTTGAGCTCATCTTATGCAAATAACCAACCTTTAGTGTATGTTCTAAAGCTGCATTCGCATTCTCTATTGCAATCTTAACTTCCCTGGTGTAGTCATGACCCTTGCATTTTCTCTGAAATGGAAATAACCTAGTTTCATTAACAGCATTTCTACTTCAAGACAAACATCTTGCATATCCCTGACCTGCTGGAACTCCCTTTAAAACATGATAATTTTATGTATTTGCATCACATTTAGAATGTGTCTCCATGCTGGTCGAAATTGGCAACTTAGTACAGTGCTGGTAAGTCCCCTTTATTTAGTACAGTTTGTTCTGTTACTCTCACACAGAGAATATTTGTGTAACGTGACCATACCAGGTGCCATAGCCTACTAACGCCGTCGTCGTCTGATATTGTAATGTAGAGCTGTCACATCAGGTATTCGTCTGATATTGTAATTTAGAGAAGTCACACCAGGTGTTTGTCTGATAATATTTAAAAACACTATTCATCTAGTCCCTGCAAACTGGTGTCGTGTGGGTTCGAGAGCTTTATAGGACTCAAAAATACCACAATGCTTCCACAAGAAAGTGTGATGGCAAATGATCATGATGTAACTGTCATCAAGGAGTTTGGCAAGGTTGACAGAATGCCCGTTTATAATTTCAAAATAGTTTGCTGATTTGCTAATCGAATAACCAGGGTTACTTCACAATATTTTGATGATACGCACAAGTTTTATTTGTGTAGCGTATCTGTAATGTTTGTTGCATATTTGATACGCTTGGATTTTATTTTACTGCGTATTTCTGCATTTCTGATGCGTATTTTACGCAGATATGCAGCTTATCTGGAGCTCTGCAGTGACTTGGTTAAAGGCATTTCATTGTATCCCGATGGCATGGATTGTTGCTCACAATATCAATCACTGGATTGTCATATAGCTGGAATATTGCCAAGTGCTGCTTGAAACAACATACACTCACACATGCACACACTTACAGGTAAACTGTCAATTTCTGAATATGGCTTTATGGAAGAAATGTTGATCCAGGCTCTGGACACTTTCTTGTCAAAGAAAACCACATGGTATTTGGTCTGAAAAAAATAAACCAAGAATTCAGCAACTCAACTCATTTATTCTGTAAAGGAAATGCCAATGGTGGGACATGAGATACAAAATATACATTTTTCAATTTGTACAAAATGTTAGCAACTTAATAACAGTCACACAAATGTGATAAATTGGCATTACTTGTGAAAGCATAGTGATATACAACTCGAGACAAGCTATCAATGTTCCACATTAACAATTTTTTATGTGAACTACATTCAAAATTACAATTTATTATCAATTCATAAGAAATCTGTTCCTTTGACATCCTCAGTTATCTTTGCTTGCACTGCAAGGCATGATTATATTAACCATCCAGAAAGTGACAATTAATTTCTCAGACTACTTGAGCTATTGAAAACTGAACTTACAGGGCACATGCTGGTTGGCTCATCAACTTCATAAAATGTGCCATAATCGGGGTCTATCTCTATCATGGCAGGCCACCTGGAAAGTATTCACAACCACATTTTAATAGAGCAATCTGTACCTCAACCACAAGTCATATTCCTGTGTATAGTAAAACCTTAGTTCAGGCAAGTGAACAGCTCAAACAGTCCATATATTAGCATAGAATCGATAAGATAATCTTTCCTTCTCCAGTTCAATGGCTGACACTTTGTCTTCCACTTCAAGAAGTTGGTGTAAATGTAAACGAATGAAATACTGCTGTAAAATAGAAATGGTGATCAAAAGCTACTTTTGGGTAAGTCTTTGGCAGGAGTGTTTCTGGTGGGTTTCTTATCAAGAAAATAAAGGACATACAGTAAACTACATTTGTAAGGAACACGCTTTTGGTCCCGGGCATTTGCTGTATATTTTATCATATAAAATTTATGGCTATAACAAACACGCTTCCAACGAAATAGCGGACATAGCTTACTCTGTTTGTGGTCCCGTGTGTACTTCATAAATGATAATGTTTATAACAAATTGTTAATCTCTGCGCTAATCATGTGTCACAAATCAGCATGTGAAAACATGCGCCACTGTTCAAAGCAGCAATAAAAAAATTGAAGGCAAGTGATCAACTGGATTAAGTACTGGCACTTGACACCCTCAATTAACAAAAGTCAAACACTGATCAGGCTGGAGTCTTTGAAAAGGATGTACTCTATCTAAAAGATAAAGGACTAGAGTGGGAAAATTCAGAATTGATAAGTTACGATGGCAGACACATTGCAAGCAGAAGCTTCAGACATTGAAGTTACAGGCAGAAGAGGAGTGGCATTGACATGATGTGGTCACGTGACTTGATCCAAGATGTCTGACAGTCAAAATGCTGTAATATAACTAAAATTAAAGGATCCTTTGAGTTTGTAATAACTAGTTTACTGCAACTAAATTTTGCTGGGCAGTTTCATTTCAACCTTTCAATCTTTTATCAGACAGAGTACTGTTTTACCACACCCACAAACACACACACCCCCACCCATCGTTTCACACACCATGGATATCCATCCATCTTAGCCAGAACAACAGACCCCTCTGTGTACTTGGTGAAAATGTGTTCTGATTCATCATACATTTCCTCTGGCTTTTCACAGTTGTTAAAAGCTTCCACTGAAAAAGCAAAATACATGGTTTAAATACTACTTGTGCTTTAAATGCACAGTTGAAGCTGACAAAAACTTGCTATTGCGAAAATAAACCAACGACTGAAAACTGGTATTATGATCGAAAATCAATCTTTGAAACTTGTTACTATATGTCCGACTGCTTCCTTTATTCCAATTATGTGCTGTGCTGTGCTGTGCTGTGATTTAATGTTATGTGATGTAATGGCTACAATCATAGATGAACAGCATGAAATGGCATGAAAAGCACCTAAATATCATGAAATCTTATCTAACATATTCATCTAATATTCATCTAACATGCATGAACTAAGGTTCACATCTCAATCCATAATGTGGTCATTTCCATTGGCATTTGGTGCTAAATCTACCAATGGTACTCATAGCATCAATGATAATTTGGCACCACAGGAAAAACTTTGACATGACAAGTTATTCTTATGAGTGAAGTGAATGTTGTTTTATGCCAGCAACATCATAGCTGTCACCGTTGTGTATGTTAAGGCTGTGTGTGCGTGGCATGCATACTTCCAGTTGAATGACAGTGGCCTCTCAATAATGAAGTCTGGACCAGACATTTTGATATTGTGATCCAGTCAGAGCCTGACCACTTGATCCATTAAGTCTGAATGTCGCCTCTCACAACCAGCAAAGGTTGCTTGGAACAACTTCAAACCCAGATTTCAATAGGTCGGTGCTGGGGACACATTCTACCCCAAGTCTACAGTGTACACTTGACACTAAGTGTGGATTGTATGACATGTACATGACTACATTACCACGAGGGAAGTTCAGTTTTGATAATACAAGAGAGCAATATTCAATAACGTGAGGTTATGATCCATCATAAGGAATGATACTCAACCGGTATTCATCCTGCACTCCCATCTGTCTGGAATCTCCAATGGGTCTGAGATATTCTGAAGAAATCTCCACTTCAAGCAGTAACTGTTCACACACTGCACCCATGTGCCTGCAACAAGAAACAGAACATTATATTTCTGCTCCGCTAAAAGTGTAACTACGCATAAGTGCAACACAATATCCTCCCATTGTCCTTGCTTACAGACTGAAGATTGGGCAGTCAGACTTGATTATTTGGCTGATTGTGCATCATCATACCTGATGGTTAGGATCATTGCCCAAGTTTCAAGTCACAGGTGCTTGCTTTAGACTACAGGCTGCCGTGAGTTGGCATGTGACTGACTTAGGAGCAAAACATTATTCTACCATTAATTTGGAAAATACTTGATTTTGATTGGTCAAACAGAGGTTTCAAATCACAATAACCCCCCTGATTTTACAGCTGCATCAATGTGGAAGCTAATATTTTTAGAATGGGATTTCTTTTACAATCATTGTCCGTAGGCATATTTAAATACTTACCGTATTCGACGTAATAAGCGCCAAGGGCGCTCTCAAAATTAGAAATAGGGGGCTCTTATTAGAATATTATTTTGGTGGAAAAAACAGAGTTGAAAGATAAATTTCGTGGTTTATGCTGATTCCAGAATTTAATTCCCCATAATTAAGGGTGCATATAACACACGAGTGCGTATTATACACGAATAAATAAGTCTTGTGTACTTTGATCAATCGGAAGGGGTGCTAATTGGGATTGTTCACTTGCCAATATATTAGCAAATATCGCCGTGGGCGCTTATTAGAGCGGGGCGCTTATTACGTCGAATACGGTATATGTACAATTATAGGCTAGAAAATGCAAAGTTATGGTTACCACAATATTCAAGGATGTGTGTCAATACAATTCGTGCAAAAAACACGATAGAAATCTTCAAAGAGAATGTATTTCAAGTTTTGAGCACAAAAGAAACTTGCTAACGTTTCTATATACGACTGCATCCTCATATCTTTTGCATCACAATGAGCAATATGACGTCATAATAGACACATTTGGTTCAAAATTCAATTTAGCTAGGTTAAATCTTCAGATAACCTGGCTCTACAGTGAAAACACAGTAAGTTTATCTCCTAATTCACTCACCTACGTCCTCCAGCTCCCTCTCACTCATCTTCTTTTTCAGCGAGGTTTTTTCTTCACTTTTCACTTTCTTCACTTTAACATCTCTGTTTGGAAGAGCTGCCGTTTTTTTCGATTCTTTCTTCATTTCTAAAACACCCAAAACAGTTATGAATGCCTCTTAACATGTTTTTGTTGTAACTGGGTTCAGTGGCACTGATGATCTCTTTACAATAGAAGCCTTCATAAGAAAATTCACTTAATATCTCTGCAGATATGAGATCAATAAACACTAGGTAACTTGGTACATTTGGTAGACAAGACATAAAAGGAATGGAAACAAAGGGTAGTTTGATATTGGATAAGTGAACAATAATATAAGACTTTCACAGTGTCATGTAATTTAAACACATATATAATCACCCTGTCCATTTTTGTCATTTTAATGTCAACATTGAGTGACATGAACAAGAGCATTTTAATGCATTTAGTCAAAATATCACTGATTTGAAACTTTAGTCTTTTTCACTTAAGGATTAACTGTGTATTTTTTTTCCGGTTCATTGGGGTATGAATCGAAAAAGTGATGTGCAAATGGTATGAATCCCGAAAACATGAACATTGTGGAACCGAGGCTGCACTTTTGCTGTTTCATTCCTTCTCAAAGGGTTGTTTGGACAATGAATATGCATGAATTTCGCTAAATGCCTTGTGCATAACGATACACATGAGGAGAAAGGGAATTCCCTCGACTGTAATATTGGGATTCCCCGACATTCCGTAGTTATAAAAGTAGTCCGCTTCGGTGGGCGTGGCTTAATTTTTTACATTCATTGGTAAATGAATGCAATAACACGTGACCAATTCAGCTAATCAGAATGCAGGAATTTCAATGAACACAAGGAAAATTTAATTATATACAAATAAAATGCTATATTTTTTTATATGTTGTGCATTCAAACACAAACACAACATACATCATTACCATTACGACGAAGAGCAAATGCTTTTGTGTCTAAATCAAACCTTTTCCTATTTTCTTTGGAAGTAAACTTGTCTCTTTTCTTTTCTTTGTGTCACTTGTGGATGGAGGATACACTGTATCTGCAACTGAAATCCACAAGACCAGCAATTAAAACACTTGTACTCTTGCTTGATAATTACACTTTGTCACATCTTACAGACCCTATTTCGAAAAATCATTGAAAATAAATAGTTAAAGGGTCTATTAAATTTCATGAATTCCGCCACCAACAGAACGGTTTTAGAACAAAAATCATATGTAAACCCACTAACACAAAGGCCTTTGAAAGATGGCCCTAGGATCATTGAGGTTTTCTGCCACAATTTTGACCCACTGAAACTTTGAATTTTGATACCAAGGTTATGAAAAAGACTCCTTGAATTTAATTTCGCAAAGCTTCAGTCATTGTTACTGTCTACAGATCATTATTATTTCTTTCCTCAAAAGTTCCTTAAAAGTTCCTTAAAATCTAAGTTTCAGTTCTCTGGGCCTGGTTTATTTCTTTTATTTTCCATGTTTAAAAAACAAAAAGCGAGTTCCCCGCCGTGATATTGTTGGAATATTGCTAAAAGCGGCGTAAAACCATACTCACTCACTCACTCACTTAAATAAAGTTCTTGCAGAATAACAGTCACATATTCTGGCACTTCCATTCAATGCTTATAATTTACTTCAGATGGGGAAAGGAAAATTCAAGGCATAGTATCTATTTTCTAAAACTTTTCAAGGCTAAAATATAACTTCAAAGATATTTCAAGCCTGTGCAAACACAGATTCTTTCTTATTTTTCATTGTTCTTATTATTTTTATTTTATGCCATAAGCAAATCTTAGTCCAGGCTCTTCCCTTTAGCCAGTACACAGAAGAAGTTGAAAGTTAAAAAAGACGAATGAAGGATGATCAGGCAAAGGACAACTTGATATGCCACTCAGACTCCAGTCCAGGTAAAATAAAACCTTCAAAGTACTTCAAACGTTTTACATTAAGTTTAACCATTTCTTAATTGTCTGGATCTACATTTGAAGTTTGAATATGCCATAAAGAATACAGGAAAACATACAACTTTATGGATAACAACTTGTGGATGACTGTTTTCAGCAACATTTCAATGTAGAAGCTTACACCGTTATCAAACAGGTATGTAACGGTGTAAGATTCTACATCATAATGTCGATAAATGCAATAAACCAGAAGTTGTTCTCCAAAAAGTTGTATATTTTCTTATTTACTTACCTTCTTCTAGAATGCCAATCAAACAGTTACCATAAAAAAACAGTGATATATATCAAATGGCATTCAGTAGTAAATATTTCCTACCTGAACAAATATCTTTACGTTTGGTGGCCTGTTTTTCTTTTTTTGGTTTTGCTGACTTTGTTGAAAATGCCAAAGCAGTCGTTGTCTCTGAAAAGCACAGAGAATCTGAGGGTCATCATAAAAACATTCTTGAAATATCCTTTACAAAAATATTTACAAAAATGATAATTCAAATCAATACAAAACCAAAGTTTGTTAGATGAGTGCAAGGCATTGTATACATAAATTAAATGATATGCGAATTTTGTAATTTTAGATGCAATAAATACCTTTAACTGTGGAGTCAGGTATCATAAGCTTTTTCTCGGGTGGCATTGTTTTTTCCACATTGTATTTATTCTCCTTATGTTTGGATAATGCCTTTTTGCTGAAACATATGGCCTCAAAATGCAATATATATAGTTGAAATAATATACATCAGGATTAGTCCCCCTACCTCCCCAATATATATAAGGTATATAAGTTATCTAGGATGTGCTATTATTGGTAAAGTGACATTTCCCCCCATCAATTCATTGGGATTGGTTGATAGCTGGCAGTGAAGAGGAAAGTCTGTTGAAAGTCTAAAGAGGACAGCCATTGCACAGAAATAATGGCTATGATGTAATAGAGGTAGTATTCTTAGAATTATATACAATAACTATTGTTTGCTTTTCCCATGAATAACGGACCAGTATGCTTCAACTCCACACACGTAGATAATACAAGTGGAAGACAAGCGAGCATATGTTCTTTTTAGACACCCCTAACATCGATCAAGCAATTCTGTAAAGTAGAACTAAATGGTTTTTTTGTTTGTTTGTTTGAGATGAATGGCTCTGGCTTCATGCATGTGGCTAAAGTCACAGACTGATATAGTATTCGTAGGTAACATGCTGAATAGTTTTGATGGTTGGAGGTCTCTTAACTTTTAAGCAAACAAATGGAAGAACTTCACAGTAAAACAGGGTATATAAGTAGCTGTGTCAGTATTGGCAAATATCAATACTTGTCAAGAAGAATTGCAATACATGCTGTGACATTTCATGTTGCAAAATATCGTTACTACAATGTATTGTTAACACTCCCATACAGGTGTGTGATCTTTTTGTACAAATGAAATTGAGAACTGTATTTCTTTCAAACATTAACTTAAAACATTTCCAAAGATTGCTGGTTTAGGATATTTAATGACTTCCTTTTCTACCCACTTTTGGGAGGCATGGTTGGCTCAGTCGTCTAATGCGCCGCAATGTGCTGTGCAGAGTTGCATCCCTTGGGCACGCCAGAAACCAATAATCTTTGCGAATCCTCTACCTCTATTACATCATTTTGGCTGTACACACACTACAACTATATCTTCAGCTTTTCAACAGAAGTCCTCTTCACTGTCAACTATACAAGACTAGTTGTCACTGCAATAGCACCAAGTATCTAACGGCTCTTCTGTGTGCAATGGCAGGAAAACCTCACTTCCTTCCTGTGAGTGCTGGAGTGAACATCAACTTTCAATCCCACTTTTTCTACAGCACTTAGTTTGTGGATTCCCACTATATCTAGCTAATTCAGTTTAACAGAAACTTATGATTGTGTGTCGGAATGCTGGTTCTCCCCGATTATTTTCTATGTTTGTCAGCACCATATCCGTGTTCGCAGGTTTCACCAAAGCGGTAAAATGCCTGAAACCTGCATCACTTCAGGCTTAAATAACCACATTAAGTTGACACACCATGACATAACTGGAATACTGTTAAAGAGGCGTCAAAACCTAACCTACTCACTCACTCTGCCCCGTTTGGATTAGGGCATAAAAATCTTGGCATATATACCATCAATATCAATAGATATAGTAGCTAGCATGTATTTCCTGAACCAGTGCTTACTTGGACAAATGCATACGTCAAGGTGACCCTTATAATGGGTCCAAACCCCATGATCAGGTCCTACAGCAACATCCTACTCTGTGAATGCTAAGTGCCTTGACTGCAATAGCAGCACTGCCCCTGCATAAAAAGGGACTCTTTTCATGCCAGAATGATCAAACAGTACATCTTCAACTTTGAGTTAGCAGACCAGTAAAGTGGTGCTTTAATCAAACATGATTACTAAGGACTTCAAATTGGCTATAGTTCTCTTGTGGATTCACCGAATCAGTATCATTTCTACATACTTATCCCACTTGTCAATGTCTTCATCCTCCATGTTGACAAAGTGCTTCTGATCCTCCATCTCCTCTACCTTCACTATCACCTCAATCACCTGACTACTCGTTTCATCCTTGTCAGATTCTTCATTCATGAGGTTCCCTTCATCGTCAGAGTTATCTGAAACTGATTGCAATTTAAAGATTATGCTCTATTTTTCTCTTATTTGTATCTGAAAACAGGCCTGAACATAATTTTCATGAAAAATATTTATATACATCATAAAATTATGGTAGGAAATAGAAGATGGCATGAACTGAGTGAAAATCAAAGGTCATGACTTAAAAGTTTATGTCTATCTACTAGAACAGTGAGTGAGTGAGTGAGTGAGTGAGTGAGTGAGTGAGTGAGTGAGTGAGTGAGTGAGTGAGTGAGTGAGTGAGTGAGTGAGTGAGTGAGTGAGTGAAGATTAAACGTCACATCGGCAGTATTTCAGCCATATCGTGACAAGCAGAAGAGTGAGTGTTGATGACGATTAACTCTGTGGCCCAGGACCACTGCCCAACATCTTCTAGCCATGTTCTTGATGAGTGTCCTGAGTGAGTGAGTGAGTATGGTTTTACGCCGCTTTTAGCAATATCCCAGCAATGTCACGGCGGGGGACACCAGAAATGGGCTTCACACATTGTACCCATGTCGGGAATCGAACCCGGGTCTTCGGCGTGACGAGCGAACGCTTTAACCACTAGGCTACCCGACCGCCCCGAGTGTCCTGACAATTGGCCTTGGCAACTGGAGCCACTCCTCTTGCAAAGTTACATTGCTCCAGATTATGAGGAGCTACAGGTGCATCCAACAAGATTTTGAAGTGGGCTTTTAGCTGATCAAGGCAGTACCTGGATACATGAATAATGCAGTTGTCTGAGGCACTGCAGTTCACTAAGCAGAGTTGCATCCCGCAGGGAAAGCCATACTCCCTTGATGATGGGATCAAATACCAGAGTCAATCTTCCCATGATCTCTGGATTGTCAGCATCATACCTGTGCTCTGGGTGTCACGAAAATGGTAAAAGCCAAAGACCTGCTTCACTTTAGCCATTCCTCCCACATTAAGTTGACACAGCATGATAGAACTGAAATTCAGTTCCAAAGAGGCGTTACACCCAACTCACTCAGAATTCCATCATCAAGACAAATAAGACCTGTTCCCAGTGATGCCAGTCTATAGCAATACTGAGTCACCACCAAGTTGTACCTGCTATGGTACATTGTTGGAACCTGGATTCTTCCACTGGACATGATGTCACTACTTCCTGATTCCATTTTTGACTGCTCATGTCATGTTTCAAAAGTAAGAGGGGTCCTGGGCCCCATAACTGTTTCTGCGGTAGTATTTTAATCCAAGGCTCCTGATACTATCATTAATGATAATGGCTAGGAACCCTTGATTTTTATACCATATTTCCAAAACTGGATCTTGATACAATTATTGCTTAAATTATTTGCATAACCTGGGACAAGGGATAGAAACGTATTTTGTTTCATGTGTGCCACAGCGCACTCACAAAGGTATTTAGGTGTGCACTTTAGAATTTCAGTGTGCCAACAATACTTAGACTTTAGATCAACTTTATGCTTGGTGAATGTAGGGGCAAGGGTGGCCCAGTTATCTTAGGCGCCACGATTTGCTGAGCAGAGTTGGGTCCCTTGGGCATGCCAGAAACCAATGATTGCGGGTTTGAATCCTGGTTCACCCCGATTATGTTTCTAGGTTTGTCAACACCATACCCGAGCTCGTTAGTTTAACCGAAGTGGTAAACGTCTGAGACCTGCTTAAAATCCTCCCAAATTAAGCTTACACGCCTTGATATATTTGAATACTGTTAAAAGCCGTGTTAAACCCAACTCAGTCACTCACTCGGTGAATATGATTTCACTATGAGCGAGATAATAAGCAGTTGTAATCAGCTACCCAAAAGTTTGCCCTTCTTTTTCTAGGAGATTGACATCCTATTCCTTTCCTGAATACAAGATATTTTCATGAAACAAACTGTGCATAACGCGTGTTCGTATGCAACATATTTATCAAAAATACTTTTGAGAAAGAACATTTATTGCATCATTTGGTCGTTTTTGTTTTAAATACATGTATGACATCTAAGTGTGTCGGGAAAGTTTCAGAGATGCCAAAAATGCAGTAACATTTAAAAAACAGGGGAATGTGAAGGTCAAAAGTCATAAATATCGGTACATCAAAAATGAAAACATACAAACAACCATATCATGATAATCCTCATACCACATACATTTCATACTTGGCTGAGTAATTGGAAAAAATGCCTTTTTTAATGTAGCTGCTGATGGACAAAGGATGATGAGCTATAACATTAGTTTACTTGACATTCATTCAATCAGCTGAACTAAAACTAATGGGCGGGATTGATCAGTAAAATAGGGTCAGGGGACCCCTATTGCTCAGAAATGGACGGCGATTTATTTTCAACTTTGAACAAGGTGACTCAGTGTGAATATTATAGCAAACTGCATTGACTCCTTTCTTCTCTCTAGATTTTGTCTTTCAATAAGATGCCCATTATTGCAACTACCTTCTCCTCGGGTCTCGGCTCTGGAGACACTCTGTAAGACTGCCATGAAGATATCATCATATTCCTCATTTGTTAGTGACTTGCCATACACCTTCCTTGGCTCACGGACATTACCATCCCCCACAGGCTACAACAAAACAACAATTTTAATCTTTAGAGCAACCGAAGAAGCATTCTAGATTAAAAATCATTGTTAAATCTGTTAGAACGAAATGACATCTCGAACTATTTCATCTTTAGTTAGCCCAAAAATCAAATCAGAACGATGATGCCTGGACATTCAGATTCCAGTTAGTATATTGCTTTGGGCACACACAAAAAAAGAGAAAACAATCAGGGCCCATTTTCCTGTATTTACCACATCCAGTAAATTCTGTTGTCACTGCTAACCACAGCCATAAAAGATTACAACTATGTATAAATCAATGCCAGAAGATAAAGAGACAATAGTTAAAGTCCAACTTGTTGCCATGGAAACAAAAAATTAACACTTTGTAAATTCCTAAATTGCAAAAAGCACCACTTCAGCCCTTGGTTAATAAATGTAACAGGTTTGGATGAAAAGTCTTTCACAGTTTTCAAGTTGTGCTCCAGAAGCGACCCCTACACCCACCCTGTTGAGAGTTTCAGTTTCTGCTCAGTCCAAAATGTTTCCATGGAAATCAAGAAAAATGAAAATGCCAAAAATCTGTAAATAGCAAAAGCCACCACTTCAGGACCTGTTTGATATATCTGCTAATTTTTGCTGAAAATATTAAACGTTTTTTTAGTTACGCTCCGGAAATGAAATGATTATGGACGGACAGACAGACAGATGAGGTGTTGACTTCAAAATACAAAGTATTTTCAGGACTCGATTTTAGGAACGTGATTTAACTTGCACCAGGTGAAACATAGATGCATAAACTTGTCTAAATAAATACAATCCCAAATTTCTGATCAGCAATTTGTGATGTAGTGTGGTAAATAAAGCATAGAGGTATTGAGTGTGTTCAAAGAATGTTGTTGTGTGGACAAGTAAGGTTTAGCCAGACACTTGGCGCATGTAGACATAAATATCAGGTTGCATTTTTCAATAATAGGTTGCACTGGTGCATGATTTATACAGCTAAATCGAGCCCTGCCTTGCAATCTGCAATAGATCTGCTCCAACAAGGATATCCCATCAGATCATTGAGCTAAATAACTATACTTTATTTGGCATTTGCACTTGGCATGTTGCCAGAAACCACGAGATATATTGACTCTGAATGAACTGATAATGTCTTTGCTCAAGTCAACAGTTTTCTTGCATTTTGTGCAGTGATTTTGTATAATTTCCAAAATACCAGCACTGTATCTTAATTTCATCCCTCTGTTATGAACACAAGTATATGCATATATTTCAATTAGGAATCGTGCATCACGATGACGTGAAAAGGCACTTTAGATAACAATTGTAAAATTTACAATCGGCTTTTTCTGTTCCTTCTGTTTCAATTCGATGTTGTCTGCAGTTCTGGGTTGTTTATCTACTTTCTGCAAATAGAAAGATGCTGTTTGGTAAAATAAGATACAATACTATTTTATTAAAATAAAACAAAAGAAATGATCATCAAAGTTTTACACACATTGTTTTTATTTTTCTGTTGGTGCTGAATTCTGTGATAAATACAAACAAGTATTTAATTCCTCTGAAGTACAACAGTTGTATGTTCCATATCCTTGTGCTTGTGAAGAAATAAATAAAATGCCAGTGATTCTCATATTCTACCTGAGACAACTGTACACAGATAATATGAGGGGAATCAGCCCCAAACAATTCTTGTTAACCATGAAACTCTTAGCACACTGTGTCATCATGGAAACTCATTAATGCCTTGATAAACAAATAACTAAACATTCTTTCACATACCTATTAAGAGCATGTTACCTGAAATAATATTTACGTTGTATTTTTGCCTAAGTAAACACAACTGTCTCACCTTACAGCTCTTTTGCTTGGCATCAAGGCATGATGGTTTCTTCTCCTTGTCTGGTACGACGTTAGACTTTACAGAAGGCACTAAAGAGAATCATTAACATCAATATAATTAAATTTGCCACTCACAAAGTAAATGTCTCAAAGACTTCTTAAAATAACTGTTGAAGCATTTTGGTGCATAACCTATTAAAATTATTCTCTCATTCCTTTCAACGAAAAAGGAAAAATGTTTTATGCAATAAGCCAATCTTCTTGCCAAATGTATTTGTGAAACATGTATGTGATAATTAACTAAAAGAACCCTTCAAAAGCATATGCAATTTAACTCTACAAGAAAATATTGCAAACAAATACTCTTAAACTGTCAGTGACTGTGTTCAAACAAATAGGAAATGTCAAGTGTGTTGAGCGTCAGAACTTCACTGAGGACAGTTGTATGTTTCTTCAGTCCATGCCAAATGCTTGAGTCTACCAGTCCTAGCGGTCACTCCCCATCACTGATCAGTCATACTCCCATTTGTTATCCTCCCATTTGTTATCCTCCCGTTTGTAACATAAATCCCTTAGAAGCTGAACAGACTAGTCCTCTGTTTTGAAAGACAGGTGAGGCCAGTTAAATCCATAACCTTAACCCTTGACACATATATATACTCTTTGATGACATGTATGGTGTTTAAGAAGCCAATTATTAATCTGAGTAAAGACAAGGAGTTAACACAAAAAATTCAAACATTTTACAGGAAATTATGTTGTTAAAATATCTAAATTTTGAAAGAAGCAAAGGAGTCAAGTAAGCCAATTTCTAATCTGAGTAAAAGACTAAGAGTTAACACAAATTAAATTGAGTTTACGTACTCATTCAGGTGGGAAAAATCACAAAGTAATGGTATTGTATATAAATATGGACATATGGTGTGGTCTCCTTAACACCTCTCAGTCCCCGCTGTATTCTGCGGTCACGGAATATTTTGCAGAAATCCCCACTCACTGCAGAAATGTACCTTTCTTGCAGAACTCACAGAGAGTTTTGCTTCTTTTGCTGCGCAATTTGTCACATACACAGCAGAATTTAACATGTCAGTTGAAAGTTGGTTTTAAACGTGTCAACAGATATTTATTTTGAATTGAAGTGAAGTTTACTTTTGTATTATTGCTCACCAAAAGTGCATGTCTGTATGTTTACACTAGCTTAATATATCCTGATTCACTTCAGTACACTATTCTAGTCATGGATAAGTTTGTCATAAAAATGCCTGCCACAAGACTTACAAATGCAAAACTAGGAAATTAAAGGTTTTCAGAATTGTGTGCAGAATTGACAAAATGTGGTTGCAGAATTGACAAAACTTGACCACAGAATTTAGATTTTTTTTTATAAATGGTGTGACAAGAGGGTTGTATGAATAATGGTGGGGTGATGCTGCGAAACTGACCTGTCTGACTGGATCAAGGGAGCAAGTATATATCAGACACCAAAAGAAAATTGCAAAATACGCAATGTGAATGATATCATAAGATAAACACTCAGCGGCTTGAAACATTAATAAGGAGCCATGTTATTTGAACCAACACTCCACTAACCACCAACAGATTAAATGAAACATTTTAAGAAGTTTCTGATAGCAGTATATTTTTCTTAAACTAAATCACAATTCTATTGTGCCTGCACATAACTTTTGTGAGCAGTCCACATCAATAAGTTCTGTTCTGTTCTGTCACTTACAGATATTGTTATGTCAAAAAACAAGTATCATCACAACAAAATACAAACCTGAAAAAGAGTGTTTGGCCTGTTTCTTCTTCCCTGTATCCATTGTTCATACAATGTGCTTGCAATCAGATAATTCAACCTGAATCAAACACAATCTGGCTGTGAACATAGTAAATCATAACGAAATTGCAATACTGTCAAGCTTAATTGGCTATGCAGTGATAGAATTTAAGGATGATCTTTGGCATCATTTACTGCCAATGTTTCACCAAAAGGACCCCTAAAATTCAATTTTAATCTAAACTGAGCTTTTTATCAGTTTTATTCCTATGCAGGAGACATATTTGATTAGATCTGACTCATAGCTGAAAGAAATTTAAGAAGCAATGAAAATAATCAAGACTGGACCAGACAATCCAGTGAGTGATACCATGAGCTTCAATCCACATATTTGGGATACAATGACATGCATCAACCAAGTCAGCAGGCCTGACCACCCATTCCCATTAGTTGCCTCTTACGACAAGTATAGTTGCCTTTTACAGCAAGCAGGGGTTGTTAAATACCTATTCTAACCCTGATCTTCTGTCACAAAGGTATCAAAATTTATCAGTATTGGCATGAAGATTTTGTAAGCATTGCATGATCAGCCAACAGATATATAATTTTTATTATTAAATCCTTAATTTTTATTGAAGCAGGATAGGTAATTTTGCAAAAGCATCTACCTCAAGAATACAAATGACTCAAATTTATGTGTAGGAAACTATTTCTATACCCTGTAGCCAAAGAACAATGCATCCTGATGTATCCTATTCAATCCCTTAAATTGTGAAGTCATATCATTATCCTGAAACTGTATGTAAATATGATTTAGATTTTTTAAGATATTGTATAGGTTGATTTAATCTTATACTTGTGACTATTTCCACAATTAAAGGGATAGTTTATAAAAATCCCTTCAATTACCTATGCTTTATATCATTTTCACATTTTACGCCATATGGGCATGCCAAAAGGATATAATTATGTTTACTGAATTATATCAATATGACATATTATTTCAATGGGTTTTTAAATGAACAAGTAGATCTAACTAGTTCTGAATTATTTGCATTGCTCCTATCTTATCCTTTCAGAATAATATCTTTTCTGATTCCCATTAAACAAAATCACATCCTTCAAACCTTTACATAAATGAGAATAAGGAAAAGTATGTAAAATTGTGCCCTTTTTGCTAGAAATGTCCATCTTGAATAAGCTAAAAATAAATTTCTGTATTCTATAATCATTTCCTTGCAATAGAAATCTACACCCCCCAAGACCAGGCATGTTGCTAAAACGAATATTATAAAGCATAAGATACGTCCAGGATAAAGAGTGCATGAGGTAGACTAATATGGGACATTATGGCTGTACTGACTTTTCGATATATTTTTCCACCAGACATCAGTATTTTATCTGCATTTATGTTCCGTATCAATATCGTTCAAATTCTCCCGCCACATAAATGACACTGACATGCCCTACTTTAGTTGGAATCTAGGTCAAATTCACGTTTGATGGACACAAAAATCAGGAGCATTGTCAGAGCACCCAACTGAATACACACATGCAATTATCTCATGCATATTTATGCATTTTTAAAACTTCTGTCACCGGGATTTAAGTTTTCAATGCCACCTCTGACAGATTGCAAATCCAACATAAAAACAGACGATATCAAAACTTCCGGTTTTACACCCTTCCCATAATGCACAAAACATGAAACTATTCTCGCAACCACTAACGCTTTGTTTTGCGTTATCTCCACTTAGTAGGTAATATTAACAATAATGAAAGAATATGAAACAAAACGATGTGATATCTTCTGAGGGACTGGCCATTTATTGTAGGGGCGGAATTAGGGGAGGAGACGGTCAGCGTGACATTAGGACTGTAACATAATTGCAACCCCACCCCTCCATTTTATGCAACAAATTATATGGCCCCTCCCCTAAATAATACATGTTACATGATCTCCCCTCTCCTCCTGACAATAAATTACCAGTCCCTATACAATGTTCCAATCTATAACCAAAAAAAATCAAAATCGAACTGTGATATTTCTCATGAAATCCCCCTTAATCTCTCCCTTGTAGAATACAACGCACGTGACAAAGCAGACTTTAGTTCTGAAAAAGGTTCTTGATATTTGGAACAATAATAAGTAAAACAACATGAATATTGGTATGGCCATGAAACTCGCAAAGTCTGGAGTGTCATCGTACCCAGACGGCAGTGATCGTTACTTACAATATCAATCAACGGATTTTCTGGTCCAGGCGCGATTATTAGACGGGTTGTCGTCACATAGCTTGAATATTGCTGAGTTCGGCGTTAAACAACACACATCTATAAACACACACACACACACACACACACACACACACACACACACACACACACACTGTATTATTAACAATGTAAGAGATCAATTGCCAGTTGATGTTTAGATTATTGCCTGCACATCTTCAGAACGATTTGATTATTTACGGTTCTTGTTACCGATCTGTGACAATATTATACATAGCCTGTGTCTCTGAAAATATACTGATGGAAATGAATAAAAGAACACTTGGTTTTAGACACAGAATAATTAAAGGCTATCGTGGGTTCCCAGCCTGGTCTACCAAATACGCGTTGGAAACAATGAACACAAACACATCTCAACATTTGGTTCTGACGTGTTGAATTTGTATGGACGTTAGTTCAAATGTACTGACAATAAAAGCTTTTTCCCCAATATTTTTCATTGCAGGTCTTGAGGTATTCCGAGTATAGTTTTGTATGAACTAATTACCAAGGCCCTCTGGCACCTGCCCCGATTATGTTTCAAGGTTTGTCAGCACCATACCCGTGCTCTGGGGTCTCACCGAAGTGGTAAACGTCTGAGACCTGCATCACTTCGGGCTTTCCTCCCACATTAAGCTGACACGCCGTGATATAACTGGAATACTGTTAAAAGCGGCGTTAAACCCAACCCACTCACTCTGGCACCTTATTAATGATCTGTCGGTAGTTTGATCATACAAATGTAGCAATTATAGCCAACAGAGTTTATGTGTTTGTTATGTTTGAATGACCGATATGGTTTTGTTTACTGTTTTAGCTCGATGCATTCTCATAATAATCAGGCCTTAGTGTTCGCTACTGCTACACAAACATCTTGGTGTAGCGGTAACGTTCACTATAACATCAGAGTTTAATAAGGGGACTCAGGTTATAAACCGTTATGATGACGTCAATTTAAGGTATTGATGTTTCAGTAAAAGTGACGTAACTAGAGGCCATTATGCAAAATTATGGAGAAATTATATATACCATATATAACACGATCGGAGATATCACTCGAATCGGTTGATTCTGGAATTAGGATCAACATGCCTTCACTGGTGACGTCATTATATGTGACGTCATGAAACATTGCGTCAAAGTAATGATGTCAATAATGGCAAATATATTTTAATATAAGTCGCTTTCCTTGCACAAGGTGGATAATCAGTGCATTTAATACATCCAGGCTTCAAAATGAATAAACAATAATAATGATTTATTGCACCGTACGGCACTGCTGTAATGCAGATACCACTGTTGACGTTTCGATGCAGAGTTGCGTCCCTTGGACACCCCAGAAACCTATGATTGTGGTTCGAATCCCGGTTTGCCCTGATTATGTTTCTAGGTTTGTCAGCATCATACCCGTGCTCGTGGGTTCACAAAAGTGGTGACCCGGGAAGATCCGGGGTAGACTAGGTCTTCAGCAACAAACAAACTAAACAAACACGAAAGTGGCAAACGACTGAGACCTGCATCAATTCGGGCTTTCCTGACACATTAAGCTGACACGCTGTGATATAACTGCAATATTGTCAGCAAAGTTATACCCAACTCACTCACTCATTCAGACCCAGCTCCGATCCCCCCCCCCCCCCCCCCCCCCCATACACACACACACAAGTAATAGAAAATACTGTCTCGGTCCTCCTTCATCTTAAGACTAAAACCAAATACATCACAATGATAACAAACAGTATACCCTTTGTAATAAGGCAACAGTTATGTATGAGGAAGAGCATGTATGTGTAGTCATGTAACAGCGAAACATGTACGCAATCCAGTGTATCTAATAATAGTTGCCACATCCACTCAAGGCTCAACTACGACAAACCGCTGTCTCGTGTACCAACATCCCTGGTCGAGTTGCCGTTACTGATGGACACCTGTTTGTATGTGTTCTTCAAGGAAAACAATATGTTCAGAAAATATAAACACTTGAAGATAATTTTTGGAAGGCTATTTTGTACTCAAAGTTTTGTTTTCTGTTTTTGTATTATTAATTGTGAATCATAGCCAGCATCAAGTGCGCATGTCCGAAAGTGGTTTGTTGTGTGCACTGGCTAGACTAAGGAAGCATAGCGAATGTGTATAGAAGATAAATGCTCCTCGATACTCAGGTCACGTGACGTGACGCATGCATGGAATATACGTGTGGCATGGTGTTGACAGGAAGGGACGTGGGATATATAAATAACAACATTGTGTTGTGTGTCTATTGTTTAACGGCGCTCTCGGTAATATTCCAGTTTTTTGACTGTATATAATCGAGTCGGGACCAACGTCGCACGCCGTCGGGGTAAACAATAAGACACGCAATCAACAAAGTCTGACAGTGTCCAACCGATCCACCAAGTCGTCTCGTATGTCAAGCAAAGGCTGGTTGCGACCAATGCTAACCCGGAATCTTCACGTACGGTGTCTGTTGTGTTATAAGTGCCATGTGTGAAAATGTTTCTAGAGCTGTGTATAATTAGGTGATCATTAAATCATAGACTGAAAAATAGTGTATGAACTTTGAGGTGACAGATGTACATTTGTATTTTATGGCTTGAATCAAACCTAGGTCGTTTCTGTTATCATTGATCAAACCTATGTTTGCCAAGATCACAATGTGTATGTGTGTGAACACAAATCAAACTAGCATATGATATCTGAGTGGGCTAGCACTATAAAAATCGGCATCAGTCCGGAGTAGTACAAGCAGCCACACACACGTGCATGCACGTCACTATATATGTGCAATAATCTTGGACGCAACGTTAAACCCCATTTCACCTCACCTTATATATATTAGCGTCACTCGCACTCCTCAACGTATTTTTTAAATATGAAGTATTCATGTTTTTTGTTTTTAAAGCAATATTTATTCATTCATTACGTATTCTGGATAATTACAACATAATTATAGCCGACAAAACATTATGATTCGTTGCCACACAGTCATCATGTTCAATACACTCAGATTCATAAACAAAGCTTCCCAAATTAACAGTGTCAATATGTACCTAACAGTTGTGAAACCGTTATTTCATACATGAACACAGTGTCAAATCACTCAAAGTTCTTTTAACCTAAACAAAAATAGTTTTAAAATGCGACGAATAAACTATATATTCATAGAAGACGTAATATTACTCACATGACGGTTTAAAGACCGTATTGTATTTAGTTTGGGCACATTGCCACTTGAGAATTTCCATCAAAACCACTCAGTTGCAGGGAAAATCACTGGAATGTTTGTTGATAAAGAAATTATTTGTGAGGAAAATAGTATGTCTCGATAATATAACTTTTGCGCATGCGCGTTGGGCATTGTGTGTTCCAAGCAGGTGCGAGGGGGACGAAGTTGTTAGCCCACAATTTGGCCGACAGGACTGCATAATCGGCGTTATTTGGTGTTAAAGGACATTTGGTTTGCTGCGTCGCTGCGTCCCTTTCCGCACGTAGTTGTATTATTACTTTTTAAGAAATATTATTTATTTACGTTTGTGCGATGTCGACACGCACAACGTCCGCAAGGGGGCGCTAGGCGTGTATCGTCATTGCGTCGTCTGTTAAAAACAGCTGAGAGATCTCTAACATATGTCATAAGCAGTATTTCTATACTGCGGGGATGTGACAGTTTGATAGCTGCACACAGGAGGGAAGAAGAATATTCAAAATGAGCGTGGAAGTCAAAACCCCGACGAAATCACAGTTTAAAATCGAAGGATTCCCTTGTGGAGAACGATTAAAACCAGGGGATGGCGGCGATGAAAAGTTACAAAAGGAATCGAAGAATAAAGTTGGCAAAGATGTGTCTTTTCAGGATAAAAATGGAGATAAACAGCATAGGAATTCGTTTTCGAAGGCTGACAAACCCAAGGAAATTCAATACAGAAAAAGACGTTATTCAATGCCACAGAAACTCGGTGAATCAGCACAAGGATCTCACATTTCATTTATGAAGAAAAGAAAATTTCTCATGGATGCAAAGGTTATGGGGAAAAAGATCACTTTACCAACAAAATTTCTTTTGGGGGGGAATATTAATGACCCCCTCAATCTGAACAGTTTATATCATGATGAAGAAGGAAAAGTTTTGAATGAATCAACACCAGTTTCCTCGCCCATGCCCACACCATCACATCGTCAGAAAGTTGAAGTTGTCATTCCACCAAACATCACAGACCCATTGAATTTAAATGCTGATGATGATTCATTTATGAGTAGAATATGCAAGAAGAGGAAAAGAAGTTACAGACATAAGCGTAAAGAAAGTACATCTCATTCAACATCCACACCACTGTTGAAAGAGGGGCCTGGGGAGAAGAAGAGAGAACTTTTGGAAGCGTTGAAAATAGACATTGACACCAGCCATGATGTGTGTGAGGAACTGTCCAGTGGTGAACTGACTCTTGACATTCAAAGTGCTAATACCAACAAATGCAGCAATAAGATAGTATCCCCAGTCATCCCCCAGGCGTCACCAAAAATCAGGAGGAGGAGGAAGACAATAAGTGAATCCTGTAATATTACTGAGACAACATTTGATGCATCTAGAGCATTATTCTGTACAAGTAGCCCTGAACCAAAAATAACACCGCCGAAGAAAACCAAAAGACAGTTCAGCAACCCAAAGAGTTCTAGTTTTTCTAAAACAAAAAGCCCTGTGAAGTTTGCAAAAAATCCCAAATTCATCTATGGCAATTACAATAGGTACTATGGCTACAGGAATCCAAGTGCTGAACAAGATCATAGGATGATCAATTTTGAATCGGAGTGGTTTGAGACAAAGGATGTTTTGGACATTGGATGCAATGTGGGACATTTGACTTTAGCCATAGCCAGAGATTATCATCCAAGGAAGATTATTGGTATGGACATTGACGCTAATCTGATCAAAATCGCAAGGAAGAACATTCGCTACTATATGGCTTCCTGTTCTACAGACACAACAAAGTTTGCAACATCCAGCACAGTGAACTACGGCCCAATGGCAGCTCCTCCACTGGGGAATGAACAGGAACTTCCACAATTTCCTCATAACTTGATGTTTATGCAGGTATGTTGCAAAGTTCTTCTTTTGATAAAAGAAATATAAGTTTGTTTGCTTGTGAATTTCTTTGGTCAGTCTTTCTCTGCTTCAGATGGCATTGAGGATCCCAATTGCGTGAATCGATGCTCATGATATTAATCACTGTATTGTCTGGTCCAGACTCGATTATTTACAGTCCACCGTCATAGTGCTGGAATATTGCTGAGTGCGGGGTTAAACAACAAACAAACCAACCAACATGTCATTGATTCCCTCAAATATTCAAATGAAATAGCCCTGAATATCTGGGAAATATTTGTGCCGTGAGCTCTATGTCCATTTGCGGATCCCTTGACACTCTTTTTCCAATCAATTGGAAGCTCATGTCTTTGTTTTAAGATGATTAACATGATTAAGTGACTGTTTTCCTCTGTTCGTACTTTTATAGGTCAGTAGTCATGGTAGACTAGGCTATTTTGACTACTTAAGTAGAAATATGTCACCTTCATAAAAAATGTAGATACTAACAATTTTGTAAAATTTCGACTGAGCAAGCTGAAAAATTGTTTCATTTTGTTTTCAGGGAAACATAGTGCTTGAGAGTGATGAGATGCTGGAGTTTCAGGAAGAAGAATATGATCTGGTCCTTGCTCTCAGCATCACAAAATGGATTCACCTCAACTGGGGCGATGATGGATTGAAGCGTGCATTCAAGAGAATATTCAAGCTACTCCGACCTGGAGGCAAACTCATACTGGAACCACAGGCTTGGGCTTCCTACAAAAAGAGGAAGAAGCTGAACGTAATGCTTTTTAACCTGTTAATATTTATATATATATGTCATCATCATCATCGGGTGGTCAGGCTTAGTGTAGGATGTTGCTCTGGGACCTGGTCATGGGGTTTGGACCCATTATAAAGGTCACCTTGACGTATGCATTTGTCCAAGTAAGCACTAGACCCGTGAAGGTCTGGGTAAGAATAGGTCTTCAGCAACCAATGCTTGCTGTAAAAGGCGACTATGCTTGTCGTAAAAGGCGACTAACGAGATCGGGTGGTCAGGCTCGCTGACTTGGTTGATGCATGTCATCGATCTCAATTACGTGGATCGATGGTCATGATGTCAATCACTGGATTATCTGGTCCAGACTTGAATATTTACAAACCGCTGTCATATAGCATGTATATTGCTGCGTGCGGCGTTAAACAACAAGTAACAAAAACTAAACTCAAAAGATCTTGCGAGCACAGGTAAAGATGAAATGTCCTTGTGATGTAATAACCATAAGGAAATTGGTGCTGTTGGCTGGTTGATGACATTGTTTACAATATCAATCACTGGTTTGCCTGGACTAGATTCAACTTGTTCAATTTATTTTTAGGCCACCATCATATTGTTGGAATATATCCATGTTAAAATCTAAAGAGCTTAACTTTGAAATCAGCTTCATAATGAATGCTGATGTAATGAAACAAAGGGTAATTTCTGAAGCATTAGGACCACAGAGATGTCTCTCGGTTTCATCAACTTCAACTGCAGAATAAGGTTGAATGTTAGGAGTGAAGCAAATGTGAAAAAGATGGCTCTGAACATGGTAAACATGGTGAAAATGAAACTATTTGTGCCAAAGACTGTGCCACAGCCTGAATTTGTTTTGTGTTGGCGAGAGGGGAAGTCATCATTTTCAATGGATAGTAAAGCTAAAATATGGGCTATTGGCTGAACTGACGAATAAAGCTGTAATATTACTTCAGTAGATTTGGGCTTCAGACAAGTGACTCAATTTGGACAGAGGTTCAGGCTTATTGTTGAAATTGTAGAATGTGGTGAAAATGTAACTCTTCTCATTGATAGCGGAACTTCTCATGGATGTTTGTTTCGCTGAAATGTTGATTTATGTTATTGCAGGAAACGATCTTCAAGAACTATCAGGACATTAAGCTGAGACCAGAGAACTTTCCAAACTATCTCCTTAAAGAGGTTGGATTTTCCAAGTGTGAAGTCATTGGAGTGCCTTTCAACAAGTCAAAAGGTAAATCCTTCCACAATACCAGGAATTGATGATCATGGGTTTACGTCCTACATTCATTCTTGCTGGGTTTCTGGGTTAGAATAGGTCTTCAGCAACCCATGCTGGCCATAAATGGCAACTATGCTTGTCGTAAAAGGCAACTAACGGGATCGGGTGGTCAGACTCGCTGACTTGGTTGATGCATGTCATCAATCCCAATTGCGTGGATCGATGCTCATGATATCAATCACTGGATTGTCTGGTCCAGACTCGATTATTTACAGACCATCGTCATATAGCTGAAATATTGCTGAGTGCGGCAATAAACAAACATTTATGCGTTAGAATTGGTCTCTAGCGACCTTTTCAGTAAAGAGAGGTGTCGTGTCAGGTAATGAAAATTGCAGTGGTCAAGGTCACAAGGCAAGAGGTGATCACGTTTCTTGAGTGCAATTTAATTTCACAAAATGTTTTTATCATGTAGTAGACTCCTAAGGTTGAGCACTGTTTATGAAAAGGTGAAGTTGAGTAACTGATCTCAGAAGGTATTGATATCATGTACATTATACAACAATAGGGTCAGGACTAAATGTTGTGCAGAGTTGCGTCCCTTGGACTTGTCAGAAACCTTGGTTTGTGTTCGAATCCAGTTTGTCAGCACCATACCTGTTCTCGTGGGTTTCACATGGTTAAATGTCTAAGACGTACATCAATTCTGGCTTCCTCCAACATTAAGCTGTCATGCCATGATTTAACTGGAATACCTGTGTACTCACACAGGATTAAAACTTTGTGAAAGGAAATATTAATGATGTGTAGAACAATAATTTTATGCAATATTGCACATTCTCTTAATTATTTTAGATTATTAGATGTTGAAATTTGGTGGTTTCCATTTGTCAATTCGTCCGTATTTCTTCAGGTTTCCGTCGCCCTCTCCAGCTATACACCAAAGCTGACACATCGGGAAATACTCCTTACACAGACATTGATGAAAACAGCCAGAGCAGCAGAAGCCATGTGTTAGCCCCAACGCTGCAGTCCGTCGCGTCCCCACAGCTAGCCGACAGCCAGGACACAGCAAGCGAGAAGGGCAAGACAGCTGGTCCAGTTCAACAGGTGTCGGGGCAGAGCTGTGGACAGTCGGACGCTTCCAGTGGTCAGCAGATGAAGGGTCCTGGCCTGTCGACGCCCCCTTGTGGTGAACAGATGGATGTGGCAACTTGTGAAGACAGTACACAGGAAGACACTGCCTCATAGATCACAAGATAGGACAGCAGAAGAATTCTGTGACATGAAGCTGATAAATACTCAAGCAATTAAGGCATTCTTTTTATTGACTGCATGTTATGTTGCTTGGTATATTTCTTATCAACCTATAGGCCGAAAGACGTTGGAACAATGATTGTTTTGTACATATCCTTGACTAAAATATGTCACCAAAACCAGTGCAAGTCAACTCTTGGTGTTTATCCTTCATTCTCTCCTGACATCGTAAACTTAGACAAGGCTATGTCAAGACCCCAATTAACTCTCATCCTCTCATTTGTTTTTACCAGTTCCATTTACTTGTTCGGGATAATGAGGTATTTGGATGTTTTTTTCATAGTCCTTGGACAAAAGCTATTTGAGAGTTGGTATGCACCTGCATAAAATATTAATTGTTATACATGAACAGTTCTTTGTTTATGATCTGTTCATTAATGCCATGAGCAAGTCCTCTTAGAAGCAACAATATATGACGTGGTTCCACCTTGAAATACATTATTTTTGAGCTCACCCGTTTAAGATTAATATAATTTTGCAACAATTGTTAAGTGGCTGATATCCAAACTTGATCATGTCCAGTTTGTGATTTGTTCCCATCAGTGCTTGTCATGCCCCCGATTAATATCCTTATTCATGCTGTTTTATTACATTAATGAAATAGGTTTTGAACCCAAAATCATGAGATTTGGTTCAGTATTCAACTTCTGGGACTCTGCAGAGAAATAAGAATTGGCCAGTTTGACTATTAATGATACTAATGGTTGGATATATTCTGTTGACTGTACATAATGAGAAAATACACAAATCTTTTCCTAACATGATCATTTTGTCAGCCTTGTGTTTGCACACTATCCGGTATGATTTGGTTTGGTTGGTTTGTTGTTTTACGCCGCACTCAGCAATATTCCAGCTTTATGACAGCCGTCTGTAAATAATCGAATCTGGACCAGACAATGTAGTGATTAATATCATGAGCATCGATCCACGCAATTGGGATCGATGACATGCATCAACCAAGTCAGCGAGTCTGATGCTCGATCCCGTTAGTCGCCTTTTACCACAAGCATAGTCGCCTTTTACGGCAAGCATGGGTTGCTGAAGACCTATTCTACCCCGGATCTTCACGGGTCCTATCCGGTGTGAAACTGTGAAACTGTTTAGAATCAGTGGTAATCGTTCAAACATCAGTTCTGGGCATGCAAGGCCCAGGGAGGCGTTCCACGAAGTGATCTTAGCACTACACCTATCATAAACCTATGATGCAGTATAGGGGTTAAAACCATCTTAGCATTAAGAATGATTTGTGGAACGGGGTCCTGTCCTCTTAGGTGCTGCTATTCGCTGTGCAAAGTTGTCCTTTGGGCATGCCTGAAATTTATGATGGTCTGTTCAAATCCAGGTCTTGGTTTTTCAGCACCGTTCCCATGGTTTAGGGTTTCACCAAAGTGGTAAACGTCCGAGACCTGCATCACTTCAGGCTTTCGACCCGTGAATTGTCGTAAGAGGCGACCAACGGGATTGGGTGGTCAGACTTACTGACTTGGTTGATGCATGTCATCGTATACCAATTGCGTGGATCGATGCTCACGATGTCAATCACTGGATTGTCTGGTCCAGACTCGATTATTTACAGACGACCATCATATAGCTGGAATATTGCTGAATGCAGCATTAAACAACAAACAAACAAACAAAACTTCAGGCTTGCCTCCAACATTAAGCTGACACATGCCGTAACATCAGCTATGGGTATTATTCAGGGAAGAGATACTAGTAGATGAAGTATCGGAAAGTCCATATCGACTTCAAAATTATTTGGAAATCCGACCTGCGGTCACACTGTGGGAGACCGCCTCCGTTGTCTAGCGTCCGCCTGGAGAGCGGAAGGTAGGGGTTTCGATCCCTGGCCGCGTCATACCAAAAGACGTTAAAAGATGGTACTTGTTGTTACCCTGTCTGGAGCTCGGCATTATTGGGCTAAAACAAGGACTGGTCGGCTCGGAGTCAGTATACTGTGTCTGAGTGGGGTATTCATGTTAAACTGCAGCATGGTATCTCAGTGTGCAAGCACTATAAATCGGCATCAGTCCGGACTAGTACAAGCAGCCACACAAACAAACACACGTACATGCACGTCGCTATATAAGTGCAATAATCTTGGACGCGACGTTAGACCCCATTTCACCTCACCTCACACTGTGGGTGTCTTGAGGATTTTATGAGCGCTTTCACTAATATTTTTTTACCTGGGTGAAGCGGGGGCAGTCGGTACCCAGCAAACAATTCTACGTTGTGACAACATCCCAGATTGGTTGCTACAACGTTGTGCCAAAACCAAAATACAACCAAATCAAGGAGTTGTCACAACGTCCATGTTTATCCCCCCGGCATATAATGCGGGGGAATATAGCGATCAGCCAGTCTGTCTGTCCGTCCGTCCGTAATCATTTCCTTTTCCGGGGCAGAACTCGAAAATAATTCAGTGTATTTGATCGAAACTTGGCATATCTATCAGTCACATACTGAAGTTGTGCCTTTTGCTATTTAGGAATTTTATAAATTTTTATTTTTTACGTTTCCAGTTGGACTTAGGTTCTATAAGGGTGGTGTTCGTTTCCGGAGCGTAACTCAAAAACCGTTAAATACTTTCTTACAAAACTTTGCATGTCTACCAGGCACATACTGAACTGGTGCCTTTTGCTATTTAGGAATATTATAAATCTTTATTTTTTGTTTCCATGGTAACAAGTTGGACTTAGGGTTCTATAAGGGTGGTGTTTGTTTCCGGGGCGTAACTCAAAAACCGTTAAATGCTTTCTTACAAAACTTTGCATGTCTACCAGGCACATACTGAACTGGTGCCTTTTGCTAATTAGGAATTTTAATTTTTTAATTTTTTACGTTTCCATGGCAACAAGTTGGATTTAAGTTTTCATATAGGGTGGGTTCACTTATGGAGTATAACAAATAACCTGTTAAATATTTCCTTGCCAAACATTGCATGTCCTTATATAAAGTACATACTGAACAGGTGCCATTTGATATTAAGGAGTTTTAGAAATGTTTATTTTAGAATTTCCATTGCAGCTATTTTGACATGGGCTAAGAGAAATGTTGGGTCAGTTACCTGGTTTTGGACCATAACGTGTTAAAATGGGTGGGGGAAATAGATGACTTCGTTGACTATAGGCTTGTTTCTTGTAATTTGTCATTTGTTTGCATAAAAAAACCCCACAGAAACACACGTTTTTCTTTCCATTTCATATGGATGCGACCATGGTGGATCTTTTGTTGGTAAACAATGTATGCTTCTTTAGGAACTTTCAACTCTTGACCTATTACATACAGAATTGCACATTTACTTGTGGTTACTTAACAGACAGCTGCCGGGGGGATATGTCATCTTTCTGATGACTCTTGTTTACGTTGCTGCAACGTCTAACCAAAACGTCGCGACAACGTAGGTATTGCATACATATGGCGACACTACAGCCATTGCACAACGTTGTTGCAATTTCCATGTAGATTAACGCCTGTTTTATTCTCCAATACCTCCCAGGTAGCCTGAAACGTTTGTACCAATCTAGTGAAGACATCAGGTACCAAGCAATACATTCTGCAAATTGAATTCACTTTAACCCTATCCATGAAACAGCAAGTCAATGAAATGCACTCTCTTTTGGCAGAGTTTGAAATACGGCCAAGATAAAAATCTAAATGTTTTAAATTACATGTACAATTGGTTATATAATATTTATTTTCCCAAACAATTTTCAAAGCTATGTGCAAATTGTTCACAAATGTTTCAACACAATTAAAAGATATTTGATTTTCCCACAATTTTGCAAATTAAAAACCATCAAACAATAAGCCCTGCACAAATTGAAACATATAAATTTTCTTGGCCTTACCCCATACATTCAGCATTGAGAGCAACACTTCGACAAACAGAATATGCATCTGATGTCCCAAGATTCATTTCCCAGCAACGACAAATGACAGTAGAATTCTTTAGGTGACCTTTATTTATTTGTTAAATGACAAGTCAGAACTTGTGCTGAGTGGCTGAGGAGCCTTTTCAGTCACAGGGATGATCTTCAACTGTATCCATAGTCTCTCCTTATGCCTTGGTAACTGAATAAAAAATGACACAACTGTTATAAAATGGCAAGGCAAGGGACATATTTCTGACATAACAAAATAATAGTTGCATTCCCCAAAATAATATTTTGATGTCTGATGTCAGTCTTTAAACTGTTAAAAACTGCTGAAAGTGCGAAGAAGGCGCTGACAGTAATACCATGATGCTCATGGATCATACATGGGCAGAAAAGCTTTTTAGCACTGAATTGAACAAGGCAAAAGGTGAACACAGCTCATTAATACCCCAACCTCGACTCCATCATATTTCTAAGTTCAAAACATAAAAAGGCAATATTTTCTCAGAAAATACACTAATCGAAATCAAACTTTGCACTGCCCCTCTCCAATGGGTATCGAAACTGTATCCCCAATTGGAAAAGAATCTATGAAATACTGTTCAAGGTAAAGGTCGCACACATGTTGAGATAAAAAACAACATTTGAAGTTAAAAACGTAAATAATCATATTTTTTTCAGAAAATACACATATGAAAATCAAAATTGTGTAAAAAATGTGATGGATACAAAATCACATACTGGTTTGGGTACATAGATCACAAGAAATATTGTGGGTACAAAATTACTACATCCCATCTGTGGAAGACAACTTCAGTAATTAGACACGAGAGGCACACAAGTTATCTTATAACATTTAGAAAAACAATCTGTATCAGATCAAATTAACGTATATATACAACGAAAACATTCAAGAAGTAATGTTTTACTCAAAGATTTTATCATCGTGCTCATGTTTACAACGATATATTTAACAATATTTAACATCTCAATTTGATAACATAAGTAACTTCCTATGAACAACTTAAGTTTGCTTCACACATTTATGCTTAAAATAAGACAACAGAAGCGACAACTACATATTTCAACGAAGACATACCTTGCTACAAGATCATCATGGTTGCCCTCAACCGACTTTTTCCGCAACGAAAGGAATGCTTTCAACGATGTGACAGTCCACAAACGAAATTTCTCCAGACTCATATCGCTCAAATCTGCCATGGTGTACAAATACGTAGTCGGTAAAGCTCGTAAATACGTCCAGTAGCGGAGAAGATTATGATGCTGAATGACGCAGGGACAACATTGACATCTACATCATGAACATCATGGCGGTTGATGCCATTAGCAACACTCAACGCCCTGGCGTGTGAAAGATAATCAGTCCGCCTAACATTGTTCACGCACCGTCCTTATTTTGGTGGACCAGCTTATGGTTGATATTTAGCTGAGAATCCCGGCTTTGAAGCAGTAAAAAAACACAACTCTGCATTAATGGTGTGGGCTCTCTTCCACAGCATATTAGCCAGGCCCGAGTCCACATGCACGTTTACATGACACATATCAGAGGTGTAGACAAAGAACACTTGTACGTGATCTGAACTTCCATTTCGTGGAAGCCTCGATGGCTGGGTGGGTAAGGTAACTGACTTGAGGCGCTGAACTTCAGGTGCGAATCTCCGATGGGACTCCACCTAAAAGGTACTCGAAGTGGTACTTTTCTTAGATTGTGTAATCCCAAACGTTACTTATGTTACACACATTTATATGTTGTTTGTTTCGTTTGACAGTTGTTGGACAGGCTGAGAACTCCCGGAATACCGATCTGGTGGAGACAAGAAGGTCGGGGCAATGCATTTCTATACCAAATTGCAAACGGTCAGCTCTTTCAAGCACAAGCCCGTCCAACGGTAATCAAGCAGTTTGAATAATTTTAAATCAGGACAAGATAATCTGAATAAAGGTTTTCCAGGATTTAATAAGGGTTTTAACACGCAACGTTCTGATAGCCAGTATACCATTGTCTTAGTTGATTTGGACAAGCAAACTATTATCTTTTGTTGTATATGTTTGTTCAAATAAAACAAAACACAGCCATTTTAACGAGCGCCGGAATTTGCAGTTTGGGGCTCCGTATGAACGTCAACGCGTAAGTGTTTTGTTTTATTTCATGGGCTCGATCGAGTTCATGAAAATAAATTAGATACTTTCAAACGAAAGTACTCATATTGAAGACATGATTCTCATTCTACGGAAGTTGTTACTATGTTTAAACCTTTTAAGAATATGAAGTACAAACATATAGAACCTGTATTTACTGGTTCCCTGTAGTTGAAATTCTTGTCGATTATAAACTGATCACTCGTGAAATTAAACCGTCAACAGTCGCATACCTGAATAACTTGGTCACATTCCCATCACCCCGACCCCGTGGTCAAGCCAACCATGACCACCCTTATACCAATACGCTGGGGAGGTCCTTGTCCTTGTCCTTGCTGGTAGAACATTGGGTTGATATCAGATCTACCAAGAGCACGAAACATGGAAGTTCGGGAAATCATTCGCGATAAAATGAAAGGGTAAATGTGAGCATTAATTTTGAAAGGATATTGCTGTGGATGCCATTGCACTCCGGATTTGGGGCCACGCTCAGACATAGGTACAATGTGTGAAGTCCATTTCTGGTGTCCCCCGCCGTGATATTGCTGGAATATTACTAAAAGCGGCGTAAAACCATACTCACTCACACACTGTGTCTGTTTCACTTAAGTGGTACACGTCAAAAACCTGAGTCACTTCGTGGTCTACAGGAAATACTGTTAATAGCGGCGTTAAACCCCACTCACTCATTCCGTGTTATAGAAATAGGTTCCCACAACCCATGACGGTGAGGGGCGAGTCATGGACTGGGGGGGGGGGGGGGTCAGGTTCGGTGACTTCTGTCTCGACGGCGTGGATCGTTGTTCATAATATCAATCACTGGATCCAGACGCGTGTATTTACTTACAGTTGGAATATTGCTGAGTTCGGCGTTAAACGACAAATACTGCTGTTAACGTAAGGTATTACGATCTCCTGTGTAAATGGTTCGTAATATCTGACTTTCGCTTTTCAAATGAGAAATCACGTTTCTGAATACATACCGTCTTCGCCGTGCAGAGCGAGGATTCGAATCTCGTATCGCTCTGATTCTATGTTTCACCACAGTGGTAAACATCTAAAACCGCATCAAAGTTTATTCACACTTTTATGTTTTATTCTTTTAACACCGACGTTGACAAACCAAGTGTAATAAACATCTTGGATTCGCATTCATGGTCATCGGATCCTGGAGCGACAAGAGGCAACTCTGCAGAGCGCCTTAGACGATTTGGGCAATCATTCCCTTTGGTCCTTAGGAATAAAAACCAAAATATACACAACTCTCTTCCACCATGGACTTATTGTATCGAACAACATCGTGATTCTCCTTGAGGAGATTTAACGCACATGAACATTGCTAACTTTCTGTTATATTACACAAGGGCGGTCCTCATAATAACTTTTGAAATATATACTATTTCAAGTGAACAGTAACTCAATTATATTACAAATATCGAGGATTAAAAAAACTAAAGACTTAAAACATATATATTGTAGATGACACCTTTAATAGATTATATAATTATTTCCACGTCCAAGTGAGAAGCGGTCGTAAAATCGCGTAAAAGCAGTTGCCCCCATGCCAGTTATTTGAACCTTCAACAATACAGGAGCATAAACAGCCCAACCTCCAAGTTTCTTTTACTATATTTTTATCTATCTGTTGTCTAACGCCGCAGTCAGAAATATTCCAGCTATATGACGGCGGTCTGTTAATACTCGAGTATGGACCAGACGATCCAGTGATTGACATCATGAGCATCGCACTACGAAATTGGGATATGATGACATTCATCAACCAAGTCAGCGAGCCTGACCACCCGATCCCGTTAGTCGCCTCTTACGACAAGCATAGTCGCCTTTTTCGGCAAGCATGGGTTGCTTAAGACCTATTCTACCCCGGATCTTCACGGGTCAATTTTCTTTTACAAGATATTTGAAGGGAGCCTACATTTGCCAGGGTTATGTTCTATTTTTCTTTGGGACTGGTAATCTATTAAAGGGTTATAGTAAGGATACATGTTGGCGAACACCTCCAAGTTCACCGCCCCCCTCTCCCCCAGAAATAAATTACCAGGCCCTTTCATGTAGTTTATTTAACATGCCTTTGTCGTTTGGAATTGAAACAAAAAAGAGTGATTTCATTGTACGCACGAAGGAATGAGACATCTTATGTCTCGAAAATAGAAAATATCACCAGATATCTCAGATGCCCTACACATTCGTGAATAATGGTCGTTCAATCTTGCAAGCCCATCATTCAAATGATTGAGCTGCATGACAATATGCCCTTACTTCCCCCATCCCATTTTCGCTTCCGCATTTCAGTGGGATGCAGAATGCTGTATGGATATTGTAAAACAGATGCGACAAGATGTTTAGGCCATCCATATTTTTTAATATGCGTTTCTCATCTCCAACCTCAACCAACAAGAGAGCAGGCGGACAAAATAAAATTAAAACTAAAATTATTTAAAAAAAAAACATTTTAAAAATTTATTGTGTAACTTATTTTATGACATTTAAAGTTAAAAATAGTTTGTCTTTAAACTTTTAGTCTTTAAAATATATTTATTAAGTAAATCGAATCGCTTTGCTTCGGAAACGAATCTATAATAAACATTGCTGATGAAAGACCACTAGCTGACCTGTTTTTTGTTTTTTTAAATGTGCAATGGTAGCAGTATTTGTATCACATCGGGGCATAATTTTCCACAGCGGTGGTGAAAATTGAGATTCGAAAACTTTTTATTTCGCGTTGGAATGAAACTTCAGGGTGGTCGGGAGATGGGAACAACGGGAAAAATACGGACAGCCTTAGGGACCGATCATGTTGGCAGTAGGGGGTGAAGAAACTGGCAGTAGGGTTTGCTGGTATGCTGACATTAGCAGAACCGCCAACACTCAAGCACACGAATTGGGCCTCAAGACATTCAATCTGATACGCTCTCGAGTCAAGTTTAATTAATGTCAAGCCAAGCTAAATTTTAACGCTGAAACAAATGTGTAGGAAAAAAGTATTTAGCAGATGCATAAGGGACTCTATGAACCATTGTTCTAGGAGTTAAATATTACAGTTTAATGAGGTACATGTTATATTTTATTTTCTTCACATCTAGAAATAGCACTTTTGTGGAAAACTATAAGCTTCACTGGCTCCTGAGGGGTTAGCTTCCATGAACCTTCCACTGTGTTCCACCCTCAACCTACGGCCCCCCGGGTCCGTTCCACAAAGCCCTCGTAGCGCTTAAGTATCGTGATACCCACATAGTCTTAATAACGACTGTCGTTGCGCTTCGATCGCCTTGTCGAACGGGTCTTTGCTCCCTGGCTCTCAGGCCCAGAACATCAATACATATGTGAGGTGAGGTGAGGTGAGGTGAGGTGAGGTCAGGTCAGGTCAGGTCAGGTCAGGTCAGGTGAGGTGAAATGGGGGTTAACGTCGCGTCCAAGATTATTGCACTTATATAGCGACGTGCATGTACGTGTGTGTGTTTGTGTGGCTGCTTGTACTAGTCTGGACTGATGCCGATTTATAGTGCTAGCTAGGTCACTGAGATACCATGCCGCAGTTTAACATGAATACCCCACTCAGACACAGTATACTGACTCCGAGCCGACCAGTCCTTGTTTTAGCCCCTTAATGCCGAGCGCCAGACAGGGTAACAACAAGTACCATCTTTTAACGTCTTTTGGTATGACGCGGCCGGGGATCGAACCCCGGACCTTCCGCTCTCTGGGCGGACGCTCTACCACAAGACAACGGAGGCGGTCCGATACATATATGTACCTAAATGGGATTGGAAGCTCTGTACGTCAAGCTCATCCAGTTACGTGAATTAAAACTCAGCGTGTACGTTTCAATATTCTTTCTCCTTTATTCGATTCGTTTTCTTTAAAAAATGGATTTTGTGCAGAAAGAAAACATCAAAAAGAACCACGTGATATTCAGGTGTTGTTTGTCAAGCTCCTCACACTGATGTCCCGTTCGCGGAGCACTCGTGAAACGAAGGGGTCACGCGCTGGGAAGGAGCGTGGTTGTTTGTGGTCAAAGGGAAGTAATCGTGTTTGTATTGTTAACTCCATTGCCTGAACTCCGCACACATTCGTGACCAACTCGTGTTATTCCGGGACAAGCCGAATAGCGAATACAGGTTGCGGAAAGGGGCGATTGGTCACGAATGCTCGACACAGTGTCTAACTTTAAACTTCACACATGGCATGTACCCTCATCCAAAGGGAGCTAATCGCGTACAGCAAATCACGAGTTATGCCCCTTGTTCCGTAGGGAGGTAAGTCGGTTCAGTAAATGTTACATTCGTGACCAACTCGTGTTATTCCGGGACAAGCCGAATAGCGACTCTCTTCTTGCAGGCTACGGAAAGGGGCGAGTGGTGACGAATGTAAATGTAAAACAGGATGCATAGTTACTTCCCTTTGACCATCAACGGCACGGCTGCTCAATCCAGTGAGTCCTATCGATGTAATATGTAGGTAACGCAACAGGCCGGGTGAAGCTGAATGAACTGAAATTTCAGTGCGCGGCCCATGAAACCACAACGGTGTCCACAAAGCAATATTCCGTAAATTACAATACACCGAGATGCGGGCAATGAAAACGTTGATTGAGTTGTCTCCCTTTGATCTAAACGAACCAGCGCGTTCCCAGCTACTCCTCCGATATCATCACAGCCACAAGGGTCGAATGGGCCTTTGTCGTATAAGACATAAATCTGATCCCCGACCGCGTCAAACTAAAAGACGTTAAAAGATGGTACTTGTTGTTACCCTGTCTGGCGCTTGGCTGGGGCTAAAACAAGGACTGGTCGGCTCGGAGTCAGTATACTGTCTCAGTGGGGTATTCATGTTAAACTGCAGCATGGTATCTCAGTGAGCTAGCACTATAAATCGGCATCAGTCCAGACTAGTACAAGCAGCCACACAAACACACACACGTACATGCACGTCGCTATATAAGTGCAATAATCTTGGACGCGACGTTAAACCCCATTTCACCTCACCTCACCATAAATCTGAGTAGCCGTCCTAAGCGGCTGGGCTACTGATGAAGCCAGTACACAAACGTTATGAAGAGATTCGGTGCTGCAAGGTGTTAGGGGGGCGTTCATGCTGGCTGTAGGTTTGACCAGTGATGCAAGAAGTAGGGCTTGAACCGTTGATGATGCTGGTAGTTGAGTTTAGACCGGTGTGCTAGCAGTAGGGTTTGAATCATCTCGTCGGGCATGAGCAATTTGGCACAACTGAAAAAGAAAAGTCATTCTCTCTACCATCATCTAGACTATATCAGGAGATACATACATGTAATAGCATAGAGACTGAAACTTATAGACGATCGTTTGGTTTAAGGCCGCTTTGAACAGTAGGCGATTTAAGCTTTTATCACGTGGTGTCAACATAATTTTAGAGGAAAACCGAAGTGACGCAGGTCTTAGATGCTTACCGCCCATGAGCGCTGATACGATGCTGCCAAACTAAGAATAATTATTGCCAAGCCGACTTTGTTGGGTGTGTGAGTTAAAATATCAATATGTCAGCCACATTGTAACTGGAACATGTCATACAATAGCATTATTGAAAACTTGTCATCAACAGACAATAACTAGCAATATATCACAAAGCTACTTTTAAAACCAAATTTACCTGCAAAAGAAAGAAAACACTTGAAAATAAGATTTGACCATAAAATGACAAACTTTATTGAAACGTTACTTGACTGAAAACGGTCGCCGAAACACTATATACTATTGGTCCAAAACACAACTATGATGTATGTATATGTATATATATATATATATATATATATATGTGTGTGTGTGTGTGTGTGTGTGTGTGTGTGTGTGTGTGTGTGTGTGTGTGTGGATAGAAATGAAACAAACAAGAAATGCTAAACTGTATGATATCATTATTTGAGTTAACAAATGAATAAATGGTGTATTGATTTAAACATATTTTATTGTGGAAAATCAAATGGATTAGGCACAAGTGACACACTTACGAGGCCTTCTCCTATATACATTTTATTATATTGAGATATTTGAATATTAATAATAGTGCAGAATAAATGTAAAAATATAATAACAAACACACACACAGAGTGCATAACCGAGTTCATAAAAGCAGGACGGCGTTGTTGACGTCATTCAATTTTTTTGCGACGTAAGATCGAATAACGTCACACTAGAAACAACGTCATAGCTGAAGATTGTTGACGTCATTCGACAGTTTAATCGGCCATCGAAGGCAGCGCGTTTTTTAGGGGAGCTGAAAGGGATTAAGAAATAATCGGTAACAAAGAAATTATTACCTTCGTATGTGTGTCATACTGGTTTTTCGAAATTCGTGTAAGATCTCATGTATTACCCTCTCTCTCGCTAGGGAAAATATAATAATTCTGACACTCTTTTGTATAACCAGTATGACAAACATGCTGGTATAATAATCTCTGTATCCTTATCTATATATTACCCATAGTATTATTTGTAAGAAAAATGTGAAGGTGTGGGAGACAACAGGACAGCAGTCCTTTGTTTGAACGACATAAGTCATGAAGAGTGGGGGACGTCATCTTCAATTACTCCCGACAATGTGTGTACACATGACGTCATGTTGCTGTGGGACTCTACGTAAAAAAATAAATTGTTAATTATAACGAACAAGCCAGTTAAGTTACTTTTCATGTTCCAGCCGCGTGAGTGTGTTTGTCCTATAATGTATTATGTTTTTTTGTGCCAAAATGGTGAGTTTGCCAAGTAGATGTGTCTGAGTAAAATTGTATCGATATGATTGCCCCCTCAGTGTGAATGTCGGTGGGGCTGTTTCTATATATGCTGTGTCTAGCAAACTTTTATATGGTTGAAAACACATGTCTGTGTATGTCTGCGTGAGCGTGTTGGTGTTCATGTGTTGTTACGTGTGCATGTGTATGCGTGTGCACATATATTAATGAATGAATGAATAATCTGTATTTCCTCCATTGGTATCGGAGAGTACAAATATGGAAATTAATTAAACAGTATGTACATGCATGATAACAGATATGTATATAGTCAGCCTTCAGATAGAGAATAGACGTCAGCTGCCATGAGCTTATTTCTTTGCTGACTATGCTTATGAATTGAGCCCATGTATCGAGTGTCATCTCCTCTACAAGATGCGTAATGCCACCAAGTAGTGTCACAACTCTCACTTCGTTGTCTGTACAATCTTCTATCTTAAGATATTGGTTAAGGCCGAGTAAATCAAACAGTTTCTCATAAAGGTTATTTCTTTCTTGCACCAGACTGTCACAGTTTATTAACTGGTGCAGTACAACATCGTTACATTCTTCTCCGCACATCATGCATACATACACCAGTTGTTATAGGTAAAATACCTAGTTTAACTAGGGCATATATTGGCCTGCTACACACATCATACATACACCAGTTGTTATGGGTAAAATACCTAGTTTAACTAGGGCATATATTGGCCTGCTATTCATGTTGTAAAGGTCACACATAGTCCACAATCTGTGTGGAGCTAGTCTTTCATGTATCATATGAAAACGTTTCAGGTCTTGGCGAGTAGACACCTTTTCTATCCATTTTTGTCTTTCGAATCGAGCTACGGTGTTATTAACGATTCCTTTCCATGTTGTCTTTGGAGGGAAATGCCCTTCAGTGAGATACGTTTCTATGAAATGGAAGAGCTTCTACTTCTTTGTAATGCCTAGCAGATCATGGACAACAGATGTATCTGAGACAAAGTTGTTTAGGTACTGTCCTTGTCCCTAATGTAAAATAGGGTTTTAACAAAATAATCTGCTTTACATTTACAGAGTCTACCGCGATAGGCGAGTTTAGTCTTGTCAATCACTGGTTCAATTCTCCAGAGACCAATAGTTTTGGTAGTCACATCAGTTGGGGATCGATTGTGAAAGTTCTGTATTGATCTGGCAAAGTAGCGTTGCAGCAGTTCTAATTCATGGAGTTCATTTGATGATATGTTTGACCATAGTTCACAGGCATAGAGGGCGCTTGGGAAAAAAACACGCCGCCATATTTGAACACTGGTCAGTGGATTTAGACCCCCAGCTCTTAACCCAATATCTCTGAGAGAAGCAATGGTACGTCTTGCCTTAGCGCATGCTCTTGTCGTCCTATCACTCTCTTTCTGTGAGGTCATTAGAGAGTCGGCGTATATAATAATCTCTTTTTCTGGCAGTTCAGTTCTGTGAAGTTTCAATTTAAAGTCTTTATCAACTTTGTGACCGCTTGTATATATGAGAACACAGCTTTTTCGTGCATTGTATGATAAACGTCATTGACAGGCGTATTGATGAATTACGTCAAGTAACAACTGAAGTCCTGTTTGTGTACAACCTAATAATGTTGTATCATCTGCCAGTAATACTGTAGGTACATGTCCACTTCCAATGATAAGATCTTTTTGTTGTTTTCTAGGTTAGTTATCAAGCCACCAATATAGATGAGAAACATCCATGCTGATAAAACTCGGCCTTGGCCAACACCTTGTTGGACTTGGAAGAAGTAACTGGAATAGCCAGCATATCTCACACAGGCGAGTGATGTGTCAGATGCCACGCACGACCATGTATTCCGTATTCGAAGAGTTTTAGTAGAAGTCCATCGTGCCAGATGCGGTCAAACGCTTTTTCATTGTCTAGGGATACGACATACACTCTCGTTTCTCTCTCTACATAGTATGAGACCACTTCCTTCAGTATGTGGATAGCAGTTGTAGCTCCATGTTCTTTTCTAAATCCACATTGAAGTCTGTTTGGAAATGTTGGATTTTTCATAGTTATGAATACTTCTAGTCTGTTTAACAGAATCCGTTCAAAGATCTTCCCGATAGATGAAGTGAGCGTTATACCTCTATAGTTTGTTGGATCGGATCTGTCTTTGTTGTTCCCTTTGTATAGGGGTATAATCATTCCTTTTCGCATACCTTCAGGCAGATAGCATTCACATATAATCAAGTTGAACATATGTGCGAGGTGTTTATGCAATAGAGAACTAGCGTACTTAATATGCTCATTGGTGACCAGATCAGGGCCTGGCGCTTTCTTGATCTTTGCGTCTTTTACTACTTTTATTACTTCTGACACAGAGACTGAATCCGCCAATATTGGGTCTGTATGTGGAAGAGGAACGTTGCATATCTTCATCAGGCGTTCAGTCGTTTGTTTTGAAAAGGACCTGTCAAAGTCAGGTGTATCAAACGGATTAAATAGATCACGATAATATTCTGCCCAAATATTACATACATCAGGAGATGAAGATGCTGTTATTTTCTTAAAGGCAATGTTAGAGTTCACGGCGGAGTTTTTTCTCCGTTTTGCTAACAGTTTTATAGAATTCACTAATGTCAACTTCACATGCTTCTTTTATCTCAAAGTATTTTTCTCTTTTCCACTACCTCTCTGCCTTGCGTTTATGGCGTCTGAATTCCCATTTTGCCTGTTTGTAAGCTCTGTATGTGTTATCATTGCTTGTTCTCGGTTTACCTTTTGTTTTCCATTATCTCTTTGCTTCTCTCATCTGGAAATGGTAAAAATCCAGATTTGAACCTTTCCAGTATGGCTTCAAATAATGTCTAAATTGTCCTGATGGGATATGTAAGGAAGCCGCGGAATGTAGAGCAATCCATGTAGGATTCTATAGTGTCTTTTATTTCACACCTAGGGTTAGGCAAAGATTAGCCCAGTAACAAGTCTATTTCTGTTTCATACAGTTTGAGTTGGACTGCATCTGCTTTCGACCACTTGAGCAATTGTAGAAGCCACTGTTTATCTCCAGTAAGGAAAATGTCAGCAAGAAATGTTAGTATCATAGGATAGTGGTCAGAAATATCAAAAGGGACTGTAAAATTCATATTGGTTTTCAGAACTGATCCTTGTAGACTGCTGAGTATGAAGAGATAGTCTTGTGTTTGGTTTCTGTATGGATTCTCCACTTGATGAGTTGTCCTTTGGTAGTACCACACGAGTAAGAAGCAAGCATACTTCTCTCCGAAAGAAGTTTGATCAGTAGTTGCGATCTGCGTGAAAGTTTATTGTGATAGATGTCAGTATTAAAATCACCACAAAGGATAGTAACACTGTTGCTACTTAGTTCGTCTACAGTTTCGAATACGCTGTTCAAGCATTCTGCATATTCGCTGTCATTGTGATTTGTTGACGGGAGTAAAGCACAAACTATAGAGAGGTCTACACATTGTTCTCGAGATATAGTCACAGCCATCACGTCATCACATGTAGTGTCATGTACGTGTACATAGCTACTCAGAGAATGTTTCACAAGAATAGCTACTCCTACTTCACCTCTACATCCGTGCTGTCCAGATCGTAATCCAACAGCCCAGTCAAACTTGTCTCTCATTTTGTCTAGGTAGGTTGCAGTGTTCTCTGTAAGCCAGTGTTCTGTTAGAGTCAGCACATCACACTGGTCAGCGACCTTATTCAGATACTCACAGCTGTATAAGGCTCCATGAATATTCCATGTTCCAACGCTTAGCATGGTAATACGTATGAGGCAAGTATTCAATCATGTTAGATGAATTAGCGTGCGCCATTGCTGTTTCTGTGTGACTGTGGTATCCATTCCCGACATCTTACATTTGGCGGCCAGAAATTTTCATTCTCAGTAACTTCTTCTGCTGTCCTCCTGTCAATGTTTACTCTCAGTGTGTAGGTGGGATTGTAGCCTTCCCAGTGCCTCAACAAACGAACGTAACTCACATTGAGGCCATGTTGTTTAGCATATTCACACATGTCATCTTGTACTGTTTTTGGTGGTTTATCCGCCCTAACATACGCTAGCACAAACCGTTTTGTTTTAGATTTTGGTGAAACACATCTAAAAGCTCTAGACCATTCACTGTCGAATTTCACAGATCTCTGAGCATGGTCTTCGTGTTGTTTATGGCTGACGTCATCACATCCAACTTCCCTGGTATGGTCATCACTGGCACTGTCAGGTTGAGCAGGAATTGTACACATAGTGTCACAGTCTCCATCCTCGTCGTTCTCAGTGTTGTCCCCAATAGTATTCCTCTCATGGTTAATAGTAACGTCCACAACACTTGGAGTTTTAGTTTTGTTGGTATCTGCTGTTCTGATCACCGACGTGATATTGCTGGAATATTGCTAAAAGCGGCGTAAAACCATACTCACTCACTGTTCTGATCAGTGGTACATCAGCTTGTTGTTAGTGTTTACTGTGTCTATTTTCCCGTCTACAGCGTTGGTTTTTCGTGTTAGCCTACTATTAATTGTCTTTCAGATGACTTTCAAGGTGGTGTATCCGTGAATCTTTCTCACGTAGTTGAGAGACTAGTATCCGTACGTCTCAACGTAGCTTGAGCTCCACGTTTTTAAACCTTTCTATCTCTCCTGACGCTGTTATCAGGTCGCTGTTCTTCTCTTCGATGGTACGCTTCATATTCCTGAGTTCAGTGTCAAATTGTTCATGCAATTTCTTCAATTTTTCTATCCATGCTGTCATAACGTTCGTTCGCAGAATCCCTCATTTCCATTATTTTGGCATAGATTAGGGTCAAAAGATCATTACCTCTTTGTGTATCCGGCGACCTGTCTCCGGGTACGTTGGTGGGACGTGCGTTGGAGTTACCTTTGCTGAGTACTTGTTTTTCCAGTATATTTGAGGGGATTGTCTGTGTAATAAAACCATATAGGCAATATACATCAGACGCATATTTCTCAATCCCAGACTTCCTGGAATGTTCTCTTTGTACACGTTTTGGTAGATAAACAATTGGAGTATCATGTCGACTATTCTTGGCTATGTCATAAAGTGAGTGAGTGAGTGAGTATTGTTTTACGCCGCTTTTAGCAATATTCCAGCAATATCACGGCGGGGGAAACCAGAAATGGGCTTCACACATTGTACCCATGTCGGGAATCGAACCCGGGTCTTCGGCGTGACGAGCTAACGCTTTAACCACTAGGCTATCCGACCGCCCCTACGTCATAAAGACTTTGTCACGCTTCGTTCAGTTTTTCTTCATCATCCTTGTATATGTCCAAAAGTTCAGTTTCAAAAGAAATTCGATCAAGTTGTCCAAGGCGTCTGTGTATTTCATTGAACATGTCATTGTCTATATCATCCACACTTTGTGTAGCGTATCGAAGGTCATGAAATGTATATGTATTTGGACATGTGCTGGTGCGTATGCTCCCAGGAAGGACGTGAACTGTCCGCAAACCTTTGAGCGTTTGAGGGGCACGGGTGGCCCAGACGTCTAAGGCGCCGCGATTCGCTGTGCAGACTTGCGTCCCTTGGGCACGCCAGAAACCGATGATCATGCGTTCGAATCCCGGTTCGCCCCGATTATGTTTCTAGGTTTGTCAGCACCATACCCGTGGTCGTGGGTTTCATCGAAGTGGAGGGGCGGTCGGGTAGCCTAGTGGTTAAAACGTTCGCTCGTCACGCCAAAGACCCGGGTTCGAGTCCCGACATGGGTTCAATGTGTGAAGCCCATTTCTGGTGTCCCCCGCCGTGATATTGCTGGAATATTGCTAAAAGCGGCGTAAAACCAAACTCACTCACTCTCTCACTCATCGAAATGGTAAACGTCTGAGACCTCTACCACTTCGGGCTTTCCTCCCACATTAAGGTGACACGCCGCGGAATACTATATATATATATATATATATATATATATATATATATATATATATATATATATATATGTGTGTGTGTGTGTGTGTGTGTGTGTGTGTGTGTGTGTGTGTGTGTGTGTGGCTGCTTGTACTAGTCCGGACTGATGCCGATTTATAGTGCTCGCCCACTGAGATACCATGCCGCAGTTTAACATGAATAGCCCACTCAGACACAGTATACTGGCTCCGAGCCGACTAGTCCTTATTTTATCCCCTTAATGCCGAGCGCCAGACAGGGTAACAACAAGTATCATCTTTTGACTCTTTTGGTATGTCACGGCCGGGGATCGAACCCAGGACCTTCCGCTCTCCGGATTACTATTGATCTAATTACCAGCCACTCAAATAGAGGTAAAGTCATTGTTTGGAAAAAGATGTAATGAAAGTTCTCACGATTATCGCTTCTTTTTCTCATTTGTAATTCACTTAAAGCTGTGAAACAATTCTACACAAATATTCTCTATAGACGTATGAGTCTCCTTATGGTGATTTGATTGAGTCTGGCCCTCTCCTCTTACAGCGCTGGGTCAAGTTCAGACAAAGTGGTCGGTGACCCACGCCTTTGACGCACACGGCTCTGTATCATATCCCAGACGTTTTCAATAGAGGAAAGGTCTATCAATGACGTGTTCTGAAAACCTCTACTCAACACTCACGCAAACATCAATCTAATTTACAATACATGCATTCAAACGTGGATCGGGAAGATATCATGTCTAAACCTGAGCCCAACACAATACCAGGAAGAAGTTGACAGGTACAAGCCAGTCTGTTACGTATGTGTCTGTTACATATGTGTTATAGCTGCCTCGGACAGATGTCTTCAGTAGTTGGACGCCTTGGAAATACTCAACCATGACATTGTGTGTAAGTATATATACTTACCCTATTCAACAACATATTTGGTATATGATACATATATATTAAATCAAATTTATGTATATGATACACAGACAATAATCTGCGAGTGACGAGGAATGACGGATGATCGAAGGATTTTCAACATTAATATCACGAGGGACAGATCATCCGTCATTCCTAGTCACGAGTAGTTTATTGCTTTTATTACCCATCGTCAAGTTTTAAAATAAGAAGCTGAAAAGACAGAAACAGTTAGATCTTGTTGCAGAGGCGACTTCGTCGATACCGGATCACCTGATCACGCAAATTCTACACTGAACACTAAGATTCCGCGAATGCAAAATAGTTCGTTTGAGGGGTATTAATTCTTCGATATTTAAGGAATATAATGAATTTTGGCGATAACTATACAATTTGATTCATGTATAATAAATGAATTTAAAAAGACTTGGCATTATTGTTAATACAAAATACAAAGTCTCAGAGTAACTAACTGTCATGACCATGAAAGAACACAAGAACTGATTCTACAACAGGAAATGTTTATTTGACAGACTCTTTCAAGTGAGCATACATGTATGTCTTACTTTTTGAAAGAACAGTCAATGTCGTTGCTTTTGATCTCTCCCCCGCTGTCATAGAATTTTTTATATATTTTCTATACCGTTTTATAATCTCAACAAGATCGTTCACTATTGGACTGGAGTCTTTACATTGTTGTTTACATTCATATATAGCAGACGATTTAGTCTATACATAGTACTGTATTTACAAACCGTATTTTATGGGATGTTTTTATTTGAATTAACCCCAAAAAAATTAAATGACAAATTTCATATGGCAGAAACTTGTTAGAAAAGGAAAAAGTAGTTCCGACAATGCGTCATTAACCAATGAAGTTACATGATTTCAAAAACAGCCGATCAGCCTTAAGCGACTGCTGGAAACTCCCAAGGAAGTTAATTTGTCCAAAACAATTGCAAATGTAATTGAGGTATAAAATGAAAATGGACAAATAGTAAAATTGTTACTTATTCTAAATAATTAGCCTTGAAGTACCATCCAAACTTTCATGGTCAGTTGGCGTGCAAACAATTAGCTTCCCAAGCATAAAACATAATTAAACATAACTCTTTTTTTTCAGCATAAATAAAATGACGGGAATGAAAATGTACATTCTTCTTACTTTAAACGATTTTTATGTTTGGAAATTCTCCTTTCAATAAAGTTATTTTAGGTGAAACAGGACGCTATCCCTTTCATATATTAAGTCAACTTCGAATGAAAAAAATATTTGTTAAATTTACTGAGGTTGTTTTGTTTGTTTGTTGTTTACCCGCAATCAGCAATATTCCAGCAAAATGATGGATATATGATATATATATGATGTCAGATATTAAGTATGTTCATTTGGTTATTCCTTTGTGTGGATTTCCAAAGATATAGGGGATACAATTTATTCTTATAATCGGTTAAACAAAGGTGACAGGACTTGTATAGTCAAAGCTGACATGCCAATATATCGTCTTCACGTTTCCTCAGCCATTACAATGAAATCGTAGAAACAAGAAGGGTATAAGTATTTCAACTCTCAACTTCTCTCAATGTTTTCCTTTCCTTTTCGCAACACTGGTTAACTGCGACTCCCTTCTATGTGCCATTAGGTCCGTGCGTGACACGTGCGTTTCTATAAGGGCATATACAATCTCACGTTCACTGCAACCCTTAATTTACAACCTCGCTTATTTATGTCTTTATTTACAACCTCGCTTATTTATGTCTTTACAACCTCACAAACCCGTACGTTCAATCCAGACATCTTGATCTTGATTGTTTGAGAACATCTATTCAGTCGACGCTTCAAGTTACCCATCGTTTCCCCCAGGAGGTCGGTCTCTGATAGAATTTTGTCATTGATAACTGCTATTTGAAATTCATCTCAAGCCGCCCCAGCAGAAATTAAACCAAGGGAATAAAGGGGAATTCCCAACTATCTTGTTCTTATGTTCAAGGTAATGAATTTCAGATTTTCCTGACATGCGTCCTATTGTTTAATAGAAGAAAATGAAGGAGGAAGACTTGACATGGAATACGAACACACCAATTCATTGTCTGACAAGCCGAGCATACTCTGTTGTTATACCCGATAAAAAGTGTCGTGCTTTCGTGCGAATGAATCATTGCAATACCTGGTTTTACCCACCGTCATCACGAGGTGTGTGTGTGTGTGTGTGTGTGTGGTGTGTGTGGTGTGTGGTGTGTGTGTGTGTGTGTGTGTGTGTGTGCTTTTACTAGTCCGGACCGATGCCGATTTTAAGGTGCAGTTTAACATGAATACCCCACTCAGACATACCCCACTCCGAGCCAGCCGGGCGGACGCCCTACCACTGGCCCACGGAGGCGGTCGAATGCCCAAAAAGGTTGATGATATCGTGTATACGTTATTCTGGTCTATGAGTGGAACACATCATTCCCTAATATTATAGCTCCGATAACGTTTAGGTGTTGACTCATCTTGTATCGGGACACCTGATATTACCATACAGAAATGTAATTCTCAGCAAACGAAAACCTACACAGACCACATATACAGCCTCGACAGTCCACATTGTTAGGTGTTGATGCGTTCAGAAACGACAATACACACACGAATATAACTTCGTGGCTCGATTATTCGTTTTCGTCTGCTGGTATAGATGAGATCCGAGAAGGGACATTATCGCGTTGTCGCATTGTCGCGGTTCGGTTAATTTAGACACTTTTTGCTTGTTTTTGTAAGGGAGAATAGGGCAATGCGACATTGTCCCTACTAGGATAACATAGGTATGAGCTCGAGCCTTCGAGCATTTCCACCAGTTGGGTGTTAAAGGCAAAATATCAGTCGACAAAATACGGTTGATTGAAACTTGACAAGAAGAAAATAAAGCCGATCAACCAACTTGAAAATAGATATTTGTTCAAGAAGAAACTTATTTTGGCAATATTTATGACATTATGGTAGGGGTTATCTTGGAGGTAGGTACAACTATACGTACAGTGGTATAGTAACTATCAGATATTAAAGTGCATTTTACAACAGTTGAAAAATAGAGTGCAATCTATGTTCACACCTAAATACGGCATCTGTGAATAACGTCAGGCACTATAACCTTGATAATTGGTTGAGAAAAAGGACAAAACCACTTTCAGAAAAACCTATTACAGTAAAGTACGGTTATAACTAACGAAGGGACTACTAATTTTAGTTCGTTATAACCGTAGTTCGTTATAAGCATATATACAGCATAACTACAGCAAATAGTCGGGACCAAAAAGTGAGTTCGTTATATCCGTCAGTTCGTTATAAGCGTGTTCGTTATAACCGTAGTTTACTGTAATGAGTGACTGGATATGGTTTTACGCGGAATTGACAGTAGTTCAGTAATGCCACAGCGGGGGACACCAGAAGTGCGCCTCACACACTATACCCATATTGGGGATCGAACCCGGACCTTCGGCGAGAAGAGCGGACGCTGTATCCACTCGGCTACTATATCACCCAATTCCGGCTGATATTGGATACAGCTTATGAAAACGAATTGAAGAAAGTCCTGTTTTTAAGTAATAAATTTGAGGATATATTTGGTACAAAATCATTGGGAAGATGGTTGAAATGAAACTAAATGTTTAGTGAGCGCAGAAACAAGTATTTCGGTGGAGCTAAATAAATAAAGAAAAAGGGGAAATGTTTTAGGTTATGACCAAGGGTTACCTCCCTTTTTAGTTTACCAGTACTGAAATAAAGATTATATGTAATTTTATTTCGCATTTACGGTCAGTTTATTCGTTATATTTATCAGGACATTAAAAAACCGGATTACACCGTTTCAAAGAACGCCTTCCTTGCGGTTTCGTTTATGTGAGATTTACGTCGAGGTAATAGACGCAATGCAGTGACGTTGACGTTGGCGGCTTCACATACAACATGCTTACTGGGACAAATGTGACACTAGCAAGATGTAAATGCAGGGAAAGAAATTATTTCATGTGTTTGTTTGTTTGTTGTTTAACGTCGCACTCAGCAATATTCCATATTATGACGGCGGTCTGTAAATAATCGAGTCTGGACCCGACAATTTAGTGATTGATATCATGAGCATCGATCCACGCATACGATGACACGCATTAACCAAGTCAGCCAGCCTGACCGCCCGACCCCGTTAGTCGCCCCTTACGACAAGCATAGTCGCCAGAGTCGCATGGGTTGCGGAAGACCTATTCTACCCTGGATCTCCACGGGTTTTTTTTATATGAACCGCAGACCACTCTCAAATCTGTTTGCGTGTGCCCTCCTGGAGTTTAAGTTTGCCATCGAAAGGAATACTTTTGATCTATCTTCAAACTCGAAGAAACATGATCTACAAAATAAGCGGTTGTAATTTAGAAAGTGTGTCTGCTTCGTTTTCATTGAGATTGGTGACATCCTATCCTATAATTTCATAATCCCCGAAAATTTGATGAATCATACCATTCATGTTCACTTCACTTGTTTGTCCATAATATTTTTCCAAAAGAACTCTTATCACTGGCTTCGTATAATATATACATCTTAATCATAACAAAAGGCATTTTGAAAAAAACAAACATTTTAAATTCATATTTTGATTATTTTTTATATTTGATTTTTACTGTGGCATTGGCAACAGGGTATTTCCAACCCTGAATGTTTGGCAATTACAGCACGTTCAAGGGACATAGTTCAGTTAGGGTTAACATCAACCAACGGTAAGTGAGGTAGAATTCGTTTTTCGCTCATGCCACAGATACACACCAGATTGAATTTCATAACGATATATGCAAAATGGCCAGCAGATACTTTTTGGTAGTTGTTCCCGCAAATAACATAACCTACATATGTAAGCACCGCTACTTTATTTTCCGACCCGTAAAGATTCCGGGGTAGAATAGGTCTTCAGCAACCCATACTTGCCGTAAAAGGCGACTATGCTTGTCGTAAAAGACGAATAATGGGATCGGGTGGTCAGGCTAGCTGACTTGGTTGATACATGTCATCGATCCCAAATGCGTGGATCGATGCTCATGATGTCAATCACTGGCTTGTCTGGTCCAGACTCGATTATTTTACAGACCGCCGTCATATAGCTGGAATATTGCTGAGTGCGGCGTTAAACAACAAACAAACAAACAAACAAACTTTATTTTCCTTAATCAAAGATCTAAGTGTCGTATAACGGCCTGTATGAGGAAGAAATCTGCAATCAGCTTTTGGCTTGACTCCAAAATCGGAAGACATGTCCATTCCCCTTTTGCACTGAATTGGAAAGATCTCGACAAGAGTGGAATATTGCTGGGTCCAGGAACCGTACCACCAACTCCCTCTCTGAACGATAAACCATTATCCTTATACCTCCAGTGACATCATCCTATTGTTCTCCAGTCGGGTTAAATCTCATAACCCGTTCATATTGTGACACGTGAATGTTTCTCGCTCGAAATTTATTTTTCATTTGATATGTAAAATCGAGTGACAAATATTTTCTTTATATTCCCGAGAATCGAACATAAACCTTCGAGGTAGAAGCCCAGTGAGTGTACTACTTGGCTTCTGATAAATCACATGGTTTTAAGAATGTCTTTCCCCAAGTACCTGAACCCCAGCAACAGATATTTTTCGCCCGTTTCCTAACGTTCATGGAAAGTATGTTTGAAACATAAAAATGTTGATAAATGTTGTTTTAAGTTTTCTTTTTCGGTTTATAAGCTAGATAGAGATTTAAACCCCTCATCTTCGGTTTTAGCCCTTGGACTCGGGTTTTGAATCTCCTAAACAATACTGACTTGTTTTATCCTTCACAAAAGGTATTTGATACAAGAACTAGGCATCCCCATGGGCATCAATTACACCCTTTCCCTTTTTGTCCAGCAATATTCCACCAGCTCCAACACTTAGAATCTACATTTCAAACGACTCTTGTTGCAAAATTCAAAGCCTTAGTAAAGCTTTCAAACTGTTTTGTTGAAGACAAATGGACGACAGTTCAAAATTTGATGCATTAAATAACATACCATAATTTGAATGCGTTTTGAGTGCGTGATTTCTTTTGTTGTTTGATGAGGGTTACGGTGAGCGGATTGAAGCGTTCAAATAGAAATTATCACGTGAGTGTGTTTGGGGATGGTAAATATCCTGTATTCTACCATGAATTTGGAATTTATTCGATTCTGATTGGTCAATCAGAGGCTATTAAATCACAATAAACCCCCTCTGATTGGAACAGCTTGTTTGACGGAAGCTAATATTCATAGAATGGTACAATTTTCAGTCATTGTCGGTAGGCATATTTAAATAATTATATCTACAATTACAGGTTACAAAATGCACAGATGCGGTTACTACAATATTCAAAGGATGTGTGGCAATACATTTCGTGCAGAAAACACGATAGAAATCTACAAAGGGAATGTATTTACGTTTAGGAAACAACAGAGAGATTGGAATTTTGGCGCTTTTCTATGTACGACTGTGACGTCATATCTTTTGCGTCACAATGAGCGATATGACGTCATAATGGTGACGCGCAATGTAGAGCGAAAGCCTTGCAAAGCTTGCTTTGTTTTCTTTAGGGATGCCCACCTCATGTTAGCTTACCAAGTTGCCGTGCTTGTATGCCTTCAATGCCTGTCATTTGTTCGAATGAAGTATTACGGTGTAAACAAACTTCTTGCGTATATACAGCGCCATATTTTGTTCGGTGATTCCGTAACTCACATCGATAACCTACTCAAAACACTGAACTCAACCCATGCCGCTTCACTCAGTATATTTGCTAACAGCAAAGAGTTCGCGTTTTATTTGGTCATGGTAGAATGGAGATAAACATACTGTGTTTTCAATGTACGCGCGTTCGGTTCCAAATTCAATTTAGCGGGGTTAAATCTACAGGTAACCTAGCTCTACATTGAAAGCACAGTATGTTTATCTCCTCATTAGGAATAAACATTGTATTTAGCGAGCCTTGGCGAGCTAAATACATAGTGTTTATTCCTAATACAGGATATTTACCATCCTCAAACACACAAGCGTGATAACCTCTTTATCATATAATGTCATTCTTTAATTCTGTGCTTGAAAATCGCTCTCCCTCTCTCACAAACATTACCTAAATATTGCGAGTTTTCCTGGAATGCGCGTATTAATATTTATTACGTCACAGGGTAAGTGATGTGTCAGTCGGACAGTGACAGTAGCCAATATAGTTCCAACTGATATCTGTTTCTTATACAGTGGCGAAGCAACATATACGCAAAACAACAATTGTGTTTACTTGCATTTCGCGGCAATCCATCGGTCTGTCCGCTAGAGTAACTGCCCTTTGTCAAAGGGAAGCTACTCTAACCCTAGTCTATGAGACGTCTAAGCTCCTTCCCAGCGCGTGACACCTTCGTTACACTCTCGGTAACATCGATGCCACCAGTGTGGGCGCGGCCAGTACAAGAATCTTGAAATTTACCCTCTAACTCCAAATGTAGTAACGTTGATACCTTTGTTTATGTCTTTGGGAATGGCATGATATTTCATTTTGAAAAGGTTTAAGACTGACTATGTTTTCCAGACGAATTTACTTTGTTGTTTTAATAATCGGATTGGTTCGAGATTGCAGACTAACGGAAAATCAACCAACTTCTCATCTACATTCTTACTATATCAATAACACGATAGTTTTAATGATACAGAAATTCAAATTGACAAACGAAGAAATTAATATAGCAGCGATAAGTGTATTCGGAATCACGACAGTCGTCACTTGTTTGTAAACATAACGGTCATTCGGTTGCGAGTTCAACTCCAAGCATGGTTGTGACCACCTATTCACAGTGGGGAGTTTTGACTGGTGGCAGCGATAGTATAGAGAGCTCCGCGAACGGTCTGTCGCTGTGAGGAGCTTGTGAGACGTCATGGCCACCTTCAGACGTTGTTGACTGTCGGCCTGTCCTGTCAAAACGTTAAGAAGTGCAATCAGATGTACACACCGCGACAAAACGAAAAAAGGTAACAATTCAAACATATTTCGGCCAAATCCAACTATTTTGACTTGTGGAAAAGGTTTCAAGCCACAGAGGTCTACAAGCAAAGATGTGGCTGCTGATCCAGCTTGGCTAGGCCTAGTGCCCTCGAAATTTACATCTCCAAAGTTGCCCAAACTTATAAAATGCCTTAGCGACGTCGCAGCTAGACCCTAATTTTAAGTATATTAGACTGTTCTTTTGATAATGATAGCAATTATCTCTGTAGTTTATCCAGATTCCCGATGGTTAATTCTGACTCGATTGCCGAATGACAGGGGCGACGCCATGTTTGTTTAATAACACTGAAAGTAGTCCCTACTTGACCTTTGATATTTGCATCTCTATCCGCATGTGACCCCAACGGGAATCGTTTTTATCCTTTGGCTTTATCCAGCCGAGAAACCTACCCATTATGTGATAAAAGATTTTATGTGTCCCAATGTTACAGAAAAGTGACAAAAAATGTCTGATAAAAAGGTCCCGATATATATTTTGTTCCATTTTTCTGAGGTGGACGATCGACTTGCTCTTATACGTTTGTGACAGATAACAAGCAGAACATCTGGTATGAACACAATTTGACAGTGATTCATAAACACATGCTTTTATGGTCAGAATCATACAATGGAATGGCTTTTAGCAGAGATTTCTTATGAATATCGTTAGGCTTTGCCACTTTTTTTTACGCCTGTGAAGTAACCAGGTAATACAATAAAACTTTCTGAAGGACTGACGATACTACTACTACTACTTCTACTACTACTACTACTACTACTACTAAAACTACTACTACTAGAATCATACAATGGAATGGCTTTTAGCAGAGATTTCTTATGATTATCGTTAGGCTTTGCCACTTTTTTTTTACGCCTGTGAAGTAACCAGGTAATACAATAAAACTTTCTGAAGGACTGACGATACTACTACTACTACTACTACTACTACTACTACTACTACTACTACTACTACTACTACTACTAAAACTACTACTACTAGAATCATACAATGGAATGGCTTTTAGCAGACATTTCTTATGAATATCGTTAGGCTTTGCCACTTTTTTTTACGCCTGTGAAGTAACCAGGTAATACAATAAAACTTTCTGAAGGACTGACGATACTACTACTACTACTACTACTACTACTACTACTACTAAAACTACTACTACTAGAATCATACAATGGAATGGCTTTTAGCAGACATTTCTTATGAATATCGTTAGGCTTTGCCACTTTTTTTTACGCCTGTGAAGTAACCAGGTAATACAATAAAACTTTCTGAAGGACTGACGATACTACTACTACTACTACTACTACTACTACTACTAAAACTACTACTACTAGAATCATACAATGGAATGGCTTTTAGCAGAGATTTCTTATGATTATCGTTAGGCTTTGCCACTTTTTTTTACGCCTGTGAAGTAACCAGGTAATACAATAAAACTTTCTGAAGGACTGACGATACTACTACTACTACTACTACTACTACTACTAAAACTACTACTACTAGAATCATACAATGGAATGGCTTTTAGCAGAGATTTCTTATGATTATCGTTAGGCTTTGCCACTTTTTTTTACGCCTGTGAAGTAACCAGGTAATACAATAAAACTTTCTGAAGGACTGACGATACTACTACTACTACTACTACTACTACTACTACTACTACTACTAAAACTACTACTACTAGAATCATACAATGGAATGGCTTTAAGCAGAGATTTCTTATGATTATCGTTAGGCTTTGCCACTTTTTTTTTACGCCTGTGAAGTAACCAGGTAATACAATAAAACTTTCTGAAGGACTGACGATACTACTACTACTACTACTACTACTACTACTACTACTACTACTAAAACTACTACTACTACTAGAATCATACAATGGAATGGCTTTTAGCAGAGATTTCTTATGATTATCGTTAGGCTTTGCCACTTTTGTTTACGCCTGTGAAGTAACCAGGTAATACAAAAAAACTTTCTGAAGGACAGACGATACTACTACTACTACTGCTACTACTACTACTACTTCTACTACTACTACTACTACTACTACTACTACTACTACTACTACTACTAGTACTACGACTACGACTACGACTACAACTACTACTGCTAAATCTAACATAAATCACAGTCATTGCAACCATCCCCAGTTCTGCCACTTTTATGCTACAAGCTACCATCATTCCTCGCCTACGCTGCCACTGAACTACTACACCTACAAAAGTTATTACTCATACGTGTACGGGACTGCAGTCATAATAACAATGTTAAACAACTACTTTCAGATTGGACTTGTGCTACCTCTGTGGCTGACAGTGGTTCTGATGTCAACAGATGGATCATCACTTGATTGCCAGCCGTGCAGATGTTCTGAAACAAAGGGTGAAATCATTGCATATTGTACAAATAGATCCTTATCATCAGTTCCCAACAACCTCCCGTACAATGTAACAGACCTAAGACTGAGTCATAACAGAATGAGCAATACTGGCAAATATTTGAAAAAGTACACATTTTTAAAAAGGCTTGATCTGTCATTCAACAAACTCTACACGCTTGGGAGAAATGCTTTTGTCGGACTTACAGAGTTGGAAGTTCTAATACTTAGCCACAATCATTTATCCTTGTCCAAAAGTGTTTATCCTGTACGGATGTTCCGGTTCCAGAAGAAGCTCAGGGTTCTGAAAATGGAAAGTAATTCTCCGGTAGAATATGAAGGACATCTCAATAATTCGCTGGCAGAAATATATTTACTTCAGTATCCCGACGAAATCTTTAAAGATTTGGTTTCCCTTGAGGAACTTCACATAGATGGGCTCAGGAATCCAGTGTTTGGAGAAGGATTTAAATACACCAATATCACAAGGCTGGTGATTGGAGGGAATTGTGACATGAGACACGTGTCAAATGTAACATTCCGCTATTTGAGGGGAATAACGCACCTCGATGTTACAAGTTGCGAAGTAACTGACATTGGCCAGTCTGCATTTGAGCCTTTCCAAAACATTCACACGTTAGACTTGTCTAACAATCCCAATCTTGGGTTGGACAAGGCTTGTGCGAGTTTGTACGGTCTTCGTAATTCTTCATTGAAAATTCTAAAAGCAAATAAAATTGTCAGATATCAGGGAACTGGCATTCTCGTATCTGTGGAACACGTAAAATATATGACTGATATGGTCCTTGAGGGATTACATCTAGACGACAACCGGATAGAATTACTGGATCCTCGAGTGCCCGTCCTCATGCCTAAAACCCTTAAAACTGTTTCCTTTCGAAGAAACATGTTTTTGTTTGGTATTTACCTTCTAACAATGACATCAATGACCAACCTGCAGTTTGTGGATAGTTCTTCAGGTCATTGGTCTCATGCTCGTCCATTTTCAGTACAGGCAAAAGCTCAACTTGCTTCTATTCTCACAAACCCTCATATGGATTATGCTGACATCTCACGACATGACGAAAGTGGCAGTACAGTTTGCTCTGTCGCCAACTCAAATAAACATGATTTTTCGCAATTTGGAGATATTTCTGTTGATGACATACCGTGGCCGGGAAATTTCACCATTAATATTCCACCGAATGCAACACATGGAAACGCCAGCAACTCAAAACTGAGTTACATCATCCCTAGAATTACCTTTGGTAAAAACAGATTGAAGGTTTTGGATCTGTCTTATAATTTCTTTACACAGTGGTCTGGGCCGATTATCGGGCTTCATCATCTGGAATTCATTGATGGATCGCACAATTATTGTGAATTAATAAGCATACACTTCTTTGATGATTTCCTTTCCTTGAGAATACTGAACATCAGCTACAATTATCTTGGCTATTCTTTACAGAATGAAACATTTCGTAAGCTATCCAATCTTGAACATCTGGACCTATCAAATAATAAACTAAATACTCTTCCAAGAGACATTTTTAAGGGCTTAGAATATCTCACATACCTGAGTGTTCGGTCCAACTATTTGAATACGTGGAATGCCAATATTGGGGATCTGAGGAATCTGAAACTTTTGGACCTCTCTGAAAATCTCTTTGAGCAGCTTGATGTAACCTTTAGAAATCAGATTGATGACAATACAAGCAAAGGATTGCTTATAGTGCTTCAAAGGAACCGATGGAGATGTACATGTGAGACGCTGAGCTTCTTAAAGTGGCTAAACATTAAAGGCAGCAGTGTTTATGATATGGAGGAACTATCCTGTACAGAGGTAGATGGTGGCGAAAAGGACATGGCCAATCTACCAGAAATCATCATGGAACTGGAGAAGAACTGTGCATCCTACACTGGGGTGGTGATTGGGATGGTCAGTCTCATTATGCTGGTCTTGGCATTAACCGTGACAGGCGTCGTGTACAGATACAGGTGGAAACTGAGGTACCTCTACTACGTTGCCCGGAACAGACACAGAGGGTACCTGCCTGCTGTAGAGGCGGAACAGGAGTTCGAGTTTGATGCTTTCATATCCTACGCTGACGAGGACCGTGGACTTGTGGTAAGGGACATGAGGCAGAAGCTTGAAGAGATACAAGGACTAAAGCTCTGTATCCATCACCGAGATTTCCTCGTTGGAGAGGCTATTGCAGCCAACATCCTGAACGCTGTCAAATCCAGCAGGAAGACTGTGATCATCCTGTCCAGACATTTCTTGAGGAGCTACTGGTGTAAGTACGAAGTTGAGATGGCCAAGATGGAGAGTATCTACACTGGACGGAACGCACTGCTGGTTGTAGTCCTAGAGAACATCCCTGTGAAGGACCTGACTCCTGATATTGTGGAGTTGATGCGTCAAGATTCCTATGTAGAGTACACGGATGATCAGGATGGTCAGGAAGTGTTCTGGCAGAATCTGGAGCGGGCAATACGTACAATGTAGTGTGACGATTCTAATGCAGGGGCCTTCTATGTAGTTTAAGGTTCCTTGCATAATTGCAACATTTTCAGTTCGTTTACACACTTATCTGTCTGCCTATCTAGTAGTTACATATTATCAGCGTTCATTAATGAATTAATGAATATATATATGAGTGAGTGAGTTTGGTTTAACACCGCTTTGAACTCTAAAGTTTAGTTGTATAATATGTGCAACTAAATTCAATAAATTAAATTTCACATATTAACACACCTTTCTGAAAAAGTGAGCTTATGTCATGGTATTTTTGTTTGGCGTTCGTCGTCGGCGTTTGTAAAATTCTCAGAAATCATGGCACAAATGACACCTGACTTGTTCAATAACTTCGAAATTAGATTCGAAATTTAATCAATTTTGGTACATGTTGGGTTCAAACACAAATGCCCCTTAATTGCGACATTTTACAAATGGACGCCACATTGGGGATTGTGAAACATGGCTGAAATATATCTGTTCACAATATAAACAGTTCGGTAAGACACACCTTTTCATACAACTGTTCTTGTGGTCATACTGAAATTTGTATTTAGGACGAAAATAACGAAAACGTTTATAAAAACACCATTGACCTTGATTGCATCATTGACACAACACTTTATACCGGATCGGTTCGGTCGAGCAGCCTTGGGTTAAAGCGTTCGCTCGCCACGCCGAAGACCCGGGTTTGATTCCCGACATGAGTACAATGTGTGAAGCCCATTTCTGGTGTCCCCCGGTTGATATTGCTGGAATATGTCTAAAAGCGGCGTAAAACCATACTCCCTCTCTCCCCCCCTCACTCACTCATATCAGATCCTTGAGAGAATTTTATTGATTGATGTTGGATGCATTATTAATGTCACATTTTGAATTCAATAAGACTAAATATATGTAATGAAGATCCTGGATGCTTTATGAATTAAGGCTACTAGACAACGCCAATGTCACTATAAAACTACTTTTAATTAGTATATTACCTTCACATAACACTGGCTTCACATGCAATATCACTTCATTGTAATGTATGCTCTGCAACAAGAGATGAAGTCACAGCAGATGAACCCTTGGTTGATATTTACTTCTAATATCATCAAAAGTAGTACATACAAGTAGCAAATGGTATTCGTCATCTATACCTCGATCACATCAAGAACAGTTTCTCATGCCTTTATCGATTTTTTGCCACCTCCCTTCTTTTTTTCTCAACCGTAATAGTCCCCCTTTAAACTTCACTAAAATATTTCGAAGATTTAACTCGCTAATTTCAATAAAAAAAATTTCTGGTTTAAGCAAACTTTTATATTCTCTATAAAGATATATATTTTTGACTACATGTAAATACGTTTCTAAGAAACATATAATGTCACGTGACCTAAAAGAGTCAAGAAAATCAATGTCATCTAGTCTACTTCGCAGACCATATATGTTCCATGTACATATTGATGACAGAAGACAATTTGACTTCACTGTCCGATGTATTAATGACATGGCCTGGGAGAATACGACTTTATTATACCAAGAAAACATTTATTGCACAGTTAATTATCACTAAAATATGATTCAGTACTCCGTCTCGAAGAGTTACTGGTGCACAAGATGGACAAGATGAAAAGTATCTACATTAATCGGAACGCAATTCTGGCGGTAGTCCTTCAGATTGTCCTTGCGAAGGATCTGCATTCTGATATTGTGTAGTAGAGCCAATATTCCTGTGTAGAGTGCAAAGATGATGGGATAATCAAGGCGAATCTTGATCGGGCCCTTTGTTGCCGAGAGACGTTTACTGTGTTTTTTGTGAATCCATCCCACTGGACTGCACTTCAACCTACAGGATCTGTCGGGGTTTTCGAGCAGTATGGGCTTCTCCATTGATTGACTATGATTTGTCAGGAAGATATATTACTCTATATGTCCAGAATTATTTAATTATTTAAAACAACTTTTATTACCGGGTTCCGACTTGCGGAATCTGGAATGGGTAATGTTTGATTTTGATTACTGTTTAAACCACAATTTACGTACACTTGTTATAATGCAGTGGTATAACGGATGTATCTTTCAAATATTTTAATGGAGTATTGATGAATGATGTCCATTTGCATATTTAATGTCATGTCTCAAAGAAAAGTTTTGACAAGATAGGAACATCACAAATCTTGTTCTATTGGTACATGAACCTCAACGAGGAGTTTTCCTAGATTCCAAAATGTTGTATTTTATTTTTAATATACAGCTGGATAGTTGTTTACGTTGTCAGACAATGACTAGTGTGCCCGAACAAGATTCGGGTTTTTGTTTGTTTGTTTGCTTGTTTGTTTTGTTTGTACGATTACGTTCAACAAACCCGGAATGTTACGAATTTGGGGGATTTAAGGACGCTTGATGACTACTGTTAAGATCCGATTTTTCAGGATGTTACTCAAACCCATGACAAAGCCATCTGGAGGTGGTTGATTTCTTTCTCAAAACGTTCTCGGAATTTAAGTTAAAGAACGAAGTATGACAAAGGTCCCTTGTGGTCCACTAGAACATCAACTTTTAGGAACGAATGAAACCAGCTCCAATTTTCGATTGCCTTCCCTTGTTTCCAGCTTTTGTTATCTTATTATCCCCCGCCACGAAGTGGAAGGGGGATATAGGGATGGGTGCCGTCCGTCCGTCCTTTCGTCCTTCCATCCTTCCATCCGTCACGTTTCGTTTCCGGAGCAAAAAACCGTACCATATTTCTTCACCAAACTTGGCACATAATGTCATCTCGCAGTATTGAATACATTTTCCATTCTTGTTGGTAAGTTCTGCATTGCTTGTGTGTATGTTCCTCCAAAAGTGTCATGGACACGGTTGTTGAATTCATTGACTCACTTTATGCAGAAATACAACTCATTACAAATACAACAGTGTCACTGATCTTAAACCTACTCAACTGTGTAAACAATATATATATTCTGGTCAACCATACTTTGTACTACACTTGCTTGATAACGGTGTCAGAACCTACACCGAAATCATCGATCCTAATTGTAATTAAGAAGTTGTTTGTCCATTTGTCTCCTCCTTACTCATTCGAAATACAGTTACATATTCTATCATTAACTGCAGATGGGTAACAACACCAGTAATAACTTTTTTTAGTGCTGCAAATAAGGCCATTTACAAAAAGGCCCAGTGAACATAGTTCACAGGAGCTAATGCATTGCACACAACCGGACATGTCATATTGGCGGGGGATGTGAGTATTTCATGCTTGTTACTTTTGTTGTTCTTACATGTACATATATATGCTCTCTGCCTCATGGCATTCGTTCACCTGATGAAGGAGTAAGCATATACTCCGAAACGTTGTGTTCCTTATGATAAAGAAGTTGACATCCATAAATTCACTTCCTTATCTTTATCACTTCTAAATGCCTTTCAAAGACTTAAACCTTTGAAATTTTAATAAAATTGATAGGGAATGCCAATATCATGGAACGTATTTTTTTCTTACAACACATATTTGTTTTACTAAAATCAAAATCAAATGTAGAAGTTGGTAATTAAGGATGGTTCTATGGGCTTTCGGGAAGTGGTGTTTCTGATATTTGAACATGAGAAGGCGGGGTCTTAGCTGATGTTTTCAGAAGACGCCGGGACATTGAAAACATGATAATGGACTTGGACTTTCTCAAAGTTTGAAACAAGACTCGACTATCAGATTATTGAAGGATTAAATAAGAGGCCGCAATGATATAGCAGGACTGTTGCTGAAAAAAATCATTCACTGACTCTTATATGCCATCACAGGCAGACTGTGTAATCCATGATATACATGGTGATGCATCAGGGTATTGCAGGTGCAACACAGGAGTGAGTGAGTGAGTGAGTGAGTTGGGTTTAACGCCGCTTTGAACATTATTCCAGTTATATCACGGCGTGCCAGCTTAATGTGGGAGGAAAGCCCGAAGTGATGCAGGTCTAAGACGTTTACCACTTCGGTGAAACCCACGAGCGCGGGTATGGTGGTGACAAACCTAGAAACATAATCGGGGCGAATAGGGATTCGAACCCACAATCATAGGTTTCTGGTGTGCCCAAGGGACGCATCTCTGCACAGCGAATCGCGGCGCCTTAGACGACTGGGCCACCCGTGCCCCCTACAACACAGGAGCTACTCAGGGTGATCGATTATAAGTGTGAACTGAAGTATTCAAAAACAAGAGAGCCGATGTTCATTGTCGCCCAATGCCAAAACTATCCACTCCCCACTCCCACAAGTAACCTGTGTTCGTGGACTGAGAAATTCAGGGGTGCAACGTGTTCATAAAGACATATCCTGGCAAAAAAGGTCTGCCACCTTCATTGCGTATAGTGAGGCCGGCACATTTCTGATTTCAATATGTCAATTAAAATCGAAAATCACAAAATGTTTTTTTAAAAATTTATTTGCAACTGAAATGATATTGATATATTACATATGACATATGTCAAGAAACTAGGTCACTGAATAAAAAAAATAAAATAACTGTGATTGGTATAAGTAAACTTTTATCCAGCGAGTGCAATTCAGACAAATCCATGCACCAGGATAGCTAAGTCATGGTTTGTATCTGATGCTACACCAAAACAGACAGGCCTTGGTTTGGGTCTGGTATTTCACCAGGACTACCAGGTCATGGTTTTGGTATGGTGCTACACAAGAAGAACTAGGTCTTGGTCTGGGTCTGACACTACATCAGGAGAACCAGGCCATGGTTTGGGTCTGACACTACACTAGGACTATCAGATCAAGGTTTTGGTAAGGTTCTACACCAGGAGAACCAGGTCATGGTTTGATATTACACGTGGAAAGCCAGGTCCAAAGTTTGTTATCTCCCTACTTAAAAAACCTTTTAAAGTGAATCTATCATAATCTGCAAATAAAATGTTTATCATACACTCTCAAAAAAAAAAGAAACGCACAGTTAGATTTTTAGTAAATTTATTGTCCCTCATAAAGTCGATATATTAAATTTAATATCATAGATACAAATGCAAAATTTTGGAGCACAACATGTTGTCGTTGTACAAAGGCATTGAAAACTGTTCCTTGTCATGTCACATAAGGCCACAAGGTGGCGCTGAACTCCGCGGGCAGTAATCACGGCTCTGCATCTCCTCGGCAACAACTGGATAAGTGTACGAATTCTGTCCTACGGAATTCTGCGCCATTCTGCTTGTAACGCGTTTGTCAGTTGTGGGAGTGTCGATCAGATGTCCCAGATGTCCCAGATGTGTTCGATTGGGTTGACATCTTGAGATCTCGACGGCCAGGGCAAGACGTTGATGTTGGCATTATGAAGGTAGTGTACCGTGACACGAGCTCCCTCTGGCGGTCAATGATTGGAAGAAGATGAGGTTGAAGAATTTGATTCATGTAGCGATTTGCTGTCACATTTCCCTGAACCACAACCAAGTCAGATCTCGTGGTGTAGGATATGGCTCACCACACCATGACACAAAGGTCACAAAGGCGGCAAATGGTGCTGTGGTGGACGTTGAAGTGGCGTGTAACAGAAGACTGCGATTCCCTCTTTGGATACGTCCTATGGCGATGTTCCGACCGGCAGCGCTGAGTCTCGGCATTTTGGAACTTGAAAAATGTTGACAATTGAACGACAAATTATTGGCTTATGCTTGCCTTTTTGTAGCAACTGTTTTCCTCTATGACATTTTTGAACAAGTGTGACAACAATGCCGTTTAAGACATTGCAAATCGACAATGGCTGCGCTCTGACGCACCGTTTGTCAAATACCAGGCCACCAACATTTTCCAATAACATATATCCAATTTATATACCGGATTTTTTGTGTACTCAGGTTCAATGAACTACATACTACCTGTGCGTTTCTATTTTTGAAGAGTGTATATAGATATCTGTGTATTTTCGCTGTGACAATGTTTCTTATTTCTTGCTGTGTCGTGTGAAGTAACGAACGCTTTGAGCTTCAAATAACTAAAGCACATGAATAGGACGTGAGCACTGTCACCATCAACGTTAGGAAATGTAGTTGGAGGAGTGGAGTGAGGTTGAGGATTGTAACAATTGCGGTAATGGTACATAGGTAGTTCTATAGTATTCTGGGCATATTTACCTTCCAAACATGCAGATTATGAGCTCTTTTCGACATAATGTCAAGCCGGAAACGCCCACCAGCTCCCAGATTGAGCTGATTGGAAGGGATGTGGAATCCTTAAGGGAAGCAGCTTTAACCTGAGGTCGAACTTGTGAATGTGACTGTTATATTTAAAGGTGAGAGGTGAATCCATAAAGGATAATTGAAGAAGGGACATACTTCTGGCTTCAGCTTGTACTTCAGCTCTCAATGCGTTAATACTATAACGATTTATCGTCGGGTGATACTGGTTATGTGGGAAATCCTACTCTTTTCGCGATCACCTTTGTCATCACTGAGTTTGATCCATTCACATACCTTTCACAGCTGTTTGACCTTTTACGCCCATTGGAATCTGTTTCGGCAGATATTCGAGACAGTTTTTTCTTTGGCTTGACGTTTTATGTTTATAGTGAGTGCTTTAAGACATATTCCAGCAATATCACGGCTGGGGACACCAGAAATGGGCTTCACACATTGTACCCATGTCGGGATTCGAACCCGGGTTTTCAGCGTGACGAGCGAACGCTTTAACCACTAGGCTACTCGACCGCCCCTTTATGTTTATACGCAGCTGGGCTTTTCGTTAACCATCACATCTTATATAACATAAAGATCAGTAGCTGTAGTCTCAAACAATTTCTGTTTCGCCCGTCCGCTCATTCTGGGAGTGAGCTTATGAATCACAAAAAGATTACATGAAATGAATACAAACAACAGATTAAATATATCAGTACAAGTACAAACTATAATTCTTGATTTCTGATTTCTGAAAATATGTCATCATTATGATTATGACAATGAATGGGCTCAATTCTGAAAAACGTGATTGGTGCAGCAGCTGGGCTGTTCCCATGAGAATTCCACTCCGTATGATGGCATATCACTGGCATTTGATTGGCGATCAGATGATAAAAACAATATTCACGTGGAGAAAAGCCAAAGCAAAGTTCATTATGAACTTTAACCAGATGCAATAATTTATCTTTGAATGATCTCACGAGGGTCACTGTATTTACACAACCCAGATAACCATTACACAGCTTGGGTTGAAATTGAAAATGTATGGTGAATACTTCCGAGTATACAATGCGATATTCTGCCAGTGAGGAGCTCGTTGGGGTCATCTTAGGGTCACAATTCGCTGCACAGAGTTGCGTCCCTTTGGCGAGCCAGGCACCTATGACCTTGAACTCAATAGGACCGTCATGTTTCCAGGTTTGTCAGCGCCATACCCGTGCTCGTGGGTTCACCAAAGCGGTAAACGTCTAAAACATGCATCAATTCGGGCTTTCTTCCTCCTGAAGCCGACACGTTGTGATATAACTGGAATACTGCTCAAAGTGGCATTAAACCAAACTCACTCATCACTCACTATCGAAACAGGCGGCGTTAATTGTTGGTGCTTTCTTCCAGTACCGTCTTCAGCCAATACAAACATGTAGGACATGGGGTGGTGTAGAAGGAGTAAGATGTCCCGTGGTGGCGTGTCCGTCGTGTGCAGGAAGACAACGCATAGGTCATAGAACTCTCAGACAAGGACAGTGATGTTCAGTTCATATTCCACAAGTTATGCCTTGATACCTTCACTCAGGGCTGGTTGGGTAGCCTAGTGTTTAAAGCGTTCGCTCGTCACGCCGAAGTCCCGTGGTCGATTCACCCAATGTGTACAATGTGTGAAGCCCTTATGTCCTCAACTTGCAATTTTCTAAAAGCTGTGTATAAATCATACTTACTCACTCACTTCATATTTAATTTTAGGTTCATATCTATGCAGAACGCTAAGGAGAGAAACATACTTTCAGTGGGATATGTTTACGGACGTATTATACCTTTTCCTCTGCCCTATATGTTTAACAGCAGTGTTGTAAATATGAAACTAATGCATCCAATACATATTTACTCCTTGACAACGCACAAGCATGCCCTTTATTGATACATAAGCAAATATGCGGTTGTGTAGAAACTGTAGTTGTACCCATTTACTTTATACAGTAAACTACGGTTATAACGAACACGCTTATAACGAACTGACGGATATAACGAACTTACTTTTTTGGTCCCGACTATTTGCTGTAGTTATGTTGTATATATGCTTATAACGAACTACGGTTATAACGAACTAAAATTAGTAGTCCCTTTGAGTTCGTTATAACCGTAGTTTACTGTATTATAAATGGTATCCATTTTCATATGGAATATGTTGTTAGTCGGTTCTTTCGGCGACGTCAATTTGCTGCGTCACATCCTCATGAAGCCTTCGTCCGACAAATTACAGAAACAATTCCGTATGAAAGATTATTTGATTAATTGATGATATCTGCTATGATTTTGTTTGTTTTGTTGCTGTTTAACGCCGCACTCAGCAATATTCCAGCTATATGACGGCGGTCTGTAAATAATCGAGTCTGGACCAGACAATCCAGTGATTGATATCATGAGCATCTATCTTCGCAAATGGGATACGATGACATGCATGAACCAAGTCAGCGAGCCTGACAAGCACAATCGCATGTTAGGCGTGTAAAATCAAATACTGGACTAACACAACACATCATCTACTCACAGTGGCATTTATCGAAATTACTGCACGTATGTGTATTCAGCAGGGATGCTAAAATAAAATAACATGTTCTGGATTTATAAAACATTTTGCTCATATTAGCTCTGTCTAATAAACCAACTAAAACGTAAAAGTCTTATACCTTGATGTCTGTAACAATAAGTGTGAAACGACAGATTCACACTCACGATTCAGTGTATAACTTGAAGCCTACAAGAACGAAAGTTTGAACAAATAGATTTCAGATAACTATATTCATGCGGGTGTGACCTTGTCAGAAATAATTATGCCATAACACACTAATACAACGAAAACTCTCACCATAAAGTCATTTACATTCAAACATGCAAGTAACACTCTTAAAACCCAACATGACGTTGGATGTTAGGGTGACAGGTGACGTACGATAAACATATATGGAATCAGTGGTTGTCGTCCTTTTATTGATCGATTCACGACTAATATATTGAGTAATGGACAACATGTCCTTATACAATATATCTGGGGAAGGCGACAACAGGTCCCTAAGAACCCTGATCGTAAGAGCCGACGAGATGGTTCGGGTGGTCAGGCTCGATGATTTGGACGATTGTGTTTCATTGTACCCCAACGGGGTGGATCCTTGTTCGCATTGGATCGCTGGATTGACTGACTTTTGCAGACTTGATTATTTGCAGGCCGCCGTCATATATCTTGAATAGCGTCGCCTTATCCACCACATAAACAAACATGAAACTACGCACACGAAAAATGAGAGTTGGTCAGTTAGTCGTCTCCAGCAATCATCTGATATGGTATATAGGTTTCACGAACGTGAAACACTAATGAGGTTATTGATTGCTGTTATTCTTTTTCATGTTGTTACATTTTCCTCAGCTGTTCTGTTTCCGTGGGAGTAACAACATATTGACAGATTCATTTGTTAATGACAATGCGGGGAATTCATCTGTTCAGCTGCTTCCTTAATGTCCCCCGAGAAGCATGGGGTCAAGCCTGTCTGTGAAACACAACGATACCTCCTCTTCAAAAGTCTAATATCCGCTTCCGGGAAGCCGTGTGTAGTAATACATATACGTAGAATGCGGTTACCTTTCGCGGGTTCATTCAAGCGCTGCGTAATGGCACACTTGCCTATCAATCACTCTTATCTTCTTCATCATCATCATCATCATCATCATCATCATCGTCATCATCGGGAATGAAGAAGAAACACGAGAAACCACATAGGTTGTTCTTTTTAGTAAAGTAAAAAAGGTCTTATTCGAAAATGCTTTCTATATGAAGTTAAACGTATAAAACAATTCTAACGTCGTTATTACATTAAATAACATACCATAATTTAAGTGCGTGATTAGTTTGTTTGACCATTGAAAGTTGTTTGCCTTCGTTCCGGTTTCAAACCGTTTTCTGCTTGACACGCGTAGGGCATTTCCAAAATGATGGCTGATGCAATTCCCTATTTTGACAATGTTTCCGTGTATCTTCAGGTAAACAGTTGACTTGCCTTTGCATGTGTTTGTAACGGGTTTCACTGGTGTGGAAGGGTACTCTCATATTTTCGCGAACAGAATGTACCGTCACTATTTGATAGTTATTCATAAACACATACTTATGAAATCGTCGGAACTTCTAAAATATCCAATTTAGTGAAATGAACGTAGAATTGAACATTTAAAGAGGATAGTCTCATCCGTACATAAACTGTACATGGGGGTATCTTTAATGAATGACATAGAGTTGTTTACTGTATGTAAGCAGAATAACTAAACACCATTATTAACTTTTGGTGGTGGGGCCGTAAGACCTCAGCGACGAATATGCAATAAGGTGGAAAAAACACACAGAGAGTTATTTTGACTTTTAAATAGAGTGTTTTTCTTATCTGTGAGGCGAGGGGATAGCCCAGTGATTGAAATATAAGGGGCACGGGTGGCCCAGTCGTCTAAGGCGCCGCGATTCGTTGTGCAGAGTTGCGTCCCTTGGTCACGCCAGGAACCTATGATTGTGGCTTCGAATCCCGGTTCGCCCCGATTATGTTTCTAGGTTTGTCAGTACCATACCCGTTCTCGTGGGTTTCACTGAAGTGGTACACATCTGAGACCTGCATCAATTCGGGATTTCCTCCCACATTAAGCTGACACGCCGTGATATATCTGGAATACTGTTAAAAGCGGCGTTAAACACAACTCACTCATTCACTCACTCACTCACTCACTCACTCATTGAAATAAATTCACCGTGGAGGAAACACTTGTCAAAAATTTACTTTTTACTTCCCGTAATTTCCATTTCAATTTGTGCCATTTCAAATTATACTGTATTTCTATCGCTTAATATTCTATTTTATATTTTGACTTCAATGTTCATATTTCCGTGTTACTAATTGCGTTTTCAGGAGATTTCATCAATATTTCAGGTTTTCTTGTTATTGATTTTTATTTGCCTTTCAGACGAAACAAAGTATATATTTTCCTATTCTGTTTCTCACGTTTTCACGCATGCTTTCATCAAACGCAGCAATCTGGAAAAGTCCGAAAGAACCTATTAATTCAGTTACTGGGAAAATTGCAAAACTGTTCAAAACCATTGTCCTTGCATGGAAAGGGGTAAATACAATGCTCAGGCCTGTACGAGAGCGTCCTTGTACCCAGGCGGCCCGGATAGTTGCTCATGTTGTCGACCACTCTTCGAAATCGTTCCAGATATTATAAATAAGCAAGCAGTAATCAAACTTAAAATTCTTAAATGTTGAGTTTTGTCCTTCATACTTCTGTAATACGTCGTATTAAAATCAAATATTGCGAAAATCAGTATCTCTCGATCAAATACGTCGCAGCGAGGTAGCTGACGAATAATATCAAGCAGTATTTGATTAGCTGCGTGGTCACATGAATGGGGTGCACGGCCATGTGGAGATATCGACTATTTAAACCACGGTTCCTGGAGGGAGATAGAGTGAGGCTCATTTCCTTCACAGAGCGATGCCAGGTTGCAGGATCAAGGTGAGAATACTGCTGTTTTATTCATACACTTCAGACAATTCTAGTGTACAAACAATTTCCATTTTTTTAACTTTCGGAAATTGTGAAACATCTCAAAGTTTAGTGATAATTCGCATGGCTACTGGTGAAGGTTTGTAATCTATCATATCATACTTTCGATACAATGACAATTGTTACAACTGTAAATTCATTGAATGTTGGTTATTATTATGTTGGCAACAGAGAATACCTACCGGTACAATCAGTCCTATTGCCTTGAACGTTTTCGATAAGTGATTGACGGAGTCAGTGTATTTTTACAGCGCCAAACATATCAGGCAGACGCTTGATCAGTAGTTAGAACAAATCACATGATTTTATTGATATTTTTTCGTTATAATTGATGTGTAGTACTTCTTGTGATTCTATAAACATAAACGTTTTGCAACTGTACCATGATGTAGCCACAATCTGTCGCCAAAGCCAGCAAGACACCAGGTCACCATGATAAACTTACTGGCCATAGTCACCATGATAAGCTTACTGACCATAGTCACCATGATAAGCTTACTGACCACAGTCACCATGATAAGCTTACTGACCACAGTCACCATGATAAACTTACTGGACATAGTCACCATGATAAACTTACTGGCCATAGTCATCATGATAAACTTACTGGACATAGTCACCATAATAAACTTACTGGCCATAGTCACCATGATAAGCTTACTGGCCATAGTCACCATGATAAGCTTACTGGCCATAGTCACCATGATAAGCTTACTGACCACAGTCACCATGATAAACTTACTGGTCATAGTCACCATGATAAACTTACTGACCATAGTCACCATGATAAACTTACTGGACATAGTCACCATGATAAACTTACTGGCCATAGTCACCATGATAAACTTACTGGACATAGTCACCTTGATAAACATACTGGCCGTAGTCACCAAGCCACCAGGTCACCATGATAAACTTACTGGTCATAGTCACCATGATAAACTTACTGGACATAGTCACCATGATAAACTTACTGGCCATAGTCACCATGATAAACTTACTGACCATAGTCACCATGATAAACTTACTGGACATAGTCACCATGATAAACTTACTGGCCATAGTCACCATGATAAACTTACTGGCCGTAGTCACCAAGCCACCAGGTCACCATGATAAACTTACTGGTCATAGTCACCATGATAAACGTACTGGCCATAGTCACCATGATAAACGTACTGGCTATAGTCACCTTGATAAACTTACTGGACATAATCACCATGATAAACGTACTGGCCGTAGTCACCATGATAAACTTACTGGCCGTAGTCACCAAGCCACCAGGTCACCATGATAAACTTACTGGTCATAGTCACCATGATAAACGTACTGGCCATAGTCACCATGATAAACGTACTGGCTATAGTCACCTTGATAAACTTACTGGCCATAGTCACCATGATAAACTTACTGGCCATAGTCACCATGATAAACGTACTGGCCATAGTCACCATGATAAACGTACTGGCCATAGTCACCATGATAAACTTACTGGTCATAGTCACCATGATAAACGTACTGGCCATAGTCACCATGATAAATGTACTGGCTATAGTCACCTTGATAAACTTACTGGCCATAGTCACCATGATAAACTTACTGGACATAATCACCATGATAAACGTACTGGCCATAGTCACCATGATAAACGTACTGGCCATAGTCACCTTGATAAACTTACTGGCCATAGTCACCATGATAAACTTACTGGCCAAAGTCATCATGATAAACTTACTGGTCATAGTCATCATGATAAACTTACTGGCCATAGTCATCATAATAAACTAACTGGTCATAGTCATCATGATAAACTTACTGGCCATAGTCACCTTGATAAACTTACTGGACATAATCACCATGATAAACTTACTGGCCATAGTCATCATGATAAACTTACTGGCCATAGTCATCATGATAAACTTACTGGCCATAGTCACCATGATAAACTTACTGGACATAATCACCATGATAAACTTACTGGCCATAGTCATCATGATAAACTTACTGGACATATTCGCCATGATAAACTTACTGGACATAGTCATCATGATAAACTTACTGGCCATAGTCACCTTGATAAACTTACTGGACATAATCACCATGATAAACCTACTGGACATAGTCATCATGATAAACTTACTGGCCATAGTCATCATGATAAACTTACTGGCCATAGTCACCATGATAAACTTACTGGACATAATCACCATGATAAACTTACTGGCCATAGTCATCATGATAAACTTACTGGACATATTCGCCATGATAAACTTACTGGTCATAGTCATCATGATACACTTACTGGCCATAGTCATCATGATAAACTTACTGGACATATTCGCCATGATAAACTTACTAGTCATAGTCATCATGATAAACTTACTGGACATAATCACCATGATAAACTTACTGGACATAATCACCATGATCTTTACCTTTTTCACGTTCCCGTTTCCACCAATGATGACACCTCAATTGGTGCAATAGGTTCGAATCCGATTTTCAATATGGCCGCCACAACAGCCATTTCGAAAAAAACTATTTCCGTCTGATACTCACTGTTTGTTGTTGCAAATGAAATGGAATTTGGTATGTGTTAAGTTTGAAGTGGGACTCAGTTGATATATGTCCCAGATTATATGTGCAATAACTTCATAATTGATCACGGGCGGTCGGGTGGCCCAGTGGTTAAAGTGTTGGCTCGTCACGCCGAAGACCTGGGTTCGATTCATGACATGGGTACAATGTGTGTCCCCCGCCGTGATATTGCTGGAATATTGCTAAAAACGGCGTAAGACCGTACTCACTCACTCACTCACTCATTTTATATCTTGTGTTAACTGTGTTAACTCCATCTCCTCTGAAATTGCCAAATAAGCTTGGCATATCTGTCTCATCTTTTGATGACATCATCTTCGTCTCAGTGGTGGGTTCCGCCGGGGCGTGCTTCCCCTCTCGCGACCGCCTGGTGTCGTCGCTGGTTTCCGGTGGTTTTCCATGTGGTATTCACCACTGTTTTGTCTTTCCGCCCAACGGAGTCTGTTTCGTTGGATGGCCGAGACAGGTTGTTCTCTGGCGTTGACGATTTATATAACAATCATTTCGATTTTGTTCTACTTTTTCATCCTCAGGATTTATGCAGAATTGATCTCCGCAAGATGACAAAATGTCCAAATGACGTCCTCAGATTATCTTTTAGAAAACAATGCAGTTTCAATTAGATTTTGAGATATTTAGATATTTCACTGATTTTCAAATGTAAGACAGTGTTATGGCGTGTCGCTTTACCATGCCATATTACTGAGAGCCAAGTGACTAATATTATTTATTGATATCGAATCATGCAATACAATAAAAACTGTCTGATTGTTATTTACTGTCTGTGTAAGAGTAGAAATATTATATTTGAAACGATGAGATATATTGTAGTACATGCATGCTGGAATACCGACCATGTTGCGCATTGAATAATGCTGACAGCTTCGTACAATACCCAAAGTAAATCACTCACTTTTTACATTTACATAGACAAATAACTTTATGAATTTGTAAAAGCATAATAAACTTCATGTACATTTTCCTTATAACCAGTATATTTTGTGTGGATCCGACTAACGTAGAATGAGTGTCGGCTTCATGTTGGAGAAAAGCCCGGAGTGATGCAGGTCTTAGACAGTTACTACTTTGGTGAAACCCACTATCTCGGGTAGGGTGCTGACAATCAGGACAAACCTGTGTCTCGTACCCAATATCATAGGTTTCTCTGCACCGGGAATTACAAATAGAAGTCTTAGAGGATGAGGTCAACTGCACCCTACTGACATATCAACACTTAAAAATGCTATAGTCCAGTTCGACTGAACATTATTTGTTTGTGACGGGTGCCACCGGTGGGGCAGGATACTGTTACGTGTCGATTCCCAAATTGAAACAATATGTCAATCCAGAAATCTGTACGTCAAAATAACCAATGTTATACAGTTACAATCATTATTAATACACTTTGTCGCTTTTATTTCAACTCCCGACGATTCGGACCGAGGCTCATTCGATTAAGAGGGATAATAAAATAGAATAGTAATGGCCATTTCGACCCAGCTGTTTGATTATAATTATTTGATTCACGAAAATTAAATGCGTGAAAGGGTTGTCGCCACTGAAAAATTGGTAAAAGAATGATCGTCTTGGTGGAAACACCTGTTCGTGATCAATAACAGAAATGTGGAGATTCCGGGAACCCGTCTTGTCGTGCGAGGCGACAACATGGATCGTGTGATCAGGTGACCTAACTGTAAGCGTGTCATCGTGACCCGATAATGTGGGACGTTGCTCATAATATCAATCACTGGTTTGTCAGGTCCAGACTCAATTATTCAGACACCGCCGTCATACAGCTGGAATACTGATGACTGCGGCTGTAGATAACAAACAAACAAATCCTACTCCTCATTCATTCTTGAATCACAGGCGTGGTGCGGACAAATCTATGAGCAGATATAAAAGCTATCTCCTGCAGCCTGTGCTTGTGAGACCACATTAAAATTGCTGTGTGCGACGTAAAACAAAAAATCCAGAAAAGATAATAATGAGGAAGACACAAAGCCACTTAAGAACTATGTACAGTGGAAATAAAGTATAGTCAAACACATACAGCTAGACAGCTAGACAGCTAGACAGACAGACAGACAGACAGACACACACACACACACACACACACACACACACGTTTTTCGTAGATCGTTGTTTACAAATCAGTCACTGGATTGTCTAGTCCATACTCGATCTCGTTCAGTCCAACCCCGTTTTAAATTTAAAATCCATGTATTGTTGAGTAACACATGGGTAGTGAGTGAGTGAGTGAGTATGGTTTAACGCCGCTTTTAGCAATATTCCAGCAATATCACGGCGGGGGACACCAGAAATGGGTTTCACACTTTGTACCCATGTACCCGTGGGCTCGTATGCCCACCTCATGTTAGCTTACCAAGTTGCCGTGCGTATATGCTTTCAATTCCTGTCATATGTTCGAGTGAAGTATTACGGTGTTAACAAACTGCTTGCATATATACAGCGCCATATTTTGTTCGGTGATTCCGTAGTTCAGACCGATAACCCACTCAAAACACTGGACTCAACCCATGCCGCTTCACTCAGTATATTTGCTAACACCAAAGAGTTCGCGTTTTATTTTGTCATGGTAGAATGGAGATAAACATACTGTTGTCAATGTAGAGCTAGGTTACCTCGAGATTTAACCGCGCTAAATTTAACATTTGAAACCTCACGCTGCGCGTTCGGTTCCAAATTCAATTTAGCGGGGTTAAATCTCCAGGTAACCTAGCTCTACATTGAAAACACAGTATGTTTATCTCCAAACTATCATGATCCTTTTTAACACTTTTTTTCCACATTTTTAACTCTTAACTATAGATATTGCTTCTCTAATACTCTTATGGTTTTTTTAATGTTCATAAAGATACATGTTGATCCAAGATGTGTAGAATTTATAGAATAATCAAAAATACGCTGTTGATATATTCCTGATTTAGTGGAGGCAGGCTGGCCCTGTCTTCTAAGGCGCCGCAATTGGCCGTGCAGACGTCCGCCCTTGGACACGCCAGAAACCTATGACTGTGTGTTCGATTCTCGGTTCGCCCTAATTTTGGTCTAGGTTTGTCACCACCATACCCGTAACTCGTGGGTTTCACCGAAGTGGTAAACGTCTGAGACCTGTATCACTTCGGGCTTTCCTCCCACATTAATCTGACACGCCGTGATATAACTGGAATACTGTTCAAAGCGGCGTAAAACCCAACTCACTCACTCCTTATTTAGTTAGACGTTTGACTGAATAATGATTTAGTCGACAGACAAGAACCAATGATGAAGGGACATCTGACATGATACACGTACTGACTTTCATGTGCACAAAGATATTTCATTATTCAAGTGAGTTAAGGAGTGATAAAAACGAACTGCAAGTGATTCCAAGACAAGAGACTAGAAACATCTGTGGTCAAAAGCACACGTATGTACAATATAATGGTTTTTTTCTGCGCACAATGTCGAAAATTTTAATAAATATTTAAAATTCAAATCGGCAAGTGATTCCGTGGTATTTCATTGGCTATTTTAGATCTTGTTAGTTTGTTTTCGTGTTGTTTAACGCCGCACTCAGCAATATTCAAGTTATATGAGCCTGGACCAGACAATCCAGTGACTGATATCATGACCATCGTTCCACGCAATTGGGATACGATGACATGCATCAACCAAGTCAGCGAGCCTGACCACCCGATCCCATTAGTCGCCTCTTACGGCAAGCGTAGTCGCATGAGGTGCTGTTGACCTGTTCTGACCCGGCTATTCACGGGTTGGCTATTTAGGATGTCCATAAGCCAAAAAACATTCTCCCTGACGGACTACTATTTCCTGATTGGCTGATAACAGAGAGGGCGGGGCTTGCGTTGCATTATTGCGCTGAACTCTTACACTGATCATGATTTCATAGTGTCACCTTTTTGTTTTTACTTTTTATTATCAGAAATGACTTCAATATATACTTGCGTTTATTGATAAACATAAAATCCGGTGTTCTGTTCAATCTTGATATCAGTTCTTAACAAACATTGATAAACGTGTCCGTGTCCACGTGCCCAGTGGATGCACGGCTTCATTTCTTTTATCATATTAGCTTCAAGCAAATCTCACGATTCAGGTCATCGCTAATCCTAATCAATGTATTGTTTGGTGTCTTTCAAACTAACCATTATCAAAACAGGTTGTTTTGTCATGCAAGAGGTCTGTTATGGCAACCTGGTCAGCATACAAATGGCATTGTTGCCATGATATTCCGTTCATCAGCCATTTTTAATGATGTTCTTCTGCAAAACGTGGTTCGTCTGTCTGCAGCCTTATCATCATGACGGCGGTATGTAAATAATCGAGTCTAGGCCAGACAATCTAGTGACTGATATCATGAGCACCGATCCACGCAAGTACGATGACATGCAGTCAGCGAATCTTACCGGCCGATCCCCATAGTCGGTATGCATAAAAATGAAGGGAACTAGTTACGATGAAAAATATATGCTTCCCTTATCCATTGGAATGACTTATGTTCATCTCAGGGATCGACATCTGTGGTGCGGTGCGGTGCGGTGCGGTGCGGTGCGGTGTGGTTTTGGTGTGAGGTGTTGTGGTGTTGGTGTTGGTGTTTGATGCTGTTGGTGTTGGTGTTTGGTGTTGGTGTTGGTGTTGGTGTTGGTGTTGGTGTTGGTGTGCGAATATGGATGTGGATGTGGATGTGGTGTGGTGTGGTGTAAGCGTTTTGGATTTGGCACAGAATATTGATCAAAGTGGTTTTTTTCGACAATGATATATGTGGATTTCACACCCAAGGCATGCAACTCTGCACAGCAAAGGGAGAAGACGCAGATCTGAGAGTCAGAGCTTTAAAGCATATCATTCAGGAGCCAGACAATCTGCTTGGGACCGACTAAACATGTCCAGAGAACGAGAAATATTTCGTTTAAACCCTAAGGACAAATTCTTTTCCAGCATTTTCGGTAAAAGATTATTTTTTTGAAAACATTTGATTGCAATTCAAGCTCATGTACAACACCCACATGAAGCCCTTCCTAGGTGACCCCCGCCATGATGTCACTGAAAGTGAACTATGACAAACCGCACCATTTATTGCACCAGTTTCCCTTACAAAGTATCACTTTAAGATGACATTCTTATTTCTGCTTTTCTTTGCAGGCATGCGTGTTCACAACCTGACGATCCACGCCAAAGCATCAATCTATACCTCATAAATTCAAACGGAGTCGTGAACGTGACACATCATTGTTTATCTTGTCATCTGAATATTATTGAATTAGAAATGAAGGTTCAACGTAAACAAAAACTCGGTTTGGAAGTAAACTGTGAGCCATTGAGTCTTTGCAGCGCCTGTGAACGTACCTACAATGGTGTTCAGCAATGTCGTGGTCAACACCAGATATTGATAGGAAACAAATCATCCACGTAGAACCCTTAGCTAGAAGCAATACAAGGGATTGAAAGAACTCTTTACAAGGACCTAGATACAAGTGCCATGATGTCAAATACATCAGTTGTCAACACCACCGAATACATAATAGCTTCATATATTGACTTATATGTCCCTCCAATTTTGGTTGTCATGGGAACAATTTGTAACGTTTTGGTGGTCATGGTAATGCAGAGTCGTTATTTCAGGAATGTGTCGACCTCCTTCTACATGAGCGTAAATGCAATCACTGACATTGCAAGCCTCGATATCGCTCTGCCCGTTCATTGGCTGTACGTAAATTATCCATGGATCTTTCTTCGTAATCCTGAGTTTGACGATATGTGCAAATTTTTCAATTTCTTTGGATGGGGATCTAGTGACTTTGGAATTATTTTGACCGTTGCTATGACAACTGAAAGGGCAATAGCCATTACATTTCCTTTACAAGCCAGTAAATGGTGCAGCAGGAGACGGGCAAGAGTTGTGATTGTCGTGCTCTTCTTCGTTATCGTGGTAAAGGAAGTTCATTTCTTGTTCAAGTCTGTTATCGTCCCGAAAGATCAGACAGATGTGCTTTGTTATGTTGACCTGAGCAACCCTCATTATCAATATTTTTATTCAAGTGTCTGGCCATGGGTCCACAACATGTTTCTACTTCTTTCCTTTGCGATAATCATCGTAAGCAATCTCGTGATTTTCAAGAACGTGAGGAAATCGGGAAACAGTACCGTTTCCGGCAGAGGTCAGAAGAGTGTTAGGAACAAGACGAAGATAGACTCACGTGGTCGGCAACTGTCCGTCATGCTGATAATAGACTCATTTACGATTGTCGCATGCACAGTTCCCTTCTCCATTTTTACGACACGCCCAAGCACGCTTTCAGATTTTGGCAGCTCTCCACAACAACAAGGGTTAGGCAATCTGTTATTTGGGATATCGTTTTATTTGCTTTACATTAACAGGTGTGCCAACTTCTACCTGTACTGTGTAAGTGGGGGACGATTTAGACAGGCACTTAAACAGATCTTGTGTTGCCACAAACGTGCTCTGCCAAGGCGTAGTGTCATTGGGACCATCAGCAGATCTAGTTTGAATGATGATACAACGGCGAACGGGAGACGGAATTCCCAGTTTTCAACCACATCTGACATTGTGTCAACACGTCCTGAGCATTCGCAGCATCTGTGATAACGTTGTACAAGATGAACTATTTTTAAATCTCAAAGGTTTGTTCTGATGCGTACCTCCATTACACTTTACACTACTCCATTACAATTCAAGAGTGTTATACGATCGTCTGTTATTTCTCTTCGAGCAGAATAAATTCTGTACATGGCTTTGGTTTTGCGTTTCTACACATGCTCCTAAATGTGTCAAAATCACTTCAGATCGGTGTGTAACTGGGGGCACGGGTGACCCAGTCGTACAAGGCGCCGCACTCCGTGCAGAGATACGTCAATGCGGCGTGCAAGAAACCGATGACGGCGGTTTCGAATTCCAGTTTCGCCCAGATTATGTAAAAAGGTTTGTCAGCACCACTCTTGGCTTCAGTAAAGTGGTAAAAGCCTAAGACCTGCATCCCGGCATTATAGAGGGATTTATATGGTATTTTCTCAAATCTCTTGCATTTACCACTTCAACTGCTTGAACTTCATGATCAAATTTAGATGACCCAGTAGTGCACTGTTATTTTTTGCTGAATTGTCAGTTGCATCATTATCATCATAATAATAATAATTAGAAGAAGAAGAACGACCACCGCATGGAGTTTATGTGCAGTGTGTTGAGAAGATGAGAAATCATGCAGAGTCCTTCGCTTGGATGAAGTCGTCTGGCCTGAAAAGTGAAACAGAAGGCTTTCTGTTTGCCGCTCAGGACCAGTCACTTCCCACTCGAAACCGTCAATGTGTGATTATGCATCAAAATGTAAATATGAAATGTAGATTATGTAATGAATTTAATGAGACTGTCAAACACATTGTGAGTGGATGCCTAGCTGCTTTGGCACAAACACAGTATCTTAAAGGACATGATGGTGTAGCTCGATCATTTTATTACCGTCTTCACCATGCTTGTGGTTTTGATACAGAGGTCCACCCATGGTACGACCCGGAATATGGAGAGGGCGTCATGGAAAATGATAACACAAAATTCTTTGGAATAGGCCCATTTACAGCCTTAGACGGATCCAGGCCAACAAACCTGATCTTGTCCTTTTTGATAAATCCAATGAAATAATTTATATCATTGAATTTTCTGTCCCCTTTGACACTAATGTGATTGACAAGATTGAGGAAAAACATGGTAAATACGCGGACCTCGCCTTTGAAATGTCACGCTTGGATCCAAAGTACCAAGGTGTCCGACTCCCCATTGTTCTCGGTGCCTTAGGTTTGGTACCTCCCAATCTGTTGACTGACACCGGGAGAGTACCCGGGTTTGCTACAGCCCTTCTGACAATCTGGGTAATGCAGAAGGCTGCACTGTTGGGGAGTCTTCACATTCTCCGAAAAGTTCTGGGTGGGTTTGACTAGGCAGCGCTTCCTTGGAGAAGTCCCATTTGCTGTCTGGGCTGCGTGTAGAGGGGGCAAGGGTCCTGAGCTGATAATGAGCCTAACCAGCCTGACTGTGCCAGGATCACCCAAACCCTCTTTGCTGCATTTATTTTACTCTGTAAATAATAACAATAATTAATAATAACTGTTTATAAAACTATTTATATAGTGCCCAATATCAATAATAAGATGCTTAACGATCATCATAATATATACAACAATTTACACAAAAAGAAGATGTGCAGAACAGATTGGCTTCAGTGGGTGCCAATGAAGGGATTGCAGACAAGGATAAGGCACAAGCCGATGAGATGTTGAAGAAAAGTGAATTGCAGTAATCCAACTGATGCTGTGGGTGTAAAGGAAACTTGATTTGAAGAGAGATTTGACGTATGTTGTGTCCGATGGTTTCTGATATTTAAGGCTCATGTCAACACATAAAGATAGATTGTTTTTCGTTTTTTAAACTGTTGCACAAAATGCTGGGAAAACTTATTTAGCCTTATGTTTTATGTCTGAAGTCTGTAAAAGATGTGTTTTGGCTCCTCCTTTCAGAGAAAAGATGTTTATCTTAAGCATATTAAATGATTGGTCCCATTTTTTCAAATAGAGAGGTCGTTCTAGGAAACACGTATTGCCCGATCCAGATTCTGCCAGAACACTTCTTGACCATCCAGATCATCCGTGTACTCTACATAGGAATCTTGACGCATCAACTCCACAATATCAGGAGTCAGGTCCTTCACAGGGATGTTCTCTAGGACTACAACCAGCAATATGTTCCGTCCAGTGTAGATACTCTCCATCTTGGCCATCTCAACTTCGTACTTACACCAGTAGCTCCTCAAGAAGTGTCTGGACAGGATGATCACAGTCTTCCTGCTGGATTTGACAGCGTTCAGGATGTTGGCTGCAATAGCCTCTCCAACGAGGAAATCTCGGTGATGGATACAGAGCTTTAGTCCTTGCATCTCTTCAAGCTTCTGCCTCATGCCCCTTACCACAAGTCCACGGTCCTCATCAGCGTAGGATATGAAGGCATCAAACTCGAACTCCTGTTCCGCCTCTACAGCAGGCAGGTACCCTCTGTGTCTGTTCCGGGCAATGTAGTAGAGGTACCTCAGTTTCCACCTGTATCTGTACACGACGCCTGTCACGGTTAATGCCAAGACCAGCATAATGAGACTGACCATCCCAATCACCACCCCAGTGTAGGATGCACAGTTTTTCTCCAGTTCCATGATGATTTCTGGTAGATTGGCCATGTTCTTTTCGCCACCATCTACCTCTGTACAGGATAGTTCCTCCATATCATAAACACTACTGCCTTTAATGTTTAGCCACTTTAAGAAGCTCAACGTCTCACATGTACATCTCCATCGGTTCTTTTGAAGCACTAAAAGCAATCCTTTGCTTTTATTGTCATCAATCTGATTTCTAAAGGTTACATCAAGCTGCTCAAAGAGATTTTCAGAGAGGTCCAAAAGTTTCAGATTCCTCAGTTCCCCAATATTGGCATTCCACGTATTCAAATAATTGGACCGAACACTCAGGTATTTGAGACATTCTAAGCCCTTAAAAATGTCCCTTGGAAGAGTATTTAGTTTATTATTTGATAGGTCCAGATGTTCAAGATTGGATAGCTTTCGAAATGTTTCATTCTGTAAAGAGTAGCCAAGATAATTGTAGCTGATGTTCAGTATTCTCAAGGAAAGGAAATCATCAAAGAAGTGTATGCTTATTAAGTCACAATAATTGTGCGATGCATCAATGAATTCCAGATGATGAAGCCCGATAATCGGCCCAGACCACTGTGTAAAGAAATTATAAGACAGATCCAAAACCTTCACTCTGTTTTCACCAAAGGTAATTCTAGGGATGATGAAACTCAGTTTTGAGTTGCTGACGTTTGCATGTGTTCCATTCGGTGGAATATTAATGGTGAAATTTCCCGGCCACGGTATGTTATCAACAGAAACATCTCCAAATTGAGAAAATTCATGTTTATTTGAGTTGGCGACAGGGCAAATTGTACTGCAGCTCTCATCATGTCGTGAGATGTCAGCATAATCCATATGAGGGTTTGTGAGGATAGAAGCAAGTTGAGCTTTTGCCTGTACTGAAAATGGGCTAGCATGAGACAAATGACCTGAAGAACTATCCACAAACTGCAGGTTGGTCATTGATGTCATTGTTAGAAGGTAAATACCAAACAAAAGCATGTTTCTTCGCATGGAAACAGTTTTAAGGGTTTGAGGCATGAGGACGGGCACTCGAGGATCCAGTAATTCTATCCGGTTGTCGTCTAGATGTAATTCCTCAAGGACCATGTCGGACATATATTTTACGTGTTCCACAGATACGAGAATGCCAGTTCCCCGATATCTGTTAAGTTTATCTGCTTTTAGAATTTTCAATGAAGAATTACGAAGACCGTACAAACTCGCAAAAGCCTTGTCCAACCCAAGATAGGGATTGTGGGACAGGTCTAACGTGTGAATGTTTTGGAGAGGCTCAAATGCAGATTGACCAATATCAGTTATTTCACAATTTGTAATATCGAGGTGCGTTATTCCCCTCAAATAGAGGAATGTTACATTTGACACGTGTCTCATGTCACAAATCCCTCCAATCACCAGCCTTGTGATATTGGTGTATTTAAATCCTTCTCCAAACACTGGATTCCTGAGCCCATCTATGTGAAGTTCCTCAAGGGAAACCAAATCTTTATAGGTTCCATCTGGGTACTGTAGTGGGTCATTCAAAGGGGCTACCTTTTTTGGTGGATGATTGTTATTCACTGTCAGCACCCGTAGTTTTTTCTGGGAGCGGAACAAACCCAATGGGTAAACCTTTTTGGACAGACGTAATTGATTGTCACTGAGATTGAGAACCTGCAACTCAGAAAGTCCGGCAAAGTCATCACGACCAAGTAGATTCAGGTTATTGAATGATAAATCAAGTCGCTTTAGGAAAGTGTAGTTTCTCAATCCCTTGCCAATGCACCAAATTTTGTTATGAGCCAGTGTCAAGTTCGTGGTATCGTGCGGGAGTTTTCTGGGAACGGATGACAAGTTTCGGTTTGTACAGTCGGCAGTGATTGTGTCACTGGTTTCCGAACACTGACATAGCTGGCAATCCCTTGCAAGACGAAATTCACCTGTTACCAGAGCCACTGTTAAATACAGGATCTGCAAACAATAAAACATGTGCAAATAATTTGTAAATTAATACACGGTATCATGCATGATAAAATGACACTGTCATTCTGAATTACGTGGTTGGGGCACGAGTGACCTTGTCGTCTAAGGTTTCTAGGTTTGTCAGCACCATACCGTGCTCGTGCGTTTCACCAAAGTCGTGCACTTCAGAAATCTGCATCACCTCGGGCTTTCCTCCCACATAAAGCTGGAATATAACTTCAAAGTAGCACTCACTGACTCACTCACTCACTCACTCACTCACTCACTCACTCACTCACTCACTCACTCACCCACCCACCCACCCACCCACTCACTCACTCACTCACTCACTCACTCACTCGCTCGCTCGCTCACTCACCCACTCACGTGATGAAAGCTATAATTCTTCCATGATCCCTCTATTCTAAACCTGGCAACATACATGTTCCATTCTATTCAGGATCTTGGATGTTTATGAGACATGGCATAAAACTAATGATAGTCTCAGGGAACTCAAGTGTTTATCATTCCTTCAATCTAAGAAACAGGCTACCTTCAGTACAAATTGGTATACAACAAACGTACTGTGATTAAAGCAAGATTTATTTTATACCATACCAATGACTTGTGTATCTTGCCCACACCTGATTACTTTCAGGCCGCTTTAGTATCGCTGAATGCACCCGAAAATAACATCTGTGTGTTACCGTAAATAATTTACCTTTTGGTTATAAATGTTTTCCAAAGTCAAATTTAACTGTGATCATTTTCTTATCACTTTTTCAAGCACACCCGTTCTTGAAGGTTTAAAGTGTATTTATGTTTACCGTGACTAAAAAACAATCTAATTTTCTTTTCAAAATGTATTATTATAATTTTTCCAAACAATTTTGTGTTTTCTTTACAAACTGTCATTTGAGAATTGACTTTCGTTTTTGGCCATCATCAAACCTGTATCAACACAAAACTTTTACCATCTCATTCTTATGGGAGACAATATTGTTATGTTTGTTTTTGTTGTTGAATTTGTTGAGAAGTTAATTATCTTTTAATAAAGTCGACCTCGTCATGTTTGTGACAACTCTCCAACGTCAGGGTGCAGGTGTGGTCCACATTTCTCGAGATTTGCCGTGCTAGGACCGGATAATCGTGGGTTCGAACCCAAGATTAACTCTGATAATGAGTGCCATGCTCGCTGGTTTCACCAAATTCATTCTTGGCTTACCCTGCACGTCAACTGGAATATTGTTGCAAAGGTCAGAGGGCCAAAGCTTGACGCCGGAGCTTCAACGTCGACGACACCAGTGCTTCAGACACTTACAGTGGGCAGCATGTTAATTAAAATGGGTCCTTTTCACTGACGAGTCTCAATGTTAATATGATCCCTCAGCTCACCGATCGATTGGGTAAAATGGAACGAATCCTTCAAATCATCCAACAACGTTGAAGGAACTCCTGCTAGTGGGGTATGTGACGTGGTATGTGAAGTGGTATGCCATGGAAGTGGGGAGGATGAGTGAGTGTGTGAAGTGGTATGTGAGGTGGTATGCCATGGAAGTGGGGAGGATGAGTGGCTGAGAGAAATGGTATGTGAAGTGGTATGCCATGAAAGTGGGGACGATGAGTGGGTGTGTGAAGTGGTATGCCATGGAAGTGGGGACGATGAGTGGGTGAGTGAAGTGGTATGCCATAGAAGTGGGGAGGATAAGTGGGTGAGTGAAGTGGTATACCATGGAAGTGGGGAGGATGAGTGGCAGTGTGAAGTGGTATGCCATGGAAGTGGGGACGATGAGTGGGTGAGTGAAGTGGTATGCCATAGAAGTGGGGAGGATGAGTGGGTGAGTGAAGTGGTATGCCATGGAAATGGGGAGGATGAGTGGGTGAGTGAAGTGGTATGCCATGGAAGTGGGGAGGATGAGTGAGTGTGTGAAGTGGTATGCCATGGAAGTGGGGAAATGAGTGGGTGAGTGAAGTGGTATGCCATGGAAGTGGGGAGGATGAGTGAGTGTGGGAAGTGGTATGCCATAGAAGTGGGGAGGATGAGTGGGTGTGTGAAGTGGTATGCCATGGAAGTGGGGAGGATGAGTAGGTGTGTGAAGTGGTATGCAATGGAAGTGGGGAGGATGAGTGGGTGAGTGAAGTGGTATGCCATGGAAGTGGGGAGAATGAGTGAGTGTGTGAAGTGGTATGCCATGGAACTGAGGAGGATGAGTGGGTGTGTGAAGTGGTATGCTACGAAGGTGGGGAGGATGAGTGGGTGTGTGAAGTGGTGTGCCATGGAAGTGGGGAGGATGAGTGGGTGTGTGAAGTGGTGTGCCATGGAAGTGGGGAGGATGGGTGGGTGAGTGAAGTGGTATGCCATAGAAATGGGGAGGATAAGTGGTTGAGTGAAGTGGTATGCCATGGAAGTGGGGAGGATGAGTGGGTGTGTGAAGTGGTATGCCATGGAAGTGGAGAGGATGAGTGGGTGTGTGAAGTGGTATGCCATAGAAGTGAGGAATGAGTGAGTGTGTGAAGTGGTATGCCTTGGAAGTGGGGAGGATGAGTGGATGTGTATAGTGGTATGCCATGGAAGTGGGGAGGATGAGTGGGTGTGTGAAGTGGTATGCCATGGAAGTGGGGAGGATGAGTGAGCGTGTGAAGTGGTATGCCATGGAAGTGGGGAGGATGAGTGTGTGTGTGTAGTGGTATGCCATGGAAGTGGGGAGGATGAGTGGGTGTGTGAAGTGGTATGCCATAGAAGTGGGGAGGATGAGTGACTTAGCGAAGTGGTATGCCATGGAAGTTGGGAGGATGAGTGGGTGGGTGAAGTGGTATGCTAAGAAGTGGGGAGGATGAGTGAGTGTGTGAAGTTGTATGACATAGAAGTGGGGAGGATGAGTGAGTGTGTGAAGTGGTATGCCATGGAAGTGGGGAAATGAGTGGGTGAGTGAAGTGGTAAGCCATGGAAGTGGGGAGGTGGAGTGAGTGTGTGAACTTGTATGACATAGAAGTGGGGAGGATGAGTGAGTGTGTGAAGTGGTATGCAATGGAAGTGGGGAGGGTGAGTGAGTGTGTGAAGTGGTATGCCATGGAAGTGGGGAGGATGAGTAGGTGTGTGAAGTGGTATGCCATAGAAGTGGGGAGGATGAGTGAGTGTGTGAAGTGGTATGCCATGGAAGTGGGGAGGATGAGTGAGTGTGTGAAGTGGTATGCCATGGAAGTGGGGAAATGAGTGAGTGAGTGAAGTGGTATGCTAAGAAGTGGGGAGGATGAGTGAGTGTGTGAAGTTGTATGACATAGAAGTGGGGAGGATGAGTGAGTGTGTGAAGTGGTATGCCATGGAAGTGGGGAGGATGAGTGGGTGTGTGAAGTGGTGTGTCACTGGCTGTAAAAAACTGGATGAGTGGGTGAGTCAAGTGGTGTGTCACTGGGTGTAATGAGGCTGATTAGTGGGTGAGTGAAGTGGTGTTACTGGCTGTAAAGAAGTGGTTGAGTGGTTGAGTTAAGTGGTCAGTCACTGGGTGTGGTGAGGTTGATTAGTGGATGAGTGAAGTGGTGTGTCCCTGGGTGTAAAGAAGTGGATAAGTGTGAGATGGCTTGTCACTGGCTGTAAAGAAGTGGATACGTGGGTGAGTGAAGTGGTGTGTCACAGGGTGTAGTGAGATTGATTAGTGGGTGAGTGAAGTAGTTTGTCACTGGGTGTGGTGAGGTTGATGAGAGGGGGAGTGAAGTGGTGTGTCACTGGATGTAACGAGATGGACAAGTTGGTGAGTGGTTAGTAGATGACGGGTTTAGTTTTGCAACTATTCAGTGTAAGTAACCAATATGTATCGACAGAGAAAGACCAGGGTTGATCAAATCCATAACAACAACTGCATGTAAACCATCACAAAGTCACCGTGCCAGACCACCCGGTCACATTAGTTGCCTCTTACGACAAGCATGGGATGCTGAATACGTGGATCTAACGTGGATCTTCACGGGATCCGATGGGAAGTTTTCGCGTTGATTATGAACAGCTTCTATACAATATTCAACGTGACCAGATGGGGAGTGGTTGTGTTGATAAATAAATCATAGCTTCGAATCCAGATACTTTTTGGTGGCGTCAACATCATGTCAATATATGTTTAAAATTCCTAGCCCCAGGGTATTAAATGGTGACCTCGGGGTGAGACGTCTTGATATCTTGGCCTCAAGATATGGCATCCCGATATCTCGTACTTCTGTGTTAGATACGAAATACTGGACTTGGGCTATTTCATTGTGGCCTTAAGGATATTACAGATGACCTCAAACTGGAAAGTCGAAGCGATGAGTTGGATATTCCTGGCCTCAAGATGTTAAATCGTGACTTCCATTTATTATCTCAAGGCCTCCAAATACTAACGTGGCAGTCATGTTACATCAAAGCTTTGCCTCGATAATTAAATAATGCATCGAGAAGATGTAGACAAGGTCTTGAGATATTATCCCAAGGCCTCGAGCTCTTAAGGCGTGATCTCTAGATAGCATTCCTGGATTCAAGACATAAAGTTGTGATCTCTAGATATTACTCCTGGACTCAAGCTATAAAGTCGTGATCTTTAGACAGCACCACTGACCTCGAGCTATTAAGTCGTGATATCTACTTCTGAACCTCTGATGACGTCACACGACAGTAACAAAAGTTTCCTTTAAATGTTAATACACTTCCAAGACAGGCTTTCCCTGTTAATAAACAAACATGGCGTCGCCCTCGTCATTCGGCGATCGAGTCAGAACTAACCATCGGGAATCTGGATAAACTACAGGGATAACTGCTATCATTATCAAAAGAACAGTCTAATATACTAAAAATCAGTGTCCAACTGTAACGTAGCTAAGGCATTTTATAAGTTTTGGCAACTTTGGAGATATAAATTTCGAAACAATTTTGGGAGGGCACGAGGCCTTTCCAAGCGGGATCAGTAGCCATATCTGTGCTTGTAGACCCCTGCGGCTTGAAACGAATGTGTGTTTGGGGGTGGTAAATATCCTGTATTAATACAATACAATGGTTATTCCTAATGCAGGATATTTATCATCCTCAAACGCACACGCGTGATACCATTATAGGATAACATTTAGGAAATTATGACGTCACAAACAACTTACGCCTATAGATATAGATATACATATACATATAGATATAGATATATTATCACCCGGCCTCAACCTAGTAAGTTGTGATCTGAAAGTAAGTATCACGTGACGTCAAAATATTGCTGCCTTAATTTCTTGTTTCACTTTGTTCATACCACGAATCTGAATTGACTTTGAAGTTAGGTTCTTGTTTATTATTCCTTCTTCTAAATACAATTATTGTTGACAATTAATCATAGAAATAATTATCTGTTCTGTGGAAAAGTGATTTTCACCACATCTTGCCAATGGACATTAGTTGCATAAGAATTATTTTTCCCTTTCCCCCTTGATTACTTCAGACCTAAGTACTTACATATATGTGCACAAGCATCGTTGAGTTAGTATCACGTATCAGCGCCCTCGCGTCAGGACACCGTTTACAGACGTGGGGGTATTGTGTGGATATTCAGACTTTGTACTGACATATACTTCCTGGTATTTACAGCTATCGATTCAAGCCCACACTCGTGCTACTTGTCCGGTTTAAGTCTTTCTACGCCAGTCGGACAGAATTTTTTCCTGTTTGGGCAGCAGTGTTGAAAGCGTTAGTCTGACATACTGGGATATTAAATCAATACAACTTGAAACTGCGCACGCACTTACGTACAAACAAATGTTGTGAATCCACTTGCGATTCGGGGGAGTTAACCCCGCTGTTCTATGGAATCCGAAAAGGGACTTTGTTGCATTGTTGCCTTCTCGCCCTTACCAAAACAAGCAAAAAGTGTCAAAATTAACCAAAACGCGACAATGTGACATTTTCGCAATTTGTCGCATTGTCGTTATATCGCCCTTTAAATAATCTTGTATATTTTACCAAAGGGCGACATGGGACATTTTTCCGGGTCGAAAGCTGTTCCTATGTTAAATTGTCGCCCCATCAAAAGATAATTTTGACATTTTGCTGTGGTAAGACTCTGCGACTTCACCATGCATATTGATGGTGTATTTAACACCATCTTCGACATCACCATGTTTATTGATGGTGTATTTAACACTGTCTTTGACATCACCATGTATATCGATGGTGTATTTAACATCATCTTCGACATCACCATGTTTATTGATAGTGTATTTAACACTGTCTTTGACATCACCATGTATATTGATGGTGTATTTAACACCGTCTTCGACATCACCATGTATATTGATGGTGTATTTAACACCGTCTTCGACTTCACCATGCATATTGATGGTGTATTTAACACCGTCTTCAACATCACCATGTATATTGAAAGTGTATTTAACACCGTCTTCGACTTCACCATGCATATTGATGGTGTATTTAACACCGTCTTCAACATCACCATGTTTATTGATGGTGTATTTAACACTGTCTTTGACATCACCATGTTTATCGATGGTGTATTTAACACCATCTTCGACATCACCATGTTTATTGATGGTGTATTTAACACTGTCTTTGACATCACCATGTATATTGATGGTGTATTTAACACCGTCTTCGACTTCACCATGCATATTGATGGTGTATTTAACACCGTATTCAACATCACCATGTATATTGAAAGTGTATTTAACACCGTCTTCGACTTCACCATGCATATTGATGGTGTATTTAACACCGTCTTCAACATCACCATGTTTATTGATGGTGTATTTAACACCATCTTCGACATCACCATGTTTATTGATGGTGTATTTAACACTGTCTTTGACATCACCATGTATATTGATGGTGTATTTAACACCGTCTTCGACATCACCATGTATATTGATGGTGTATTTAACACCGTCTTCGACTTCACCATGCATTTTGATGGTGTATTTAACACCGTCTTCGACATCACCATGCATATTGAAAGTGTATTTAACACCGTCTTCGACTTCACCATGCATATTGATGGTGTATTTAACACCGTCTTCGGCATCACCATGTTTATTGATGGTGTATTTAACACCGTCTTCGACATCACCATGTATATTGATGGTGTATTTAACACCGTCTTCGACATCCCCATGTTTATTGATGGTGTATTTAACACCGTCTTCGACTTCACCATGTTTATTGATGGTGTATTTAACACCGTCTTCGACATCACCATGTATATTGATGGTGTATTTAACACCGTCTTCGACATCCCCATGTTTATTGATGGTGTATTTAACACCCCCTTCGACATCACCATGTTTATTGATGGTGTATTTAACACCGTCTTCGACATCACCATGTATATTGATGGTGTATTTAACACCGTTTTTGACATCACCACTTATAGTGATAGTGTATGTAAGACCGTCTTCGACTTCGTCATGTATATTGCTGGTATATTGTTATAAGGTAAAAATGCATCCCCAAACCTTAGAAAATTATAACAAGGTCAACCTTTAAATTGATGGTTATAGCTTTAACACGAGGGAAACACAGAGCTGCCGACTTGGCGCAAACAAGCAGGAAATCAATAGAGCAATGACAGTTACTGGGTATTTCCAGATAGCTTCTGTGTTGTTGTCGCCAATTAATCAATTAATCAATCAGGTTAGTAGGTTCTGGTAGTTTTCCAATCACGACACAAACGAGACTTCATGGTTTGATATTGTTCATAACCAATTAAAAAGATCTTTGAGGACATGTGACAAAGACAGGCCCGAACACTTCAAAATGACACCTTAAACATTTGGAGAGGAGAGTGCGGTTTAAAAATCGATGGAGTCGAATCCCACGCAGTGACGAGCCTGGCCGGTCTGATCATGTCGTGTCTTGATAGATGGACTGACGAGTAAGTAAAACTATGCGAGTATAAAGCCTGGTGTTGCGGTTATTATGCGTATGAATGCTGTTTGAGACTTTCGGAGAAAGAATCGATAGACAAATCACTCCTTGACTCAGATACCCCGATTCTGACCAGGCGAGCTGCAAAGTCATGACCTAATCGCCATGACGACACGGAACGACAATACGTTTAGGTAACTGTAGTGGGGCCCCACCTGACGCAGTTACGACAATATGTAACACAGCCTTCGACTTTACGATGTGTATTGATGATGTATTGAATGACTGATGAGCTGCAGGAATTTTTTTCAGTTTATCAAACGTTTTATTAATACTGATGTGATGTAGAAAGTAGTCGGGGGTATGCTTCCAGATACCGTTAAATCCTCCTTCACCTGGGGCTATGGTTCCAGATACCGTGAAATCCTCCTTCATCTGGTGGTATGGTTCCAGATGCCGTGAAGTCCTCCTTCGCCTGGGGGTATGGTTCCAGATGCCGTGAAATCCCCCTTCACCTGGGGGTATGGTTCCAGATGCCATGAAATCATCCTTCGCCTGGGGGTATGGTGTTCCAGATGCCGTGAAATCCTCCTTCGCCTGGGGGTATGGTTCCAGATACCATGAAATCCTCCTTCGCCTGGGGGTATGGTTCCTGATGCCGTGAAATCCTCCTTCGCCTGGGGGTATGGTTCCAGATGCCATGAAATCCTTCTTCACCTGGTGGTATGGTTCCAGATGCCGTGAAATCTTCCTTCGCCTGGGGGTATGGTTCCAGATACCGTGAAATCCTCCTTCACCTAGGGGTATGATTCCAAATACCGTGAAATCCTCTTTAATCTGGATGAATGGTTCCAGATACCGTGATATCCTCCTTCACCTGGGGGTATGGTTCCAGATACCGTTAAATCCTCCTTCGTCTGGGGTTATGGTTCCAGATGCCGTGATATCCTCCTTCACCTGGGGTTATGGTTCCAGATGCCGTGAAATCCCCCTTCACCTGGGGGTATAGTTCCAGATGCCGTGATATCCTCCTTCACCTGGGGGTATGGTTCCAGATACCGTGAAATCCTCCTTCACCTGGGGGTATGGTTCCAGATGCCGTGATATCCTCCTTCACCTGGGGTTATGGTTCCAGATGCCGTGAAATCCCCCTTCACCTGGGGGTATGGTTCCAGATGCCGTGAAATCCTCCTTCACCTGGGGGTATGGTTCCAGATGCCGTGAAATCCCCCTTCACCTGGAGGTATGGTTCCAGATACCGTGATATCCTCCTTCACCTGGGGGTATGGTTCCAGATACCGTGATATCCTCCTTCACCTGGGGGTATGGTTCCAGATACCGTTAAATCCTCCTTCGTCTGGGGTTATGGTTCCAGATGCCGTGAAATCCTCCTTCACCTGGGGGTATGGTTCCAGATACCGTGAAATCCTCCTTCACCTGGGGGTATGGTTCCAGATACCGTGAAATCCTCCTTCACCTGGGGGTATGGTTCCAGATACCGTGATATCCTCCTTCACCTGGGGGTATGGTTCCAGATACCGTGATATCCTCCTTCACCTGGGGGTATGGTTCCAGATACCGTTAAATCCTCCCTCGTCTGGGGTTATGGTTCCAGATGCCGTGATATCCTCCTTCACCTGGGGTTATGGTTCCAGATACCGTGAAATCCTCCTTCACCTGGGGGTATGGTTCCAGATACCGTGAAATCCTCCTTCACCTGGGGGTATTGTTCCAGATACCGTGAAATCCTCCTTCACCTGGGGGTATGGTTCCAGATACCGTGATATCCTCCTTCACCTGGGGGTATGGTTCCAGATACCGTGAAATCCTCCTTCACCTGGGGGTATGGTTCCAGATACCGTGATATCCTCCTTCACCTGGGGGTATGGTTCCAGATACCGTGATATCCTCCTTCACCTGGGGGTATGGTTCCAGATACAGTGAAAACATCCTTAGTCTGGACGGCTTAGTTCCAGATTAACAATTTTCCGGATTAACGAATCAAGGTTGGGAGAAATATTGCGTTAAACATACATGGACAATGACAAACGGTACCGGACTACCAGGTTTTCGGACTAACGAGGTTTCACTCTATATATTTACAGGCAAAGGTTGATCAATCTTTAAAGCTTTACTCCAAATCACAATATATATTCCAACATCGACACATTTATTTGACAGCGATCGAAATGCAACTGTTTTCAAGTGTGCTTGGGGGCGGTCGGGTAGCCTAGTGGTTAAAGTGTTCGCTCGTCACGCCGAAGACCGGGGTTCGATTCCCGACATGGGTACAATGTGTGAAACCCATTTCTGGTGTCCCCCGCCAAGATATTGCTGGAATATTGCTAAAAGCGGCGTAAAACCATACTCACTCACTCACTCAAGTGTGCTTGAAGGCACTCGAGATATTATTCAGGTGTGCCTCAAACGATATATGTGTGCCATGGCTTATCATGACATTCCTATTCCTTGCATATTTTGCAAAGTAATACGCATTTATTTCTATCACAAATAAGCCAAGATTTATTTGAACTGTGAAAACACATAGTCAACTTTAGCTCGAATCAGAAAAGATGTGTTTTTGTGCTCAAGTCCAACTCCAAAGAAACATCCACTGACATCGTTGTGTTTTATTTTCTCATGCCTGAATACCCATGGAAGTTAATATTGTGGCAAGTGAAACGATATCCTCGATGTAAATCACATTGTATAATCTTCACATGAAACAGGTGATATATTTGGTATACATTCTTGAAATTGATGGTGTGCAGTAAGTTGAGGTGAGGTGAAATTGGTTTTAACGTCGCGTCCAAGATTATTGCACTTATATTATAGCGACGTGCATGCACGTGTGTGTGTGTGTGTGTGTGTTGCTGCTTGTACTAGTCCGGACTGATGCCGATTTATAGTGCTAGCTCACTGAGATACCATGCTGCAGTATCATGAATACCCCACTCAGACACAGTATACTGACTCCGAGCCGACCAGTCCTTGTTTTAGCCCCTTAATGCCGAGCGCCAGACAGGGTAACAACAAGTACCATCTTTTAACGTCTTTTGGTATGACGCGGCCGCGGATTGTGCAGTAAGGACACTCGGAGTGTTTTAAGGGTGCAATCAGCAGATTTCGAAATCTGTTTGACAACAATGACAGTCTCGGAGTCCCCACAGTGACACAACGCGGAGAGGAAACAGTTCCGTGAAGCTATGTGAATATTTATATCAGTGTATCGTCACAACTGGGATATAAACTGCCCGGCAAAAGAAAGTGTACACAAAATTTGATCAAAATGTTACAAGGCTGAAAACAGTCACCAAAACACTGCAAACGTCCGAAACACAACTGTGATACCCGTATCAAACACATCACCCTCGAGAAACCTTTCCGTGTTTGTTTCAATATTTACCCACTATCAAACACATCACCCTCGAGAAACCTTTCCGTGTTTGTTTCAATATTTACCCACTATCAAACACATCACCCTCGAGAAACCTTTCCGTGTTTGTTTCAATATTTACCCACTATCAAACACATCACCCTCGAGAAACCTTTCCGTGTTTTTTTCAATATTTACCCACTATCAAACACGGGTGAGTTCACCAAGTTCCCCTTGTTTTTGTGCTGGATTGTATCGGAGCTCAAGCTTTATGATACATGATTTTACGAAGTTTCGTTTAATTGTCAAACCCTTAGAACATATGTTTGTCAACGCTTCGCTATTCAATATTCCAGCTGTATGATGGCGGTCTGTGAATAACCGAATGTGGGCCAGATAACCCGGTGACTGATATAATGACCTAAATTCCACATCGTCGGGGTTTGTTGACACGCTTTCAAGCGAGACAAACAGTTCCATTGAGTCACGTCTTAAGACAAGCAGAGGTTGCTTAAGACCAATTCTATCACGGGATCCCAACTGGGACCCTTAAAAGTATCTGTTCGTTACGTTCGAGATCAAAGGGACACATATTAGCCAATGACTACATTTAACGAGAATAAGACTAATACGTACATTTGGATACAAGCATATTGAAGTTGAATGAGAATATTGATTGTCAATGGAATATAGTAGAATATGAAACCAAAGTTACAAAGGTGTGCCTGAATATTTGGTGAACAAGAATACCGCAAAAGCCAGACCAAATCACTTACTCGCCCTGATGTTGTTTTATTTCAAGTAAGGGAGCTACTCCCGTATTTCAATGCCGACCCGTGAAGATCCGGGTTAGAAGATAACTTCAGCAACCCATGCTGAATTTTGGTCTGGCCTGGTCTCTCTTCAAAGTTCAATTAAGAACTTGTCACGCACATGTCTACCTGAGTCAGATTATGACTTTGAAGGGCGTTTCGACTCAATCAATACGTACACACTAAATACAGGAGCAAAAAGCAAAAAATCAGGATAAATTGTTTGTTTGTTTGTTGTTTAGCGCCACACTTGGCAATATTCCAGCTATATGATGGCGGTCTGTTAATAATCGAGTCTGGACCAGACAATCAAGTGATTGACATCATGAGCATCGATTCACGCAACTGGGATACGATGACATGCATGAACCAAGTCAGCGAGTCTGACCACCCGATCCCATAAGTCGCCTCTTACGACAAGCAAAATCGCCTTTTCGGCAAGCATATTCTACCCCGGATCTTCACGGGTCAAAGATAAATTAAGATTAACATTTAAAACTAAAATAGGGAATCGAATGATATGACTTCTCTGTTGACTGAAGTTAAAATATGCTTTCCTGTTTGATAATGCACAATAAATAATGCTTATTTACAAAATGATAAGAATTCATAGAGACATGTAAATTTAAAGGAACGTTGATAATGAAATCTCCAAGATCCTGTTGTAACATGTAAACTTCTCACTGAACATATCTCTGATTGTAAGAAACGGTTGTGTTGAAGGAATGCAATAGTTTACATCAAAATGAACTCTTTCTTAGGAATATGGAAAGGGTATTATCGCTTTTGTTTGGATATATTCCAGCAATATCTCGACGGGGAAACCAAAAGATGGGTTCAGACATTGTACCGCGTATATAATCAAACCCAGACTTCGCCAAAACGAGCGATCGCATTAACCACTAGGCTACCCCGCTGTCACTGGTTTGACGAAGAAGTCAATACACATATCCAGCGATAAGGTAAAGCTGGAGACAATGGCGTTTCTGTTTCACATAAAAAAACCTTAACGACAAGTGAGCTGCAGTGAGTATGGCTTTACGTATCTTTCTGCAATATTCCAGTAGCATCACGACAAGGGACACCAAAAATGGGCATAATCGACTCGGGACTTCGGCGTGACGAGCGACGTCTTCAACCACAAGGCTACCCCACCGCCTCTCTTGACAAGTATATACTAGACAGACGTAATAGACAGACATCATAGCTAGATATCACCACAGAGTTGATGTTTGTAGCATATCAACCTGTGATGATTTAAATAAGATTTCAGGTAGTGTGACTTTGAAAAAGCGACCTACAAGGAATAATAATAGATTGTTGTACAAGCATGAAGCAAAGCCCCATGGGTGGTACCCGTTACAAACACATGCAAAGGCAAGTCAACTGGGTTCTTGGGTTGTCGTAATCGAGTTGACTTTTTAGCCTTCGTGACACGAATGAATTATTTCATCGGAAATACGTGACAGCATTTTAGGATTCTTCATATTGACGGATGAAGTAAATGTTTACAGACACCGACTTTTGCCAAAGCTCATTTTCCACAAAAGCCTAGATCAAGGAAAATGGGGAATCAAGACGGATAACTTTCCATCTGACGCAACTGACGAATATACATTCAATTCAGGTTTGACCCTTTATTTCGCCCTGATGATTAAGCTCAAGGAAATCTGTTATTTTGATATTGAACAAGGTGAGCGTACCCTGTCCCACCGGTGGTACTCGTTACAAACACATGCAAAGGCAAGTCAACCGTTCACCCGAAGAAAGCACGGGAACATATTGAACCAGTCAAAGTAGGGAATTGCATCGGACATAATATTTGCCCTTGATGTGTCAAATTTGGAAATGTCCCCCGCATAAAACATCTTGAAAGCTTCAGTGAGGCCTTGAATGTTGATCAAACAACTTTTGGACAAGACTCCCATTGAATTCGTGGCAGAAAGAGCATGCTCTATTGTATCTTAAAAATTGTGAAATGTGGACACCAAAGGCTGGAACTGCTGGAACATTCCTCGACAAAAAGGGAAAGTTGAATTTTGGAAATTGGAAGTCATCCCCTCTTGTCATACAGCCTCTGGATCTTTGGCAAAGAGTGAGTGAGTGAGTTGGGTTTAACGCCGCTTTTAACAGTATTCCAGTTATATCGCGGCGTGTCAGCTTAATGCGAGAGGAAAGCCCGAAGTGATGCAGGTCTCAGACGTTTACCACTTCGGTGAAATCCACGAGCATGGGTATTGTGCTGACAAACCTAGAAACATAATCGGGGCGAACCGGGATTCAAACCCACAATCGTGCCCAAGGGACGCAACTCTGCACAGCGAATCGTGGCGCCTTAGACGACTGGGCCACCCGTGTCCCCCTTTTGCAAAGAAATAAATAGGAAACATATCTCTTGAAACTGGTTTCTTTTATTTCGAGCCTGGTGGAAAGTGTCTATTTGACCATTATTCATTTTGCCAATCCAAGCAGACATTCTGTTGGCACAAAGAAACATATCAGCAAGGATATGTGGGAGCACATTTCGTGACGATCGGGGTGCCCACGCCTTGCCTGAATATCCAACACGGAGGTCATCTATGAGGAAGTCCAGGATTGCATGTGAACCCTCGAGCATGGGTATTGCGCTGACAAACCAGCCTCAAAGGGATTTACATGTGTTCATGAGTGTGAACATGAATGTTTTGTCTCAGGCAGCAATATCCCATCTATGCCTATGAATAGCCGTGTCTGTGTTGCCAGCATGAGTGATCACATCAGGTCACATACTGAGAGCATCCAATCCTCATTGTTGTTGTTCTCTTCACACCTTTGGCGTGCTAGGCACATGCATCTCCTGCCAATGAATGAATAGGATGGGATACAAGAAAAGAAGCTATTCTGAGTAGTGGGTTTGGTTTAACGCCGTTTTAAGCTGTATTGCAGTTATAGGATGGTGTGTCAGCTTGATTTGGAGGCAAGTTCGGATTCATGCTGACTTTAAACGATAGCCAATTCGGTAAGACCACGAGCAAGGGTATGGTGCTGACAAACGTTGAAAACTTATCAGTGCAAACCTGTGAGTCCAACCTATCAAAATAGATTTTATGTAGACACGAGTCTTAGACGACTGGCAGAGCCGTGCCCCCTGACATATATAAACATCAAGGGCTTTTACCAATGTTAACAGATCATGATATTTCAGGAAAGGCATATTCGAAAGAGGACGTTAGGTGAAATAGGGTTTAACTTTTAAAAAACATATGCATGCATCTGTGTGTGCTTGTTCTAGACTTCTGTCGGTTTGAGAGTGATAGCCTTCTGAGAAACAATTCCGCAGTTTGCCACGATATCCCACTCAGATAACATTGTACCCGAGCCGACCAATCCTTGTATATGTGTTTTATTCCGTCATGCCGAACGCCAAACAGGGTAACACCTTTGAACCCCTTTGGGGAGCAGGGTAGCCTGGTGGTTAAAGCGTTCGCTCGTCACGCCGAAGACCCTGGTTCGATTACCCACATGGGTACAATGTGTGAAGCCCATTTCTGCTGCTTTTGATGCGAATGGGGAGTGGCAAGTTTCAAGGACCGTATTCCAAATAAGTCCACCAGGACACGAACCCACAAAGGCGTCGCCATTGTTATCGCACTGGATAAATTTATGGATATCTGGATGAGGAAAGGAGAGCTTGCCAGCTGCCGCCTGTTTAGACAAGCATGGGTTCGTTCCCATTCCAGGTCCTGTTACTGTTACTGTGCCAACGGTCGGGGCTGGCGTCACAACAACGCCTGCAGTGGTGGCCTATTCACAAGCATTCCATATTAGCATTGACGGACATGAGAGAATTGTCGCTCCCCCATTTGGGCCACATTCAATGAACTTTGTGTTGATGTTTGGGATGGCAAAATAGATCAGCCCGGCCGCGTAATTGGCTTTGGTGCAGAAACCAGACTAATGGTGGTAGCGGCGGGTGTGACTTGGGGGAAAACAGTTGACCGACACGACGTGGTAGCCGAGTTATACGTCAACCCCGACGGACATTGGATGATGTACATCTGGCCAATGTTGTCGCACTGAAAAAATAAACTTACTGGCCATCGTCACCATGATAAACTTACTGGCCATTGTCACCATGATAAACTTACTGGCCATAGTCACCATGATAAACTTACTGGACATAGCCACCTTGATAAACTTACTGGCCATAGTCACCATGATAAACTTACTGGCCATAGTCACCATGATAAACTTACTGGCCATAGTCACCATGATAAACTTACTGGCCATTGTCACCATGATAAACTTACTGGCCATAGTCACCATGATAAACTTACTGGCCATAGTCACCATGATAAACTTACTGGCCAAAGTCACCATGATAAACATACTGGCCATAGTCACCATGATAAACTTACTGGCCATAGTCACCATGATAAACTTACTGGCCATAGTCACCATGATAAACTTACTGGCCATTGTCACCATGATAAACTTACTGGCCATAGTGACCATGATAAACATACTGGACATAGTCACCATGATAAACATACTGGCCATAGTCACCATGATAAACTTACTGGCCATAGTCACCATGATAAACATACTGGCCATAGTCACCATGATAAACTCACTGGCCATAGTCACCATGGTAAACTTACCATAGTCATCATGATAAACTCACTGGCCATAGTCACCATGATAAACTTACCATAGTCATCATAATAAACTTACTGGCCATAGTCATCATGATAAACTCACTTGCCATAGTCACCATGATAAACTTACCATAGTCATCATGATAAACTCACTGGTCATAGTCACCATGATAAACTTACCATAGTCATCATTATTAACTCACTGGCCATAGTCACCATGATAAACTAACTGGACATAGTCACCATTATAAACATACTGGACATAGTCACCATGATAAACCTACTGGCCATAGTCATCATGATAAACTCACTGGCCATAGTCACCATGATAAACTTACCATAGTCATCATAATAAACTTACTTGCCAAAGTCACCATGATAAACATACTGGCCATAGTCACCATGATAAACGGCAAGTGATTCCGTGGTATTTCATTGGCTATTTTAGATCTTGTTAGTTTGTTTTCGTGTTGTTTAACGCCGCACTCAGCAATATTCAAGTTATATGAGCCTGGACCAGACAATCCAGTGACTGATATCATGATCATCGTTCCACGCAATCGGGATACGATGACATGCATTAACCAAGTCAGCGAGCCTGACCACCCGATCCCATTAGTCGCCTCTTACGAAAAGCGTAGTCGCATGGGTCGCTGTTGACCTGTTCTGACCCGGCTATTCACGGGTTGGCTATTTAGGATGTCCATAAGCCAAAAAACATTCTCCCTGACGGACTACTATTTCCTGATTGGCTGATAACAGAGAGGGCGGGGCTTGCGTTGCATTATTGCGCTGAACTCTTACACTGATTATGATTTCATAGTGTCACCTTTTTGTTTTTACTTTTTATTATCAGAAATGACTTCAATATATACTTGCGTTTATTGATAAACATAAAATCCGGTGTTCTGTTCAATCTTGATATCAGTTCTTAACAAACATTGATAAACGTGTCCGTGTCCACGTGCCCAGTGGATGCACGGCTTCAGTTCTTTTATCATATTAGCTTCAAGCAAACCTCACGATTCAGGTTATCGCTAATCCTAATCAATGTATTGTTTGGTGTCTTTCAAACTAACCATTATCAAAACAGGTTGTTTTGTCATGCAAGGAAGAGGTCTGTTATGGCAACCTGGTCAGCATACAAATGGCATTGTTGCCATGATATTCCGTTCATCAGCCATTTTTAATGATGTTCTTCTGCAAAACGTGGTTCGTCTGTCTGCAGCCTTATCATCATGACGGTGGTATGTAAATAATCGAGTCTAGGCCAGACAATCTAGTGACTGATATCATGAGCACCGATCCACGCAAGAACGATGACATGCATCAACCAAGTCAGCGAATCTTACCGGCCGATCCCCATAGTCGGTATGCATAAAAATGAAGGGAACTAGTTACAATGAAAAGTATATGCGTCCCTTATCCATTGGGAAGACTTATGTTCATCTCAGGGATCGACATCTGCGGTGCGGTGCGGTGCGCGCGGTGCAGTGCGGTGGAGTGCGGTGTGGTGTGGTGTGGTGTGGTGTGGTGTGGTGTGGTGTGGTGTGGTGTGGTGTGGTGTTGGTGTTGGTGTTGGTGTTGGTGTTTGGTGTTGGTGTTTGGTGTTGTTGGTGTTAGTGTTGGTGTTGGTGGTGTTGGTGGTGTTGGTGTTGTGTGGGTGTTTGTGTTTGTGTTTGTGTGCGAATATGGATGTGGATGTGGTGTGGTGTAAGCGTTTTGGATTTGGCACAGGATATTGATCAAAGTGGTTTTTTTCGACAATGATATATGTGGATTTCACACCCAAGGCATGCAACTCTGCACAGCAAAGGGAGGAGACGCAGATGTCTGAGAGTCAGAGCTTTAAAGCATATCATTCAGGAGCCAGACAATCTGCTTGGGACCGACTAAACATGTCCAGAGAACGAGAAATATTTCGTTTAAACCCTAAGGACAAATTCTTTTCCAGCATTTTCGGTAAAAGATTATTTTTTTGAAAACATTTGATTGCAATTCAAGTTCATGTAAAATACCCACATGAAGCCCTTCCTAGGTGACCCCCGCCATGATGTCACTGAAAGTGAACTATGACAAACCGCACCATTTATTGCACCAGTTTCCCTTACAAAGTATCACTTTAAGATCTATACCTCATAAATTCAAACGGAGTCGTGAACGTGACACATCATTGTTTATCTTGTCATCTGAATATTATTAAATTAGAAATGAAGGTTCAACGTAAACAAAAACTCGGTTTGGAAGTAAACTGTGAGCCATTGAGTCTTTGCAGCGCCTGTGAACGTACCTACAATGGTGTTCAGCAATGTCGTGGTCAACACCAGATATTGATAGGAAACAAATCATCCACGTAGAACCCTTAGCTAGAAGCAATACAAGGGATTGAAAGAACTCTTTACAAGGACCTAGATACAAGTGCCATGATGTCAAATACATCAGTTGTCAACACCACCGAATATATAATAGCTTCATATATTGACTTATATGTCCCTCCAATTTTGGTTGTCATGGGAACAATTTGTAACGTTTTGGTGGTCATGGTAATGCAGAGTCGTTATTTCAGGAATGTGGCGACCTCCTTCTACATGAGCGTAAATGCAATCACTGACATTGCAAGCCTCGATATCGCTCTGCCCGTTCATTGGCTGTACGTAAATTATCCATGGATCTTTCTTCATAATCCTGAGTTTGACGATATGTGCAAATTTTTCAATTTCTTTGGATGGGGATCTAGTGACTTTGGAATTATTTTGACCGTTGCTATGACAACTGAAAGGGCAATAGCCATTACATTTCCTTTACAAGCCAGTAAATGGTGCAGCAGGAGACGGGCAAGGGTTGTGATTGTCGTGCTCTTCTTCGTTATCGTGGTAAAGGAAGCTCATTTCTTGTTCAAGTCTGTTATCGTCCCGAAAGATCAGACAGATGTGCTTTGTTATGTTGACCTGAGCAACCCTCATTATCAATATTTTTATTCAAGTGTCTGGCCATGGGTCCACAACATGTTTCTACTTTTTTCCTTTGCGATAATCATCGTAAGCAATCTCGTGATTTTCAAGAACGTGAGGAAATCGGGAAACAGTACCGTTTCCGGCAGAGGTCAGAAGAGTGTTAGGAACAAGACGAAGATAGACTCACGTGGTCGGCAACTGTCCGTCATGCTGATAATAGACTCATTTACGATTGTCGCATGCACAGTCCCCTTCTCCATTTTTACGACACGCCCAAGCACGCTTTCAGATTTTGGCAGCTCTCCACAACAACAAGGATTAGGCAATCTGTTATTTGGGATATCGTTTTATTTGCTTTACATTAACAGGTGTGCGAACTTCTACCTGTACTGTGTAAGTGGGGGACGATTTAGACAGGCACTTAAACAGATCTTGTGCTGCCACAAAGGTGCTCTGCCAAGGCATAGTGTCATTGGGACCATCAGCAGATCTAGTTTGAATGATGATACAACGGCGAACGGGAGACGGAATTCCCAGTTTTCAACCACATCTGACATTGTGTCAACACGTCCTGAGCATTCGCAGCATCTGTGATAACGTTGTACAAGATGAACTATTTTTAAATCTCAAAGGTTTGTTCTGATGCGTACCTCCATTACACATTACACTACTCCATTACAATTCAAGAGTGTTATACGATCGTCTGTTATTTCTCTTCGAGCAGAATAAATTCTGTACATGGCTTTGGTTTTACGTTTCTACACATGCTCCTAAATGTGTCAAAATCACTTCAGATCGGTGTGTAACTGGGGGCACGGGTGACCCAGTCGTACAAGGGACCGCACTCCGTGCAGAGATACGTCAATGCGGCGTGCAAGAAACCGATGACGGCGGTTTCGAATTCCAGTTTCGCCCAGATTATGTAAAAAGGTTTGTCAGCACCACTCTTGGCTTCAGTAAAGTGGTAAAAGCCTAAGACCTGCATCCCGGCATTATAGAGGGATTTATAAAAAAAGGCTCTATGGTATTTTCTCAAATCTCTTGCATTTACCACTTCAACTGCTTGAACTTCATGATCAATTTTAGATGACCCAGTAGTGCACTGTTATTTTTTGCTGAATTGTCAGTTGCATCATCATCATCATAATAATAATAATTAGAAGAAGAAGAACGACCACCGCATGGAGTTTAAGTGCAGTGTGTTGAGAAGATGAGAAATCATGCAGAGTCCTTCGCTTGGATGAAGTCGTCTGGCCTGAAAAGTGAAACGGAAGGCTTTCTGTTTGCCGCTCAGGACCAGTCACTTCCCACTCGAAACCGTCAATGTGTGATTTTGCATCAAAATGTAAATATGAAATGTAGATTATGTAATGAATTTAATGAGACTGTCAAACACATTGTGAGGGGATGCCCAGCTTTGGCACAAACACAGTATCTTAAAGGACATGATGGTGTAGCTCGATCATTTTATTACCGTCTTCACCATGCTTGTGGTTTTGATACAGAGGTCCACCCATGGTACGACCCGGAATATGGAGAGGGCGTCATGGAAAATGATAACACAAAATTCTTTGGAATAGGCCCATTTACAGCCTTAGACGTATCCAGGCCAACAAACCTGATCTTGTCCTTTTTGATAAATCCAATTAAATAATTTATATCATTTAATTTTCTGTCCCCTTTGACACTAATGTGATTGACAAGATTGAGGAAAAACATGGCAAATACGCGGACCTCGCCTTTGAAATGTCACGCTTGGATCCAAAGTACCAAGGTGTCCGACTCCCCATTGTTCTCGGTGCCTTAGGTTTGGTACCTCCCAATCTGTTGACTGACACTGGGAAAAGCCTCGGGTTTGCTACAGCCCTTCTGACAATCTGGGTAATGCAGAAGGCTGCACTGTTGGGGAGTCTTCACATTCTCCGAAAAGTTCTGGGTGGGTTTGACTAGGCAGCGCTTCCTGGGAGAAGTCCCATTTGCTGTCCGGGCTGCGTGAAGAGGGGGCAAGGGTTCTGAGCTGATATTGAGCCTAACCAGCCTGACTGTGCCAGGATCACCCAAACCCTCTTTGCTGCATTTATTTTACTCTGTAAATAATAACAATAATTAATAATAACTGTTTATAAAACTATTTATATAGTGCCCAATATCAATAATAAGATGCTTAACGATCCTCATAATATATACAACAATTTACACAAAAAGAAGATGTGCAGAACAGATTGGCCTCACTGGGTGCCAATGAAGGGATTGCAGAAAACGATAAAACACAAGCTGATGAGATGTTGAAGAAAAGTGAATTGCAGTAATCCAACTCATGCTGTGGGTGTAAAGGAAACTTGATTTGAAGAGAGATTTGACGTATGTTGTGCCCGATGGTTTCTGATATTTAAGGCTCATGTCAACACATAAAGATAGATTGTTTTTCGTTTATTAAACTGTCGCACAAAATGCTTGGAAAACTTATTTAGCCTTGTGTTTAATGTCTGAAGTCTGTAAAAGATGTGTTTGGACTCCTCCTTTCAGAGAAAAGATGTATATCTTAAGCATATTAAATGATTGGTCCCATTTTTTTCAAATAGAGAAGTCGTTCTAGGAAACACGTATTGCTCGATCCAGTTTCTGCCAGAACACTTCTTGACCATCCAGATCATCCGTGTACTCTACATAGGAATCTTGACGCATCAACTCCACAATATCGGGAGGCAGGTCCTTCACAGGGATGTTCTCTAGGACTACGACCAGCAGTGCGTTCCGTCCAGTGTAGATACTCTCCATCTTGGCCATCTCAACTTCGTACTTACACCAGTAGCTCCTCAAGAAGTGTCTGGACAGGATGATCACAGTCTTTCTGCTGGATTTGACAGCGTTCAGGATGTTGGCTGCAATAGCCTCTCCAACGAGGAAATCTCGGTGATGGATACAGAGCTTTAGTCCTTGTATTTCTTCAAGCTTCTGCCTCATGCCCCTTACCACAAGTCCACGGTCCTCGTCAGCGTAGGATATGAAGGCATCAAACTCGAACTCCTGTTCCGCCTCTACAGCAGGCAGGTACCCTCTGTGTCTGTTCCGGGCAATGTAGTAGAGGTACCTCAGTTTCCACCTGTATCTGTACACGACGCCTGTCACGGTTAATGCCAAGACCAGCATAATGAGACTGACCATCCCTATCACCACCCCAGTGTAGGATGCACAGTTCTTCTCCAGTTCCATGATGATTTCTGGTAGATTGGCCATGTTCTTTTCGCCACCATCTACCTCTGTACAGGATAGTTAGGTTTGGTACCTCCCAATCTGTTGACTGACACTGGGAATAGCCTCGGGTTTGCTACAGCCCTTCTGACAATCTGGGTAATGCAGAAGGCTGCACTGTTGGGGAGTCTTCACATTCTCTGAAAAGTTCTGGGTGGGTTTGACTAGGCAGCGCTTCCTGGGAGAAGTCCCATTTGCTGTCCGGGCTGCGTGAAGAGGGGGCAAGGGTCCTGAGCTGATATTGAGCCTAACCAGCCTGACTGTGCCAGGATCACCCAAACCCTCTTTGCTGCATTTATTTTACTCTGTAAATAATAACAATAATTAATCATAACTGTTTATAAAACTATTTATATAGTGCCCAATATCAATAATAAGATGCTTAACGATCCTCATAATATATACAACAATTTACACAAAAAGAAGATGTGCAGAACAGATTGGCCTCACTGGGTGCCAATGAAGGGATTGCAGAAAAGGATAAAACACAAGCTGATGAGATGTTGAAGAAAAGTGAATTGCAGTAATCCAACTCATGCTGTGGGTGTAAAGGAAACATGATTTGAAGAGAGATTTGACGTATGTTGTGCCCGATGGTTTCTGATATTTAAGGCTCATGTCAACACATAAAGATAGATTGTTTTTCGTTTATTAAACTGTCCCACAAAATGCTTGGAAAACTTATTTAGCCTTGTGTTTAATGTCTGAAGTCTGTAAAAGATGTGTTTGGACTCCTCCTTTCAGAGAAAAGATGTATATCTTAAGCATATTAAATGATTGGTCCCATTTTTTTCAAATAGAGAGGTCGTTCTAGGAAACACGTATTGCTCGATCCAGTTTCTGCCAGAACACTTCTTGACCATCCAGATCATCCGTGTACTCTACATAGGAATCTTGACGCATCAACTCCACAATATCAGGAGGCATGTCCTTCACAGGGATGTTCTCTAGGACTACGACCAACAGTGCGTTCCGTCCAGTGTAGATACTCTCCATCTTGGCCATCTCAACTTCGTACTTACACCAGTAGCTCCTCAAGAAGTGTCTGGACAGGATGATCACAGTCTTTCTGCTGGATTTGACAGCGTTCAGGATGTTGGCTGCAATAGCCTCTCCAACGAGGAAATCTCGGTGATGGATACAGAGCTTTAGTCCTTGTATCTCTTCAAGCTTCTGCCTCATGCCCTGTACCACAAGTCCACGGTCCTCGTCAGCGTAGGATATGAAGGCATCAAACTCGAACTCCTGTTCCGCCTCTACAGCAGACAGGTACCCTCTGTGTCTGTTCCGGGCAACGTAGTAGAGGTACCTCAGTTTCCACCTGTATCTGTACACGACGCCTGTCACGGTTAATGCCAAGACAAGCATAATGAGACTGACCATCCCTAACACCACCCCAGTGTAGGATGCACAGTTCTTCTCCAGTTCCATGATGATTTCTGGTAGATTGGCCATGTTCTTTTCGCCACCATCTACCTCTGTACAGGATAGTTCCTCCATATCATGAACACTACTGCCTTTAATGTTTAGCCACTTTAAGAAGCTCAGCGTCTCACATGTACATCTCCATCGGTTCTTTTGAAGCACTATAAGCAATCCTTTGCTTTTATTGTCATCAATCTGATTTCTAAAGGTTACATCAAGCTGCTCAAAGAGATTTTCAGAGAGGTCCAAAAGTTTCAGATTCCTCAGATCCCCAATATTGGCATTCCACGTATTCAAATAATTGGACCGAACACTCAGGTATTTGAGACATTCTAAGCCCTTAAAAATGTCCCTAGGAAGAGTATTTAGTTTATTATTTGATAGGTCCAGATGTTCAAGATTGGATAGCTTACGAAATGTTTCATTCTGTAAAGAGTAGCCAAGATAATTGTAGCTGATGTTCAGTATTCTCAAGGAAAGGAAATCATCACAGAAGTGTATGCTTATAAAGTCACAATAATTGTGCGATCCATCAATGAATTCCAGATGACGAAGCCCGATAATCGGCCCAGACCACTGTGTAAAGAAATTATAAGACAGATCCAAAACCTTCAATCTGTTTTCACCAAAGGTAATTCTAGGAATGATGTAACTCAGTTTTGAGTTGCTGGCGTTTCCATGTGTTGCATTCAGTGGAATATTAATGGTGAAATTTCCCGGCCACGGTATGTCATCAACAGAAATACCTCCAAATTGAGAAAAATCATGTTTATTTGAGTTGGCGACAGAGCAAACTGTATTGCAACTTTCGTCATGTCGTGAGATGTCAGCATAATCCATATGAGGGTTTGTGAGGATAGAAGCAAGGTGAGCTTTTGCCTCTACTGAAAATGGACGAGCATGAGACCAATGAGCTGAAGAAACATCCAAAAACTGCAGGTTGGACATTGATGTCATTGTTAGAAGGTAAATACCAAACAAAAACATGTTTTTTCGCATGGAAACAGTTTTAAGGGTTTTAGGCATGAGGGGGGGCACTCGAGGATCCAGTAATTCTATCCGGTTGTCGTCTAGATGTAATTCCTCAAGGACCATATCAGACATATATTTTACATGTTCCACAGATACGAGAATGCCAGTTCCCTGATATCTGTCAATTTTATTTGCTTTTAGAATTTTCAATGAAGAATTACGAAGACCGTACAAACTCGCACTAGCCTTGTCCAAACCAAGATAGGGATTGTTGGACAAGTCTAACGTGTGAATGTTATGGAGATGCTCAAATGCAGATTGACCAATATCAGTTATTTCACAATTTGTAATATCGAGGTGCGTTATTCCCCTCAAATAGAGGAATGTTACATTTGACACGTGTCTCATGTCACAAATCCCTCCAATCACCAGCCTTGTGATATTGGTGTATTTAAATCCTTCTCCAAACACTGGATTCCTGAGCCCATCTATGTGAAGTTCCTCAAGGGAAACCAAATCTTTAAAGGTTCCATCTGGGTACTGTAGTGGATCATTCAAATGGGCTACCTTTTTTGGTGGATGATTGTTATTCACTGTCAGCACCCGTAGTTTTTTCTGGGAGCGGAACAAACCCAATGGGTAAACCTTTTTGGACAGACGTAATTGATTGTCACTGAGATTGAGAACCTGCAACTCAGAAAGTCCGGCAAAGTCATCACGACCAAGTTGATTCAGGTTATTGAATGATAAATCAAGTCGCTTTAGGAATGTGTAGTTTCTCAATCCCTTGCCAATGCACCAAATTTTGTTATGAGCCAGTGTCAAGTTCGTGGTATTGTGCGGAAGTTTGCTGGGAACGGATGACAAGTTTCGGTTTGTACAGTCGGCAGTGATTGTGTCACTGGTTTCCGAACACTGACATAGCTGGCAATCCCTTGCAAGACGTAATCCACCTGTTACCAGAGCCACTGTTAAATACAGGATCTGCAAACAATAAAACATATGCAAATAATTTGTAAATTAATACACGGTATCATGCATGATAAAATGACACTGTCATTCTGAATTACGTGGTGGGGGGCACGAGTGACCTTGTCGTCTAATGCAGAGTTGCGTCCCTTGGGTACGTCAGAAACCTATGATCGTTCGCCCCGATTAGGTTTCTAGGTTTGTCAGCACCATACCGTGCTCGTGCGTTTCACCAAAGTCGTGCACGTCAGAAATCTGCATCACCTCGGGATTTCCCCCCACATAAAGCTGGAATATAACTTCAAAGTAGCACTCACTCACTCACTCACTCACCCACTCACTCACTCACTCACTCACTCACCCACCCACCCACCCACTCACTCACTCACTCACTCACTCACTCACTCACTCACTCACTCACTCACTCACCCACCCACCCACCCACCCACCCACTCACTCACTCACTCACTCACTCACTCACGTGATGAAAGCTATAATTCTTCCATGATCCTTCTATTCCAAACCTGGCAACATACATGTATTCTATTCAGGATCTTGGATGTTTATGAGACATGACATGAAACTAAAAAGATGATAGTCTCAGGAAACTCAAGTGTTTATCATTCCTTCAATATAAGGGGGCGGTCGGGTAGCCTCGTGGTTAAAGCGTTGGCCCGGGTTCGATTCCCGACACTGGTACAATGTGTGAAGCCCATTTCTGGTGTCCCCCGCCGTGATATTGCTGGAATATTGCTAAAAGCGGCGTAAAACCATTCTCACTCACCTTCAATCTAAGAAACAGGCTACCTTCAGTACAAATTGGTATACAACAAACGTACTGTGATTAAAGCAAGATTTATTCTAAATAGATATATGACCTATCGTCTTGCGTCAAGTGATATTCATTTTCATGTCCCGATCAGAGTTCAAGGCAAGGGCGGGCGGCGCTCTCATACCAATGACTTGTGTATCTTGCCCACACCTGATTACTTTCAGGCCGCTGTAGTATCGCTGGAATATTACCAGAATGCACCCGAAAATAACATGCAGCCACTTACATCTGTGTGTTACCGTAAATAATTTACCTTTTGGTTATAAATGTTTTCCAAAGTCAAATTTACCTGTGATCATTTTCTTGTCACTTTTTCAAGCACACAATTAAAATCTACTCTCCCGTTCTTGAAGGTTTAAAGTGTACTGATGTTTACCGTGACTAAAAACAATTTAATTTTCTTTTTTTCAAAATGTATTATTATAATTTTTCCAAACAATTTTGTGTTTTCTTTACAGACTGTCATTTGAGAATTGACTTTCGTTTTTTGCCATCATCAAACCTATATCAACATATAACTTTTACCGTGTCATTCATTTGGGAGACAATATTGTTATATTCGTTTTTGTTGTTGAATTTGTTGAGAAGTTAATTATCTTTTAATAAAGTCGACCTCGTCATGTTTGTGAATTTCTTAAGTCCTTAAACTCTCCAACGTCATGGTGCACGTGTGGTCCAAATTTCTCGAGATCGGATAATCGTGGGTTCGAATCCTAGATTAACTCTGATTATGAGTGCCATGATCGCTGATTTCACCAAAGTCATTCTTGGCTTACCCTTCACGTCAACTGGAATATTGTTGCAAAGGGCGTTAAACTGAATTCAATCCTCTTCCAGTTTTGGTTGAAATTCGTGATCCGTAGTTAATTTTTGTGAACAAAACGTAAATTGCTTCTTAAAGTCAAGAAAACACTTTACCCGTTTTCGACGACTTTATGTAGTATTAATGTGCTCCTTACCCCATGACATCCAGGGACTTCTCATAATAAAAGCATCAAAACCCATTCAATAGTCATAAAAAATCTCTGCTGAAAACAGTCGATTATGCTCTTCCGATTGTATCATGTGTGAACATGTTTGTACATTCTAACGTTGTTGATATAAAACGTCAACGCCAGAAAATAACCAGTCTCGGTTATCCTCGGAATCAGATTTCATTCGGCGTAAAAGGCAAAACAGCAATGAAAATTATTTGAATGGATAACTGAAAATCAGTGATGGCACAAGATGTTCACGAAAAGGTTAAACATGTCCAGCTCTACCGGTACCTCAACCGTCTCTCACACAATTTGCAGATAACAGAAGGGTTTGGTTGTTGCCTGACGCCGCACAGCAGAATATAGTGATTTTCCTTTCAAAGTTTTAATTCCCTTGATCCATTGTCTAACATCACTGAACTGTGACATCAAATAGTCCAACATCCTGCTTTCAAGCATGTGAACCACATGACGATGTATAACACAGGAAAATGATCAGAAACCTTTTCCGTTTTCAAAGCGTTATGTGAAAATGTGCGTCCCCTATTAGTTGATTCCACTTATGCTGAAGTAGACATTAATACAGCAAGAACGCTTTCGGTGGAATGACGTTTATACTGGGGTTCCAAGGGGAAGTGATGACATGTCAGCCGATTCTATTCTCATCATATGTCATGTGATCTCTCAAATACTCAAAGGCAAAAGTTGTTTTCACTTACAAATATATACCTATACATGATTTGTTTATTTGAACAACGGGAACATACATAAAAAAGGGCGAAGAAGCGCAACCGACCAAATGTCGCTGGTAGGCTTGTGAGAGGCGAGTAACGGGATCGGGTGGTCATGGTCGCTGAGTCGGTTGATGCATGTCATCGTATCCAAATTGGGTGTATTGATGTTCATGATATCATTCATGGATTACCTGGTCCATATTCGATAATTTTAGTCCGCCGTCGTTTTGCTGCAATATTGACGAGTGCGGCGTTGAACAACAAACGAACAAAATCATCCCTGGATGCAAAGGTATATCTATGAGGACAGTCCGACGCCACAATAACGAGTCCACGAGGCCAAAGCTTGACGCCGGAGCTTCAACGTCGACGACACCAGTGCTTCAGACAACACTAGCAAAGTGGGCAGCATGTTAGTTAAGAAGGATCCTTTTCATTGACGAGTCTCAATGTTAATATGATCCCTCGGCTCACCGATCGATTGGGTAAAATGGAACGAATCCTTCAAATCCTCAAACAACGTTGAAGGAATTCCTGCTTGTGGGGTAGTGGGGTATGTGACGTGGTATGTGACGTGGTATGTGACGTGGTATGTGAAGTGGTATGTGAAGTGGTATCTGACGTGGTATGTGAAGTGGTATGCCACGGAAGTGGGGAGGATGATGGGTGAGTGAAGTGGTATGCCATAGAAGTGGGGAGGATGAGTGGGTGTGTGAAGTGCTATGCCATAGAAGTGGGGAGGATGAGTGGGTGAGTGAAGTGGTATGCCATGGAAGTGGGGAGGATGAGTGAGTGTGTGAAGTGGTATGCCATGGAAGTGGGGAGGATGAGTGGGTGTGTGAAGTGGTATGCCATGGAAGTGGGGAGGATGAGTGGGTGTGTGACGTGGTATGCCATGGAAGTGGGGAGGATGAGTGGGTGTGTGACGTGGTGTGTCACTGGGTGTAGTGAGGTTGATTAGTGGGTGAGTGAAGTGGTATGTCACTGAGTGTAAAAAAGTGGATGAGTCGGTGAGTGACGTGGTGTGTCACTGGGTGTAGTGAGGTTGATAAGAGGGTGAGTGAAGTGGTATGCCATGGAAGTGGGGAGGATGAGTGGGTGTGTGAAGTGGTATGCCATAGAAGTGGGGAGGATGAGTGAGTGTGTGATGTGGTATGTCATGGAAGTGGGGAGGATGAGTGGGTGTGTGACGTGGTATGCCATGGAAGTGGGGAGGATGAGTGGGTGTGTGAAGTGGTATGCCATGGAAGTGGGGAGGATGAGTGGGTGTGTGAAGTGGTATGCCATGGAAGTGGGGAGGATGAGTGGGTGTGTGAAGTGCTATGCCATAGAAGTGGGGAGGATGAGTGGGTGTGTGAAGTGGTATGCCATGGAAGTGTGGAGGATGAGTGGGTGTGTGACGTGGTATGTCATGGAAGTAAAGAAGTGAATGAGTGGGTGTGTGAAGTGCTATGCCATAGAAGTGGGGAGGATGAGTGGGTGTGTGAAGTGGTATGCCATAGAAGTGGGGAGGATGAGTGGTTGTGTGAAGTGGTATCCAATGAAAGTGGGGAGGATGAGTGAGTGTGTGACGTGGTAAGCCATGGAAGTGGGGAGGATGAGTGGGTGTGTGACGTGGTATGTCATGGAAGTAAAGAAGTGAATGAGTGGTTGTGTGAAGTGCTATGCCATAGAAGTGGGGAAGATGAGTGGGTGAGTGAAGTGGTATGCCATAGAAGTGGGGAGGATGAGTGAGTGTGTGAAGTGGTATGCCATGGAAGTGGGGAGGATGAGTGGGTGTGTGAAGTGGTATGCCATGGAAGTGTGGAGGATGAGTGTGTGTGTGACGTGGTGTGTCACTGGGTGTAGTGAGGTTGATTAGTGAGTGAGTGAAGTGGTATGTCACTGAGTGTAAAAAAGTGGATGAGTTGGTGAATGACGTGGTGTGTCACTGGGTGTAGTGAGGTTGATTAGTGGGTGAGTGAAGTGGTATGCCATGGAAGTGGGGAGGATGAGTGAGTGTGTGAAGTGGTATGCCATGGAAGTGGGGAGGATGAGTGGGTGTGTGAAGTGGTATGTCATGGAAGTAAAGAAGTGAATGAGTGGGTGTGTGAAGTGCTATGCCATAGAAGTGGGGAGGATGAGTGGGTGTGTGACGTGGTATGCCATGGAAGTGGGGAGGATGAGTGAGTGTGTGACGTGGGATGCTATGGAAGGGTGGAGGATGAGTGGGTGTGTGAAGTGGTATGCCATGGAAGTGGGGAGGATGAGTGAGTGTGTGACGTGGTATGTCATGGAAGTAAAGAAGTGAATGAGTGGGTGTGTGAAGTGCTTTGCCATAGAAGTGGGGAGGATGAGTGAGTGTGTGACGTGGTATGCCATAGAAGTTGGGAGGATGAGTGAGTGTGTGACGTGGTATGTCATGGAAGTAAAGAAGTGAATGAGTGGGTATGTGAAGTGCTATGCCATAGAAGTGGGGAGGATGAGTGGGTGTGTGAAGTGGTAGGCCATAGAAGTGGGGAGGATGAGTGACTTAGCGAAGTGGGATGCTATGGAAGTGTGGAGGATGAGTGGGTGTGTGAAGTAGTATGCCTTGGAAGTGGGGAGGATGAGTGAGTGTGTGACGTGGTATGTCATGGAAGTAAAGAAGTGAATGAGTGGGTGTGTGAAGTGCTATGCCATAGAAGTGGGGAGGATGAGTGGGTGTGTGAAGTTGTATGCCATAGAAGTGGGGAGGATGAGTGACTTAGCGAAGTGGGATGCTTTGGAAGTGTGGAGGATGAGTGGGTGTGTGAAGTGGTATGCCATGGAAGTGGGGAGGATGAGTGAGTGTGTGACGTGGTATGTCATGGAAGTAAAGAAGTGAATGAGTGGGTGTGTGAAGTGCTTTGCCATAGAAGTGGGGAGGATGAGTGAGTGTGTGACGTGGTATGCCATAGAAGTGGGGAGGATGAGTGAGTGTGTGATGTGGTATGTCATGGAAGTAAAGAAGTGAATGTGTGTGTGTGTGAAGTGCTATGCCATAGAAGTAGGGAGGATGAGTGGGTGTGTGAAGTGGTATGCCATAGAAGTGGGGAGGATGAGTGACTTAGCGAAGTGGGATGCTATGGAAGTGTGGAGGATGAGTGGGTGTGTGAAGTGGTATGCCTTGGAAGTGGGGAGGATGAGTGGGTGTGTGAAGTGGTATGCCATGGAAGTAAAGAAGTGAATGAGTGGGTGTGTGAAGTGCTATGCAATGGAAGTGGGGAGGATGAGTGAGTGTGTGAAGTGGTATGCCATGGAAGTGGGGAGGATGAGTGGGTGAGTGAAGTGGTATGCCATGGAAGTGGGGAGAGTGAGTGGGTGAGTGAAGTGGTATGCCATAGAAGTGGGGAGGATGAGTGGTTGAGTGAAGTGGTGTGTGTCACTGGGTGTAGTGAGGTTGATTAGTGGGTGAGTGAAGTGGTGTGTCACTGGCTGTAAAGAAGTGGATGAGTGAAGTGGTGTGTCACTGGGTGAAGTGGGGAGGATGAGTGGGTGTGTGAAGTGGTATGCCTTGGAAGTGGGGAGGATGAGTGGGTGAGTGAAGTGGTATGCCATGGAAGTGGGGAGGATGAGTGGGTGAGTAAAGGTGTATGCCATGGAAGTGGGGAGGATGAGTGGTTGAGTGAAGTGGTGTGTGTCACTGGGTGTAGTGACGTTGATTAGTGGGTGAGAGAAGGTGGTGTGTCACTGGCTGTAAAGAAGTGGATGAGTGAAGTGGTGTGTCACTGGGTGAAGTGAGGTTGATGAGTGCGTGAGTGAAGTGTTGTGTCACTGTATGCAAAGAAGTTGAGTGGTTAAGTAAAGTGGTGTGTCACTGGGTGTAAAGAAGTGGATGAGTGGGTGAGTTAAGTGGTGTGTCACTGGCTGTAAAGAAGTGGATAAGTGGGTGAGTGAAGTGGTGTGTTTACTGGGTGTAAAGAAGTGGATAAGTGGGTGTGTGAAGTGGTGTGTCACTGGGTGTAGTAAGGTTGATTAGTTGGTGTGTGAAGTGGTGTGTCACAGGGTGTAGTGAGGTTGATGAGTTCGTGAGTGAAGTGGTGTGTCACTGTATGCAAAGAAGTTGAGTGGTTGAGTAAAGTGGTGTGTCACTGGGTGTAAAGAAGTGGATGAGTGGGTGAGTGAAGTTGTGTGTCACTGGGTGTAAAGAAGTGGATAAGTGGGTGAGTGAAGTTGTGTGTCACTGGCTGTAAAGAAGTGGATAAGTGGGTGTGTGAAGTGGTGTGTCACTGGGTGTAGTAAGGTTGATTAGTGGGTGTGTGAAGTGGTGTGTCACAGGGTGTAGTGAGGTTGATGAGTTCGTGAGTGAAGTGGTGTGTCACTGTATGCAAAGAAGTTGAGTGGTTGAGTAAAGTGGTGTGTCACTGGGTGTAAAGAAGTGGATGAGTGGGTGAGTGAAGTTGTGTGTCACTGGGTGTAAAGAAGTGGATAAGTGGGTGAGTGAAGTTGTGTGTCACTGGCTGTAAAGAAGTGAAAGTGGGTGAGTTAAGTGGTGTGTCACTGGCTGTAAAGAAGTGGATAAGTGGGTGAGTGAAGTTGTGTGTCACTGGCTGTAAAGAAGTGGATAAGTGGGTGAGTGAAGTTGTGTGTCACTGGCTGTAAAGAAGTGGATAAGTGGGTGAGTGAAGTTGTGTGTCACTGGCTGTAAAGAAGTGGATAAGTGGGTGAGTGAAGTTGTGTGTCACTGGCTGTAAAGAAGTGGATAAGTGGGTGAGTGAAGTTGTGTGTCACTGGCTGTAAAGAAGTGAAAGTGGGTGAGTTAAGTGGTGTGTCACTGGCTGTAAAGAAGTGGATAAGTGGGTGAGTTAAGTTGTGTGTCACTGGCTGTAAAGAAGTGGATAAGTGGGTGAGTGAAGTTGTGTGTCACTGGCTGTAAAGAAGTGGATAAGTGGGTGAGTGAAGTTGTGTGTCACTGGCTGTCAAGAAGTGAAAGTGGGTGAGTTAAGTTGTTTGTCACTGGCTGTAAAGAAGTGGATAAGTGGGTGAGTGAAATTGTGTGTCACTTGCTGTAAAGAAGTGAAAGTGGGTGAGTTAAGTGGTGTGTCACTGGCTGTAAAGAAGTGGATAAGTGGGTGTGTGAAGTGGTGTGTCATTGGGTGTAGTGAGGTTGATTAGTGGGTGTGTGAAGTTGTGTGTCACTGGTTGTAGTGAGGTCAAAGTCAAAGTCAAAGTCAAAGAAGTTTATTGTACAAAAGGCCACCGGCCCATATACAAGAAAGAGTTACGCATGTAGATACAATTACATTTGTTACACATTGGGATATACACGTTGTTTGATTAATTCATTTCTTTTGGCTAATGCATGCTTAATATAAAGAGAAAGATTTAATATATTTGATTCGTTCTTTGTCGTCAGCATAACTACAAAGGCGTTTATCGGTGACATTGCTATTAAATAATCTTTTATATATTTCTTTCGGAGATCATTGTAAAATGGACAGACAAACACAAAATGAATTTCATTTTCTATCTCTAGCTTACACAATGGACAAATTCTTTTCATTTTTTCAATGGACAGTATTCTTCCTTCATTACAAATAGGTCTAGCAAACCAAGTCGATATTTAATTAACTGTTTTCTTAAGTTTTCCGTAGTGAGTACTGATAAATATATTTCTGGTTGAAGTGAGGTTGATAAGTGGGTTAGTGAAGTAGTTTGTCACTGGGTGTGGTGAGGTTGATGAGAGAGTGAGTGAAGTGGTGTGTCACTGGCTGTAACGAGATGGACAAGTTGGTGAGTGGTTAGTAGATGACGGGTTTAGTTTTGCAACTATTCAGTGTAAGTAACCAATATGTATCGACAGAGAAAGACCAGGGTTGATCAAATCCATAACAACAACTGCATGTAAACCATCACAAAGTCACCGTGCCAGACCACTCGGTCACATTAGTTGCCTCTTACGACAAGCATGGGATGCTGAATACGTGGATCTAACGTGGATCTTCACGGGATCCGATGGGAAGTTTTCGCGTTGATTATGAACAGCTACTATACAATATTCAACGTGACCAGATGGGGAGTGGTTGTGTTGATAAATAAATCATAGCTTCGAATTATAAAAAAAGATTCCAGATGCTTTTTGGTGGCTTCAACATCATGTCAATATATGTTTAAAATTCATAGCCCAAGGGTATTAAATGGTGACCTCGGGGTGAGACGTCTTGTTATCCTGGCTTCAAGATATGGCATCCCGATATGTCGCACTACTTTGAAAGATTCGAAATACTGGACTTGGGCTATTTCACCGTGGCCTTGGGGATATTAAAGATGACTTCAAACTGGAAGGTCGTAGCGATGAGTTGGATATTCCTGGCCTCAAGATGTTAAATCGTGACTTCCATTTATTATCTCAAGGCCTCCAAATACTAACGTGCCAGTCATGTTACATCAAAGCTTTGCCTCGATAATTAAATAATGCATCGAGAAGATGTAGCGTCGAATTGTTGACAAGGTCTTAAGATATTATCCCAAGGCTATTAAGTGGCGATCTCTTCATATTATCCCAAGGCCTCGGGCTATTAAGTGGTGATCTCTTTATATTATCCCAAGGCCTCTGGCGATTAAGGGGTGATCTCTTTATATTATCCCAAGGTATCGAGCTATCAAGGGGTCATCACGGGATAGTATCCCAAGGCCTCGAGCTATGAAGTGGTGATCTCTAGATATTATCCCAAGGCCTCGAGCTATAAAGTGGTCATCTCTAGATAATATCCCAAGGCTCCGAGCTATTAAGTGGTAATCTCTTGATATTATCCCAAGACCGCAAGCTCTAAAGTCGTTATCTCTGCATATTAGTCCTGGACTCAAGCTATAAAGTCGTTATCTCTGGATATTAGTCCTGGACTCAAGCTATAAAGTCGTGATCTCTGCATATTAGTCCTGGACTCAAGCTATAAAGTCGTTATCTCTGGATATTAGTCCTGGACTCAAGCTATAAAGTCGTGTTCTCTGCATATTAGTCCTGGACTCAAGCTTTAAAGTCGTGATCTCTGCATATGAGTCCTGGACTGAAGCTATAAAGTCGTTATCTCTAGATATTAGTCCTGGACTCAAGCTATAAAGTCTTCGCTTTAAATATTAGTACTGGACTCAAGCTATTAAGTCGTGATCTTTAGATATTATCCCAAGGCCTTAAGCTCTAAAGTCGTGATCTCTGGATATTAGTCCTGGACTCAAGCTTTAAAGTCGTGATCTCTGCATATTAGTCCTGGACTGAAGCTATAAAGTCGTTATCTCTAGATATTAGTCCTGGACTGAAGCTATAAAGTCTTCGCTTTAAATATTAGTACTGGACTCAAGCTATTAAGTCGTGATCTTTAGATATTATCCCAAGGCCTTAAGCTCTAAAGTCGTGATCTCTGGATATTAGTCCTGGACTCAAGCTTTAAAGTCGTGATCTCTGCATATTAGTCCTGGACTGAAGCTATAAAGTCGTTATCTCTAGATATTAGTCCTGGACTGAAGCTATAAAGTCTTCGCTTTAAATATTAGTACTGGACCCAAGCTATTAAGTCGTGATCTTTAGATATTATCCCAAGGCCTTAAGCTCTAAAGTCGTGATCTCTGGATATTAGTCCTGGGCTCAAGCTATAAAGTCGTTATCTCTAGATATTAGTCCTGGACTCAAGCTATAAAGTCGCTATCTCTAGATATTAGTCCTGGACTCAAGCTATAAAGTCGTGATCTTTAGACAGCACCACTGACCTCGAGCTATTAAGTCGTGATATCTACTTATGAACCTCTGATGACGTCACACGACAGTAACAAAAGGTTCCTTTAAATGTTAATAAACTTCCAAGACAGGCAATATCAACAATACCCGGGACCTGATGAATTCATTTCAGTTGTAATATCCAGGTTTTACAATTAACGTTTCATACACCTGCCTCTTGATGTGAACACAATTGTGTTCGATGATTGGTAAAAAGTCACAATATCTGTTTAACATGAATCGAATGTTCAACCCCACATATCGTGTGAAGTTTTGTATCTTTTATACCGCGATACATTGTATTGTTTCACTATTAGGTATCGCGATGTTTTGTTATATTTTCTGCTATTTCTTGCATTTTAGTCGGTTCATAAAGTAGTCGGTTTTGGTTGAAAATGTAAAGCCTTTTCCCTCGCACGGGGTTTTACATGTTCAACCAAAACCTCGGAGGCGTACTTTATCCTATATATATATATATATTTATCATATAATGGGTAGGTTTCTCGGCAGGATTTAGCCAACGGATAAAAGCGATATCCGTTGGGGGTCATATGCGGATAGAGATGCAAATATCAAAGGTCAAGTAGGGACTACTTTCACTGTTTATAAACAAACATGGCGTCGCCCTCGTCATTCGGCGACTGAGTCAGAATAAACCATCGGGAATCTGGATAAACTACATGGATAATTGCTATCATTATCAGAGGACAGTCTAATGTACTGAAAATCAGTGTCTAACTGTGACGTAGCAAAGGCATTTTATAAGTTTTGGCAACTTTGGAGATATAAATTTCGAAACAATTTGGCAAGGGGCACGAGGCCTAGCCAAGCGGGATCAGTAGCCATATCTGTGCTTGTAGACCTCTGCGGCTTGAAACCTTCTCCACAAATTAAAATAGTTGGATTCGGCCGAAATATGTTTGAATTGTTACCTTGTTTCGTTTTGTCGCTGTGTGTACATCTGACTGTACTTAACGTTATGACAGGACAGAGCGACAGTCAACAATGTCTGACCGTGGCCGTGACGTCTCATAGACTAGGGTTAGAGTAGCTTCCCTTTGACAAAGGGCAGTTACTCTAGCGGACAGACCGATGGATTGCCGCGAAAGGCAATTAAAAACAATGTTGCTACGCCACTGTATAAGAAACAGATTTCAGTTGGAACTATACTGGCTACTGTCAAACTGACGCATCACCTACCCTGTGACGTACTACATATTAATGCGCGCATTCCCGGAAAACTCGCAATGTTTCGATAATGTTTGTGGGAGAGGGAAAGCTATTTTCAAGCACAGATTCAAAGAATGACATTATATGATAAAGAGGTTATCACGCTTGTGTGTTTGGGGATGGTAAAAAGCCTGTATTAGGAATAAACACTATGCATTTAGCTCGCCAAGGCTCGCTAAATACAATGTTTATTCGTAATGCAGAATATTTACCATCCCCAAACACACTCGCGTGATAACCTCTATATATTATCACCCGGCCTCAACCTAGTAAGTTGTGATCTGAAAGTAAGAATCACGTGACGTCAAAATATTGCTGCCTTAATTTCTTGTTTCACTGTGTTCATACCACGAATCTGAATTGACTTTGAAGTTAGGTTCTTGTTTATTATTCCTTCTTCTAAATACAATTATTGTTAACAATAAATCATAGAAATAATTATCAGTTCTGTGGAAAAGTGATTTTCACCACATCTTGCCAATTGACATAAGTTGCATTTACGGCGTTATAAGGATTATTTTTCCCTTGCCCCCTTGATAACTTCAGACCTAAGTACTTACATATATGTGCAAAAGCATCGTTGAGGGAGTATCACGTATCAGCGTCCTCGCGTCAGGGCACCGTTTACAGATGTGGGGGTATTGTTTGGATGTTAAGAGTCTGTACTGACATATACTTCCTGGTATTTACAGCTATCGATTCAAGCCCACACTCGTGCTACTTGTCCAACTTTAACTCTTTCTACGCCAGTCAGCAAGAAGCTTTTCCTTCTACCACACCCAGTTCGGGCAGCAGTGTTGAAAGCGTTAGTCTGACATACTGGAATATAAAATCAATGCAACTTGAAACTGCGCACGCACTTAGGTACAATTTTGTTGTTGTGAATCCACTTGCGGTTAGGGGGAGTTAACCCCGCTGTTCTGTGGAATCCTAGAAGGGACTTTCTCGCTTTTTTGCCTTCTCGCCCTTACCAAAACAAGCCAAAAGTGTCAAAATTAACCAAAACGCGACAATGTGACATTTTCGCAGTTTGTCGCATTGTCATTTTATCGCCCTTTGAATAATCTTGTATATTTTACCAAAGGGCGACAACGCAACATTGTTCCGGGTCGAAAATTGTTCCCATGTGCATTGTCGCCCCATCAAAAGATAATTTTGACATTTTGCTGTGGTAAGACTCTACGACTTCACCATGCATATTGATGGTGTATTTAACACCATCTTCGACATCACAATGTTTATTGATGGTGTATTTAACACTGTCTTTGACATCACCATGTATATTGATGGTGTATTTAACACCGTCTTCGACATCACCATGTATGTTGATGGTGTATTTAACATCGTCTTCGACATCACCATGCATATTGATAGTGTATTTAACACCGTCTTCGACATCACAATGTTTATTGATGGTGTATTTAACACCGTCTTTGACATCACCATGTATATTGATGGTGTATTTAACACTGTCTTTGACATCACCATGTATATTGATAGTGTGTTTAACACCGTCTTTGACATCACCATGCATATTGATGGTGTATTTAACATCGTCTTCGACTTCACCATGTAAGTTGAAAGTGTATTTAACACCGTCTTTGACATCACCATGTATATTGATGGTGTATTTAACATCGTCTTCGACATCTCCATGCATATTGATGGTGTATTTAACATCGTCTTCAACTTCACCATGTAAGTTGAAAGTGTATTTAACACCGTCTTTGACATCACCATGTATATTGATGGTGTATTTAACACCGTCTTCGACATCTCCATGCATATTGATGGTGTATTTAACATCGTCTTCGACTTCACCATGTAAGTTGATAGTGTATTTAACACCGTCTTTGACATCACCATGTATATTGATGGTGTATTTAAGACCGTCTTCGACGTCACTATGTTTATTGATGGTGTGTTTAACAACGTCTTCGACTTCACCATGTATGTTGAAAGTGTATTTAACACCGTCTTTGACATCACCATGTATATTGATGGTGTATTTAACACCGTCTTCGACGTCACTATGTTTATTGATGGTGTGTTTAACACCGTCCTTGACATAATCATGTATATTGATGGTGTATTTAACACCGTCTTCGACATCACCATGTTTATTGATGGTGTATTTAACACCGTTTTTGACATCACCACTTATAGTGATAGTGTATGTAAGACCGTCTTCGACTTCGTCATGTATATTGCTGGTATATTGTTATAAGGTAAAAATGCATCCCCAAACCTTAGAAAATTATAACAAGGTCAACCTTTAAATTGATGGTTATAGCTTTAACACGAGGGAAACACAGAGCTGCCGACTTGGCGCAAACAAGCAGGAAATCAATAGAGCAATGACAGTTACTGGATATTTCCAGATAGCTTCTGTGTTGTTGTCGCCAATTAATCAATTAATCAATCAGGTTAGTAGGTTCTGGTAGTTTTCCAATCACGACACAAACGAGACTTCATGGTCTGATATTGTTCATAACCAATTAAAAAGATCTTTGAGGACATGTGACAAAGACAGGCCCGAACACTTCAAAATGACACCTTAAACATTTGGAGAGGAGAGTGCGGTTTAAAAATCGATGGAGTCGAATCCCACGCAGTGACGAGCCTGGCCGGTCTGATCCTGTCGTGTCTTGATAGATGGACTGACGAGTAAGTAAAACTATGCGAGTACAAAGCCTGGTGTTGCGGTTATTATGCGTATGAATGCTGTTTGAGACTTTCGGAGAAAGAATCGATAGACAAATCACTCCTAGACTCAGATACCCCGATTCTGACCAGGCGAGCTGCAAAGTCATGATCTAACTTGCCATGACGACACGGAACGACAATACGTTTAGGTTACTGTAGTAGGGTCCCACCTGACGCAGTTACTACAATATGTAACACAGCCTTCGACTTTACGATGTGTATTGATAATGTATTGAATAACTGATGAGCTGCAGGAATTATTTTCAGTTTTTCAAACGTTTCATTTATACTGATGTGATGTAGAAAGTAGTCTGGGGTATGCTTCCAGATACCATGAAATCGTCCTTCACCTAGGGGTATGGTTCCAGATACCGTGAAATCCTCCTTCACCTGGGGGTATGGTTCCAGATACCGTGATATCCTCCTTCACCTGGGGGTATGTTTCCAGATACCGTGAAATCCTCCTTCACCTGTGTGTATGGTTTGAGATACCGTGAAATCCCCCTTCACCCGGGGGTATGGTTCCAGATACCGTGAAATCCTCCTTCACCTGGGGGTATGGTTCCAGATGCCGTGAAATCCCCCTTCACCTGGGGGTATGGTTCCAGATACCGTGAAATCCACCTTCGCCTGGGGGTATGGTTCCAGATGCCGTGAAATCCACCTTCACCTGGGGGTATGGTTCCAGATGCCGTGAAATCCCCCTTCACTTGGGGGTATGGTTCCAGATGCCGTGAAATCCGTCTTCACCTGGGGGTATGGTTCCAGATGCCGTGAAATCGTCCTTCACCTGGGTGTGTGGTTCCACATGCCGTGAAATCGTCCTTCGCCTGGGGGTATGGTTCCAGATACCGTGAAATCATCCTTCACCTGGGGGTATGGTTCCAGATACCGTGAAATCCTATTTAATCTTAATGAATGGTTCCAGATACCGTGAAATCCTCCTTCACCTGGATGTATGGTTCCAGATACCGTGAAATTCTCCTTAACCTGGGGGTATTGTTCCAGATACAGAGAAATCCTCTTTAATCTGGATGAATGGTTCGAGATACCGTGAAATCCTCCTTCACCTGGGGGTATTGTTCCAGATACATAGAAATCCTCTTTAATCTGGATGAATGGTTCCAGATACCATGAAAACATCCTTAGTCTGGGCGGCTTAGTTCCAGATCAACAAATTTCCGGATTAACGAATCAAGGTTGGGAGAAATATTGCGTTAAACATACACGGACAATGACAAACGGTACCGGACTACCAGGTTTTCGGACTAACAAGCTTTCACTTTATATATTTACAGGCAAAGGTTGATCAATCTTTAAAGCTTTACTCCAAATCACAATATATATTCCAACATCGACACATTTATTTGACAGCGATCGAAATGCAACTGTTTTCAAGTGTGCTTGGGGGCGGTTGGGTAGCCTAGTGGTTAAAGTGTTCGCTCGTCACGCCGAAGACCGGGGTTCGATTCCCGACATGGGTACAATGTGTGAAACCCATTTCTGGTGTCCGCCGCCAAGATATTGCTGGAATATTGCTAAAAGCGGCGTAAAACCATACTCACTCACTCACTCAAGTGTGCTTGAAGGCACCCGTGATATTATTCAGGTGTGCCTCAAACGATATATGTGTGCCATGGCTTATCATGACATCCCTATTCCTGGCATATTTTGCAAAGTAATACATCTTTATTTCTATCACAAATAAGCCAAGATTTATTTGAACTGTGAAAACACATAGTCAACTTTAGCTCGAATCAGAAAAGATGTGTTTTTGTGCTCAAGTCAATCTCCAAAGAGACATCCACTGACATCGTTGTGTTTTATTATCTCATGCCTGAATACCCATGGAAGTTAATATTGTGGCAAGTGAAACGATATCCTCGATGTAAATCACATTGTATAGTCTTCACATGAAACAGGTGATATATTTGGTATACATTCTTGAAATTGATGGTGTGCAGTAAGTTGAGGTGAGGTGAAATTGGTTTTAACGTCGCGTCCAAGATTATTGCACTTATATAGCGACGTGCATGCACGTGTGTGTGTGTGTGTTGCTGCTTGTACTAGTCTGGACTGATGCCGATTTATAGTGCTAGCTCACTGAGATACCATGCTGCAGTTTAACATGAATACCCCACTCAGACACAGTATACTGACTCCGAGCCGACCAGTCCTTGTTTTAGCCCCTTAATGCCGAGCGCCAGACAGGGTAACAACAAGTACCATCTTTTAACGTCTTTTGGTATGACGCGGCCGCGGATTGTACAGTAAGGACACTCGGAGTGTTTTAAGGGTGCAATCAGCACACTTCGAAATCTGTTTGACAACAATGACAGTCTCGGAGTCCCCACAGTGACACAACGCGGAGAGGAAACATTTCCGTGAAGCTATGTGAATATTTATATCAGTGTATCGTCACAACTGGGATATAAACTGCCCGGCAAAAGAAAGTGTACACAAAATTTGATCTGACTAAAATATAACACACGTTATCAAAATGTTACAAGGCTGAAAACAGTCACCAAAACACTGCAAACGTCCAAAACACAACTGTGATACCCGTATCAAACACATCACCCTCGAGAAACCTTTCCGTGTTTGTTTCAATATTTACCCACTATCAAACACATCACCCTCGAGAAACCTTTCCGTGTTTGTTTCAATATTTACCCACTATCAAACACATCACCCTCGAGAAACCTTTCCGTGTTTGTTTCAATATTTACCCACTATCAAACACATCAACCTCGAGAAACCTTTCCGTGTTTGTTTCAATATTTACTCACTATCAAACACGGGTGAGTTCACCAAGTTCACCTTGTCTTCGTGCTGGATTGTATCGGAGCTGAAGCTTTATGATACATGATTTTACGAAGTTTCGTTTAATTGTCAAACCCTTAGAACATGTGTTTGTCAACGCTTTGCTATTCAGTATTCCAGCTGTATGACGGCGGTCTGTAAATAACCGAATGTGGGCCTGATAACCCGGTGACTGATATAATGACCCAAATTCCACATCGTCGGGGTTTGTTGACACGCTTTCAAGCGAGACAAACCGATCTATTGAGTCAGACAAGCAAAGGTTGCTTTAGGCCAATTCTATCACGGAATCCCAACTGGTACCCTTAAAAGTATCGGTTCGTTACGTTCGAGATCAAAGGGACACATATTAGCCAATGACTACATTTAACGAGAATAAAACTAATACGTACATTTGGATACAAGCATATTGAAGTTTAATGAGAATATTGATTGTCAATGGAAGATAGTAGAATACGAAAACAAAGATACAAAGGTATGCCTGAATATTTTGTGAACAAGAATACCGCAAAAGCCAGACCAAATCATTTACTTGATTTACGGAACCGCGGGCGATTTTTTTAAACAAATTGCGAAAAATAATGCAACCGTTCCTGCTGTCAAAATAAAAATAATTCGCCCTGATGTTGTGTTTTATTTCAAGTAAGGGGGGCTGCTCCCGTATTTCAATGCCGACCCGTGAAGATCCGGGTTAGAAGATAACTTCAGCAACCCATGCTTGTCGTAAGCGGCGAGTATTCTAATTTTGGTCTCGCCTGTTCTCTCTTCAAAGTTCAATTAAGAACTTGTCACGCACATGTCTACCTGAGTCGGATTATGATTTTGAAGGGCGTTTCGAACCCAATCAATACGTACACACCAAATACAGGAGCAAAAAGCAAACAATAAGGATAAATTATTTGTTTGTTTGTTTGTTGTTTAGCGCCACACTTGGCAATATTCCAGCTATATGATGGCGGTCTGTTAATAATCGAGTCTGGACCAGACAATCAAGTGATTGACATCATGAGCATCGATTCACGCAATTGGGATACGATGACATGCATGAACCAAGTCAGCGAGTCTGACCACCCGATCCCATAAGTCGCCTCTTACGACAAGCAAAATCGCCTTTTACGGCAAGCATGGCTTTCTGAAGACCTATTCTACCCCGGATCTTCACGGGTCAAAGATAAATTAAGATTAACATTTAAAACTAAAATAGGGAATCGAATAATATGACTTCTCTGTTGACTGAAGTTAAAATATGCTTTCCTGTTTGATAATGCACAATAAATACTGCTTATTTACAAAATGATAAGAATTCATAGAGACATGTAAATTTAAAGGAACGTTGATAATGAAATCTCCAAGATCCTGTTGTAACATGTAAACTTCTCACTGAGCATATCTCTGATTGTAAGAAACGGTTGTGTTGAAGGAATGCAATAGTTTACCCAAAATGAACTCTTTCTTAGGAATATGGAAAGGGTATTATCGCTTATGTTTGGATATATTCCAGCAATATCACGACGGGGAAACCAAAAGTGGGGTTCAGACATTGTACCATGTATAGAATCAAACCCAGACTTCGCCACAGTGTCACTGGTTTTACGACGAAGTCAATACATATATCCAGCGATAAGGTAAAGCTGGAGACAATGGCGTTTTTGTTTCACATAAAAAACAACTTAACAACAAGTGAGCTGCAGTGAGTATGGCTTTACTTATCTTTCTGCAATATTCCAGTAAAATCACAAGGGACACCAAAAATGGGCAAAATGATCACGGACGTCGGCGTGACGAGCGACCTCTTCAACCACAAGGCTACCCAACCGCCTCTCTTGACAAGTATATACTAGACAGACGTAATACGGACGTCATGGTTAGATCTCACCACAGAGTTGATGTTTGTAGCATATCATACTGTGATGATTTAAAAAAGATTCCAGGTAGTGTGACTTGTGAAAAGGCGACCTACAAGGAATAATAATAGATTGTTGTACAAGCAGGAAGCAAAGCTGCACCCTTAAACGTGGGATTTGAGGCTTCCAAATATTATGGATTGACGATTTCATATCCAATTTTTTGTGTGTAAATATTGCATTATGTCGTGTCACCTTAAAGCGTGAGGAAAGTCCGAAAACATGTCAAAACACAATCCATTCCATAATCATACTTTGTTAAAAAATATCTGCCGAAAACCGGGTTCATTGTACGATCCCGACAATATCATGAGCATGTGTTTATAAATCACTGTCAAATAGTGATGATACCAGGTGTTACAAACACATGCGAAGGCAAGTCAACCGGGTTCTTGGGTTGTCGTAATCGAGTTGACTTTTTAGCCTTCGTGTCACGAATGAATTATTTCATCGGAAATACGCGACAGCATTTTAGGATTCTTCATATTGACGGATGAAGTAAATGTTTACAGACACCGACTTTTGCCATGTATTAAAAAAGCTCATTTTCAACAAAAGCCTAGATCAAGGAAAATGGGGCATCAGGACGGATAACTTTCCATCTGACGCAACTGACGAATATACATTCAATTAAGGTTTGACCCTTTATTTCGTCCTGATGATTAAGCTCCAGGAAATCTGTTATTTGATATTGAACAAGGTGAGCGTACCCTGCCCCACAGGTGGTCCTCGTTACAAACACATGCAAAGGCAAGTCAACCGTTCACCCGAAGAAAGCACGGGAACATATTGAACCAGTCAAAATAGGGAATTGCATCGGACATAATATTTGTCTATGATGTGTCAAATTGGGAAATGTCCCCCGCATAAAACATCTTTAAAGCTTCAGTGAGGCCTTGAATGTTGATCAAACAACTTTTGGACAAGACTCCCATTGAATTCGTGGCAGAAAGAGCATGCTCTATTGTATCTTAAAATTGTGAAATGTGGACACCAAAGGCTGGAACTGCTGGAACATTCCTCGACATAAAGGGAAAGTTGAATTTTTGAAATTGGAAGTCATCCCCTCTTGTCATACAGCCTCTGAATCTTTGGCAAAGAGTGAGTGAGTGAGTTGGGTTTAACGCCGCTTTTAACAGTATCCCAATTATTTTGCGGCGTGTCAGCTTAATGCGAGAGGAAAGCCCGAAGTGATGCAGGTCTCAGACGTTTACCACTTCGGTGAAACCCACGAGCACGGGTATGGTGCTGATAAACCTAGAAACATAATCGGGGCGAACCGGGATTCAAACCCACAATCGTGCCCAAGGGACGCAACTCTGCACAGCGAATCGCGGCGCCTTAGACGACTGGGCCACCCGTGTCCCCCTTTTGCAAAGAAATAAATAGGAAACATATCTCTTGAAACTGGTTTCTTTTATTTCGAGCCTGGTGGAAAGTGTCTATTTGACCATTATTCATTTCGTCAATCCAAGCAGACATTCTGTTGGCACAAAGAAACATATCAGCAAGGATATGTGGGAGCACATTTCGTGACGATCGGGGCGCCCACGCCTTGCCTGAATGTCCTACCCTCATATCCAACACGGAGGTCATCTATGAGGAAGTCCAGGATTGCATGTGAACCCTCGAGGATCGGTACTGCGCTGACAAACCAGGGAACAGAACCTGTGATTCCCACCTATCTAAACAGATTTTATGTAGACACGAGTCTCCACGACGAACTGTAACATCTTAGACGAGTGGCAAAGCCGTGCCCCAAGACGTATATAAACATCAAGGGCTTGGTCCCGAACATAGTAACATTGTTATTCTATATTTACTGTGCCGATCATACATTGATATTGATAAGTGTCTTTTTCAACCAATTGATGCGAATGGGGAGTGGCAAGTTTCAAGGACCGTATTCCAAATAAGTCCACCAGGACACGAACCAACAAAGGCGTCGCCATTGTTATCGCACTGGATAAATTTATGGATATCTGGATGAGGAAAGTAGAGCTTGCCAGCTGCCGCCTGTTTAGACAAGCATGGGTTCGTTCCCATTCCAGGTCCTGTTACTGTTATTGTGCCAACGGTCGGGGGTGGCGTCACAACAACGCCTGCAGTGGTGGCGTATTCACAAGCTCGGCTGGCCTGGTTCCATATTAGCATTGACGGACATGAGAGAATTGTCGCTCCCCCATTTGGTTCACATTCAATGAACTTTGTGTTGATGTTTGGGATGGCAAAATAGATCAGCCCGGCCGCGTAATTGGCTTTGGTGCAGAAACCAGACGTGATGGTGGTAGCGGCGGGTGTGACTTGGGGGACAACAGGTGACCGACACGACGTGGTAGCCGAGTTATACGTCAACCCCGACGGACATTCGATGATGTACATCTGGCCAATGTTGTCGCACTGGAGAAATAAACTTATTGGCCATAGTCACCATGATAAACATACTGGCCGTAGTCACCATGATAAACATACTGGCCAAAGTCACCATAATAAACTTACTGGCCATAGTCACCATGATAAACTAACTGTCCAAAGTCACCATGATAAACTTACTGGCCATAGTCATCATGATAAACTAACTGGCCATAGTCACCATGATAAACTTACTGGACATAGTCACCATGATAAACTAACTGGCCATAGTCACCATGGTAAACTTACCATTGTCATCATGATAAACTCACTGGCCCTAGTCACCATGATAAACTAACTGGACATAGTCACCATGATAAACTCACTGGCCATAGTCACCATGATAAACTTACCATAGTCACCATGATAAACTTACTGGCCATAGTCACCATGATAAACTTACTGGCCATAGTCACCATGATAAACTTACCATAGTCATCATGATAATCTTATTGGCCATAGTCATCATGATAAACTTACTGGCCGTAGTCATCATGATAAACTTACTGGCCAAAGTCACCATGATAAACTTACCATGGTCATCATGATTAACTTACTGGCCATAGTCACCATGATAAACTTACCATAGTCATCATGATAAACTCACTGGCCATAGTCACCATGATAAACTTACCATAGTCATCATGATAAACTCACTGGCCATAGTCACCATGATAAACTTACCATAGTCATCATGATAAACTTTTTGGCCATAGTCATCATGATAAACTTACTGGCCGTAGTCATCATGATAAACTCACTGGCCAAAGTCACCATGATAAACTTACCATGGTCATCATGATAAACATACTGGCCATAGTCACCATGATAAACTTAACATAGTCATCATGATTAACTTACTGGCCATAGTCACCATGATAAACTTACTGGACATAGTCACCATGGTAAACTAACTTGACATAGTCACCATGATAAACTCACTGGCCATAGTCACCATGATACACTTACTGGACATAGTCACTATGGTAAACTAACTGGACATAGTCACCATGATAAACACACTGGCCATAGTCACCATGGTAAACTTACTGGACATAGTCACCATGGTAAACTAACTGGACATAGTCACCATGATAAACTTACTGGCCATAGTCACCATGATAAACTTACGGGACATAGTCACCATGGTAAACTAACTGGACATAGTCACCATGATAAACTTACTGGCCATAGTCACCATGATAAACTTACTGGCCGTAGTCACCATGATAAACTTACTGGACATAGTCACCATGGTAAACTTACTGGCCGTAGTCACCATGATAAACTTACTGGCCGTAGTCACCATGATAAACTTACTGGCCATAGTCACCATGATAAACTTACTGGCTGTAGTCACCATGATAAACTTACTGGCCGTAGTCACCATGGTAAACTTACTGGCCGTAGTCACCATGATAAACTTACTGGCCATAGTCACCATGATAAACTTACTGGCCGTAGTCACCATGATAAACTTACTGGCCATAGTCACCATGATAAACTTACTGGCCGTAGTCACCATGATAAACTTACTGGACATAGTCACCATGGTAAACTAACTGGACATAGTCACCACCCAAGGCATGCAACTCTGCACAGCAAAGGGAGAAGACGCAGATCTGAGAGTCAGAGCTTTAAAGCATATCATTCAGGAGCCAGACAATCTGCTTGGGACCGACTAAACATGTCCAGAGAACGAGAAATATTTCGTTTAAACCCTAAGGACAAATTCTTTTCCAGCACTTTCGGTAAAAGATTATTTTTTTGAAAACATGATTGCAATTCAAGCTCATGTACAACACCCACATGAAGCCCTTCCTAGGTGACCCCCCCAAAGATGTCACTGAAAGTGAACTATGACCAACCGCACCATTTATTGCACCAGTTTCCCTTACAAAGTATCACTTTAAGATGACATTCTTATTTCTGCTTTTCTTTGCAGGCATGCGTGTTCACAACCTGACGATCCACGCCAAGGCATCAATCTATACCTCATAATTTCAAACGGAGTCGTGAACGTGACACATCATTGTTTACCTTGTCATCTGAATATTATTAAAGTAGAAATGAAGGTTCAACGTAAACAAAAACTTGGTTTGGAAGTAAACTGTGAGCCATTGAGTCTTTGCAGCGCCTTTGAACGTACCTACAATGGTGTTCAGCAATGTCGTGGTCAACACCAGATATTGATAGGAAACAAATCATCAACGTAGAACCCTTAGCTAGAAGCAATACAAGGGATTGAAAGAACTCTTTACAAGGACCTATATACAAGTGCCATGATGTCAAATACATCAGTTGTCAACACCACCGAATATATGATAGCTTCATATATTGACTTATATGTCCCTCCAATTTTGGTTGTCATGGGAACAATTTGTAACGTTTTGGTGGTCATGGTAATGCAGAGTCGTTATTTCAGGAATGGGTCGACCTCCTTCTACATGAGCGTAAATGCAATCACTGACATTGCAAGCCTCGATATCGCTCTGCCCGTTCATTGGCTGTACGTAAATTATCCATGGATCTTTCTTCGTAATCCTGAGTTTGACGATATGTGCAAATGTTTCAATTTCTTTGGATGGGGATCTAGTGACTTTGGAATTCTTTTGACAACTGAAAGGGCAATAGCCATTACATTTCCTTTACAAGTCAGTAAATGGTGCAGCAGGAGACGGGCAAGGGTTGTGATATTCGTGCTCTTCTTCGTTATCGTGGTAAAGGAAGTTCATTTCTTGTTCAAGTCTGTTATCGTCCCGAAAGATCAGACAGATGTGCTTTGTTATGTTGACCTGAGCAACCCTCATTATCAATATTTTTATTCAAGTGTCTGGCCATGGGTCCACAACATGTTCTACTTCTTTCCTTTGCGATAATCATCGTAAGCAATCTCGTGATTTTCAAGAACGTGAGGAAATCGGGAAACAGTACCGTTTCCGGCAGAGGTCAGAAGAGTGTTAGGAACAAGACGAAGATAGACTCACGTGGTCGGCAACTGTCCGTCATGCTGATAATAGACTCATTTACGATTGTCGCATGCACAGTCCCCTTCTCCATTTTTACGACACGCCCAAGCACGCTTTCAGATTTTGGCAGCTCTCCACAACAATAAGGATTAGGCAATCTGTTATTTGGGATATCGTTTTATTTGCTTTACATTAACAGGTGTGCGAACTTCTACCTGTACTGTGTAAGTGGTGGACGATTTAGACAGGCACTTAAACAGATCTTGTGCTGCCACAAACGTGCTCTGCCAAGGCGTAGTTCATTGGGACCATCAGCAGATCTAGTTTGAATGATGATACAACGGCGAACGGGAGACGGAATTCCCAATTTTCAACCACATCTGACATTGTGTCAACACGTCCTGAGCATTCGCAGCATCTGTGATAACGTTGTACAAGATGAACTATTTTTAAATCTCAAAGGTTTGTTCTGATGCGTACGCCATTACACCAATTCAAGAGTGTTATACGATCGTCTGTTATTTCTCTTCGAGCAGAATAAATTCTGTACATGGCTTTGGTTTTGCGTTTCTACACATGCTCCTAAATGTGTCAAAATCACTTCAGATCGGTGTGTAACTGGGGGCACGGGTGACCCAGTCGTACAAGGCGCCGCAGTCCGTGCAGAGATACGTCAATGCGGCGTGCAAGAAACCGATGACGGCGGTTTCGAATTCCAGTTTCGCCCAGATTATGTAAAAAGGTTTGTCAGCACCACTCTTGGCTTCAGTAAAGTGGTAAAAGCCTAAGACCTGCATCCCGGCATTATAGAGGGATTTATAAAAAAGGCTCTATGGTATTTTCTCAAATCTCTTGCATTTACCACTTCAACTGCTTGAACTTCATGATCAATTTTAGATGACCCAGTAGTGCACTGTTATTTTTTGCTGAATTGTCAGTTGCATCATCATCATCATAATAATAATAATTAGAATAAGAAGAACGACCACTGCATGGAGTTTATGTGCAGTGTGTTGAGAAGATGAGAAATCATGCAGAGTCCTTCGCTTGGATGAAGTCGTCTGGCCTGAAAAGTGAAACAGAAGGCTTTCTGTTTGCCGCTCAGGACCAGTCACTTCCCACTCGAAACCGTCAATGTGTGATTTTGCATCAAAATGTAAATATGAAATGTAGATTATGTAATGAATTTAATGAGACTGTCAAACACATTGTGAGTGGATGCCCAGCTTTGGCACAAACACAGTATCTTAAAGGACATGATGGTGTAGCGCGATCATTTTATTACCGTCTTCACCATGCTTGTGGTTTTGATACAGAGGTCCACCCATGGTACGACCCGGAATATGGAGAGGGCGTCATGGAAAATGATAACACAAAATTCTTTGGAATAGGCCCATTTACAGCCTTAGACGTATCCAGGCCAACAAACCTGATCTTGTCCTTTTTGATAAATCCAATGAAATAATTTATCTCATTTAATTTTCTGTCCCCTTTGACACTAATGTGATTGACAAGATTGAGAAAAAAACATGGCAAATACGCGGACCTCGCCTTTGAAATGTCACGCTTGGATCCAAAGTACCAAGGTGTCCGACTCCCCATTGTTCTCGGTGCCTTAGGTTTGGTACCTCCCAATCTGTTGACTGACACCGGGAGAGTACCCGGGTTTGCTACAGCCCTTCTGACAATCTGGGTAATGCAGAAGGCTGCACTGTTGGGGAGTCTTCACATTCTCCGAAAAGTTCTGGGTGGGTTTGACTTGGCAGCGCTTCCTGGGAGAAGTCCCATTTGCTGTCCGGGCTGCGTGAAGAGGGGGCAAGGGTCCTGAGCTGATATTGAGCCTAACCAGCCTGACTGTGCCAGGATCACCCAAACCCTCTTTGCTGCATTTATTTCACTCTGTAAATAATAACAATAATTAATAATAACTGTTTATAAAACTATTTATATAGTGCCCAATTTCAATAATAAGATGCTTAACGATCCTCATAATATATACAACAAATTACACAAAAAGAAGATGTGCAGAACAGATTGGCCTCACTGGGTGCCAATGAAGGGATTGCAGAAAAGGATAAGACACAAGCTGATGAGATGTTGAAGAAAAGTGAATTGCAGTAATCCAACTGATGCTGTGGGTGTAAAGGAAACATGATTTGAAGAGAGATTTGACGTATGTTGTGCCCGATGGTTTCTGATATTTAAGGCTCATGTCAACACATAAAGATAGATTGTTTTTCGTTTTTTAAACTGTTGCACAAAATGCTGGGAAACTTATTTAGCCTTATGTTTAATGTCTGAAGTCTGTAAAAGATGTGTTTGGACTCCTCCTTTCAGAGAAAAGATGTTTAACCTCAGCATATTAAATGATTGGTCCCATTTTTTTCGAATAGAGAGGTCGTTCTAGGAAACACGTATTGCTCGATCCAGATTCTGCCAGAACACTTCTTGACCATCCAGATCATCCGTGTACTCTACATAGGAATCTTGACGCATCAACTCCACAATATCGGGAGGCAGGTCCTTCACAGGGATGTTCTCTAGGACTACAACCAGCAGTGTGTTCCGTCCAGTGTAGATACTCTCCATCTTGGCCATCTCAACTTCGTACTTACACCAGTAGCTCCTCAAGAAGTGTCTGGACAGGATGATCACAGTCTTTCTGCTGGATTTGACAGCGTTCAGGATGTTGGCTGCAATAGCCTCTCCAACGAGGAAATCTCGGTGATGGATACAGAGCTTTAGTCCTTGTATCTCTTCAAGCTTCTGCCTCATGCCCCTTACCACAAGTCCACGGTCCTCGTCAGCGTAGGATATGAAGGCATCAAACTCGAACTCCTGTTCCGCCTCTACAGCAGGCAGGTACCCTCTGTGTCTGTTCCGGGCAACGTAGTAGAGGTACCTCAGTTTCCACCTGTATCTGTACACGACGCCTGTCACGGTTAATGCCAAGACCAGCATAATGAGACTGACCATCCCAATCACCACCCCAGTGTAGGATGCACAGTTCTTCTCCAGTTCCATGATGATTTCTGGTAGATTGGCCATGTTCTTTTCGCCACCATCTACCTCTGTACAGGATAGTTCCTCCATATCATGAACACTACTGCCTTTAATGTTTAGCCACTTTAAGAAGCTCAGCGTCTCACATGTACATCTCCATCGGTTCTTATTAAGCATTATAAGCAATCCTTTGCTTGTATTGTCATCAATCTGATTTCTAAAGGTTACATCAAGCTGCTCAAAGAGATTTTCAGAGATGTCCAAAAGTTTCAGATTCCTCAGATCCCCAATATTGGCATTCCACGTATTCAAATAATTGGATCGAACACTCAGGTATTTGAGACATTCTAAGCCCTTAAAAATGTCCCTTGGAAGAGTATTTAGTTTATTATTTGATAGGTCCAGATGTTCAAGATTGGATAGCTTACGAAATGTTTCATTCTGTAAAGAGTAGCCAAGATAATTGTAGCTGATGTTCAGTATTCTCAAGGAAAGGAAATCATCAAAGAAGTGTATGCTTATTAATTCACAATAATTGTGCGATCCATCAATGAATTCCAGATGATGAAGCCCGATAATCGGCCCAGACCACTGTGTAAAGAAATTATGAGACAGATCCAAAACCTTCAATCTGTTTTCACCAAAGGTAATTCTAGGGATGATGTAACTCAGTTTTGAGTTGCTGGCGTTTGCATGTGTTCCATTCGGTGGAATATAAATGGTAAAATTTCCCGGCCACGGTATGTCATCAACAGAAATATCTCCAAATTGCGAAAAATCATGTTTATTTGAGTTGGCGACAGAGCAAACTGTACTGCAACTTTCGTCATGTCGTGAGATGTCAGCATAATCCATATGAGGGTTTGTGAGAATAGAAGCAAGTTGAGCTTTTGCCTGTACTGAAAATGGACGAGCATGAGACCAATCACCTGAAGAAACATCCAAAAACTGCAGGTTGGTCATTGATGTCATTGTTAGAAGGTAAATACCAAACAAAAACATGTTTCTTTGCATGGAAACAGTTTTAAGGGTTTGAGGCATGAGGGTGGGCACAAGAGGATCGAGTAATTCTATCCGGTTGTCGTCCATATGTAGTTCCTCAAGGACCATATCGGACATATATTTTACATGTTCCACAGATACGAGAATGCCAGTTCCCTGATATCTGTCAAGTTTATTTGCTTTTAGAATTTTCAGTGAAGAATTACGAAGACCGTACAAACTCGCACAAGCCTTGTCCAACCCAAGATAGGGATTGTTGGACAAGTCTAAAGTGTGAATCTTTTCGAGATGCTCAAATGCAGATTTGTCAATATCAGTTATTTCACAATTTGTAATATCGAGGTGCGTTATTCCACTCAAATAGAGGAATGTTACATTTGACACATGTCTCATGTCACAAATCCCTCCAATAACCAGCCTTGTGATATTGGTGTATTTAAATCCTTCTCCAAACACTGGATTCCTGAGCCCATCTATGTGAAGTTCCTCAAGGGAAACCAAATCTTTATAGGTTCCATCTGGGTACTGTAGTGGATCATTCAAAGGGGCTATCTTTCTTGGTGGATGATTGTTATTGACTGTCAGCACCCGTAGTTTTTTCTGGGAGCGGAACAAACCCAATGGGTAAACCTTTTTGGACAGACGTAATTGATTGTCACTGAGATTGAGAACCTGCAATTCAGAAAGTCCGGCAAAGTCATCACGACCAAGTTGATTCAGGTTATTGAATGATAAATCAAGTCGCTTTAGGAATGTGTAGTTTCTCAATCCCTTGCCAATGCACCAAATTTTGTTATGAGCCAGTGTCAAGTTCGTGGTATTGTGCGGGAGTTTGCTGGGAACGGATGACAAGTTTCGGTTTGTACAGTCGGCAGTGATTGTGTCACTGGTTTCCGAACACCAACATAGCTGACAATCCCTTGCAAGACGTAATCCACCTGTTGCCAGGGCCACTGTTAAATACAGGATCTGCAAACAATAAAACATGTGCAAATAATTTGTAAATTAATACACGTATCATGCATGATAAAATGACACTGTCATTCTGAATTACGTGGTTGGGGCACGAGTGACCTTGTCGTCTAATGCAGAGTTGCGTCCCTTGGGTACGTCAGAAACCTATGATCGTTCGCCCCGATTAGGTTTCGAGGTTTGTCAGCACCATACCGTGCTCGTGCGTTTCACCAAAGTCGTGCACTTCAGAAATCTGCATCACTTCGGGCTTTCCTCCCACATAAAGCTGGAATAAAACTTCAAAGTAGCACCCACTCACTCACCCAAACACCCACCTACCCACCCACCCACCCACTCACTCACCCACTCACTATCTCACGTGATGAAAGCTATAATTCTTCCATGATCCTTCTATTCCAAACCTGGCAACATAAATGTATTCTATTCAGGATCTTGGATGTTTATGAGACATGACATGAAACTAAAAAGATGATAGTCTCAGGAAACTCAAGTTTTTATCATTCCTTCAATCAGAAACAGGCTACCTTCAGTACAAATTGGTATACAACAAACGTACTGTGATTAAAGCAAGATTTGTTTTAAATAGATACATGACCCATTGTCTTGCGTCAAGTGATATTCATTTTCATGTCCCGATCAGAGTTCAAGGCAAGGGCGGGCGGCGCTCTCATACCAATGACTTGTGTATCTTGCCCACACATGATCACTTTCAGGCCGCTGTAGTGTCGCTCGAATATTACCAGATTGCACCCGAAAATAACATGCAGCCACTTACATCTGTGTGTTACCGTAAATAATTTACCTTTTGGTTATAAATGTTTTCCAAAGTCAAATTTAACTTTCTTGTCACTTTTTCAAGCACACAATTAAAATCTACTCTCCCGTTCTTGAAGGTTTAAAGTGTACTGATGTTTACCGTGACTTAAAAACAATTTAATTTTCTTTTCAAAATGTATTATTATAATTTTTCAAAAACAATTTTGTGTTTTCTTTACAGACTGTCATTTGAGAATTGACTTTCGTTTTTGGCCATCATCAAACCTGTATTAACATATAACTTTTACCGTGTCATTCATATGGGAGACAATATTGTTATATTCGTTTTTGTTGTTGAATTTGTTGAGAAGTTAATTATCTTTTAATAAAGTCGACCTCGTCATGTTTGTGAATTTCTTAAGTCCTAATACTCTCCAACGTCATGGTGCACGTGTGGTCCAAATTTCTCGAGATCGGATAATCGTGGGTTCGAATCCTAGATTAACTCTGATTATGACTGCCATGCTCGCTGGTTTCACCAAAGTCATTTTTGGCTTACCCGTCACGTCAACTGGAATATTGTTGCAAAGGGCGTTAAACTCAACTCAACCCCATTCAAATTTTGGTTGAAATTCGTGATCCGTAGTTATTTTTTGTGAACAAAACGTGAATTGCTTCTTAAAGTCAAGAAAACACTTTACCCGTTTTTGACGACTTTATGTAGTATTAATGTGCTCCTTACCCCATGACATCCAGGGACTTCTCATGATAAAAGCAACAAAACCCATTCAATAGTCATAAAAAATCTCTGCTGAAAATAGTCGATTATGCTATTCCGATTGTATCATGTGTGAACATGTTTGTACATTCTAACGTTGTTGATATAAAACGTCAACGCCAGAAAATAACCAGTCTCGGTTATCCTCGGAAACAGATTTCATTCGGCGTAAAAGGCAAAACAGCAATGAAAATTATTTGAATAGATCACTGAAAATCAGTGATGGCACAAGATGTTCACGAAAAGGTTAAACATGTCCAGCTCTACCGGTACCTCAACCGTCTCTCACACAATTTGCAGATAACAGAAGGGTTTGGTTGTTGCCTGACGCCGCACAGCAGAATATAGTGATTTCCCTTTCAAAGTTTTAATTCCCTTGATCCATTGTCTAACATCACTGAAATGTGACATTGTCTGACATCAAATAGTCCAACATCCTGCTTTCAAGCATGTGAACCACATGAAGATGTATGACACAGGAAAAAGATAAGAAACCTTTTTCCGTTTTAAAAGCGTTATGTGAAAATGTGCGTCCCCTATTAGTTGATTCCGCTTATGCTGAAGTAGACATTAATACAGCAAGAACGCTTTCGGTGGAATGACGTTTATACTGGGGTTTAAAGGGGAAGTGATGACATGTCAGCCGATTCTATTCTCATCATATGTCATGTGATCTCTCAAATACTCAAAGGCAAAAGTTGTTTTCACTTACAAATTTATACCTTTAAATGATTTGTTATTTGAACAACGGGAACATACATAAAAAAGGGCGAAGAAGCGCAACCGACCAAATGTCGCTGGTAGGCTTGTGAGAGGCGAGTAGCGGGATCGGGTGGTCAGGGTAACTGAGTTGGTTGATGCATGTCAATGTATCCATATTGGGTGGATTGATATTCATGATATCATTCATTGGATTACCTGGTCCATATTCGATTATTTTAGTCCGCCGTCGTTTTGCTGCAATTTGACGAGTGCGGCGTTGAACAACAAACGAACAAAATACTCCCTGGATGCAAAGGTATATCTATGAGGACAGTCCGACGACATAATAAGGCAGTCCATACGAGGCGCCCAGTCAGAGGGCCAAAGCTTGACGCCGGAGCTTCAACGTCGACGACACCAGTGCTTCAGAAAACACTTGCAGTGGGCAGCATGTTAACATCTTCCCGAGGCAAGAGAGTTGATAACTGACTATAAAAGTCTAGTTTCCACCCTTGCCAAACTAGGCTGGTATTATGGAGTTACATTTTTCGCTGTGCTAACGAGTCTATGCATAGTCCAATCAAAATCGCGTAACGAAATCGAAATCCGGTTCGTAAAATGTCGTGCTGATTTCGATCGATTGCAGGATTTGCAAAGCATATGCACCGCCAACTCGTTGTAAACAGATATTTTCCAAATCTTTTCATGATTTTAATCAAGGTGCTCACGTGATTTGATGCACTTTGCAATGTAAAACCCGTTTTAACACAATATAGATCTTGATTATCGATCAGATCGTCTTGACTGGGCGACGCCATTTAGTTTGAATCAAAAGCAAGTGATACGAGAGGTGGAATCTGATTGGTCAATGGGAGAGGTTTAGAAGGGACATAACTCGTAATAACCACTGGTGGCGTTCCGATCGAGCCAAGGAGTTCAAGCCTAGTTCGGCAAGGGTGGAAACTGGACTTTTAAAGTCAGTTAACTCTCTTGCCTCGGGAAGATGCATGTTAATTGAGAAGGGTCCTTTTCACTGACGAGTCTTAATGTTAATATGATCCCTCGGCTTACCGATCGATTGGGTAAAATGGAACGAATCCTTCAAATACTCCAACAGCGTTGAAGGAACTCCTGCTAGTGGGGTATGTGACGTGGTATGTGACGTGGTATGTGACGTGGTATGTGACGTGGTATGTGAAGTGCCATGCCATGGAAGTGGGGAGGATGAGTGGGTGTGTGAAGTGGTATGCCATGGAACTGGGGAGGATGAGTGAAGTGGTGTGTCCCTGCGTGTAAAGAAGTGGATGAGTGGGTGAGTTAAGTGGTGTGTCCCTGGGTGTGGCGAGGTTGATTAGTGGATAAGTGAAGCGGTGTGTCCCTGGGTGTAAAGAAGTGGATGAGTTAAGTGGTTTGTCCCTGGGTGTGGCGAGGTTGATTAGTGGATGAGTGAAGTGGTGTGTCCCTGGGTGTAAAGATGTGGATGAGTGTGAGGTGGTTTGTCACTGGATGTAAAGAAGTGGTTGAGTGGGTGAGTTAAGTGGTGTGTCCCTAGGTGTGGCGAGGTTGATTAGTGGATGAGTGAAGTGGTGTGTCCCTTGGTGTAAAGAAGTGGATGAGTGTGAGATGGTTTGTCACTGGCTGTAAAGAAGTGGATGAGTGGGTGAGTTAAGTGGTGTGTCCCTGGGTGTGGCGAAGTCGATTAGTGGATAAGTGAAGCGGTGTGTCCCTGGGTGTAAAGAAGTGGATGAGTTAAGTGGTTTGTCCCTGGGTGTGGCGAGGTTGATAAGTTGATAAGTGAAGTGGTGTGTCCCTGGGTGTAAAGATGTGGATGAGTGTGAGATGGTTTGTCACTGGATGTAAAGAAGTGGTTGAGTGGGTGAGTTAAGTGGTGTGTCCCTGGGTGTGGCGAGGTTGATTAGTTGATAAGTGAAGTGGTGTGTCCCTGGGTGTAAAGATGTGGATGAGTGTGAGATGGTTTGTCACTGGCTGTAAAGAAGTGGATGAGTGGGTGAGTTAAGTGGTGTGTCCCTGGATGTAAAGAAGTGGATGAGTGTGAGATGGTTTGTCACTGGCTGTAAAGAAGTGGATGAGTGGGTGAGTTAAGTGGTGTGTCCCTGGATGTAAAGAAGTGGATGATTGTGAGATGGTTTGTCAATGGCTGTAAAGAAGTGGTTGAGTGGGTGAGTTAAGTGGTGTGTCCCTAGGTGTGGCGAGGTTGATTAGTGGATGTGTGAAGTGGTATGTCCCTGGGTGTAAAGAAGTGGATGAGTGTGAGATGGTTTGTCACTGGCTGTAAAGAAGTGGACGAGTGGGTGAGTTGAGTGGTGTGTCCCTGGGTGTGGTAAGGTTGATTAGTGGGTGAGTGAAGGAATGTGTCACTGGCTGTAAAGAAGTGGGTGAGTTAAGAGGTGTGTCCCTGGGTGTGGCGAGGTTGATTAGTGGATGAGTGAAGTGGTGTGTCCCTGGGTGTAAAGAAGTGGATGAGAGTGAGAAGGTTTGTCACTGGCTGTAAAGAAGTGGATGAGTGGGTGAGTAAAGAGGTGTGTCCCTGGGTGTGGCGAGGTTGATTAGTGGATGAGTGAAGTGGTGTGCCCCTGGGTTTAAAGAAGTGGATGAGTGTGAGTGGTTTGTCACTGGCTGTAAAGAAGTGGATGAGTGGGTGAGTTAAGTGGTGTGTCCCTGAGTGATGAGGTTGATTAGTGGATGAGTGAAGTGGTGTGTCCCTGGGTGTAAAGAAGTGGATGAGTGGGTGAGTTAAGTGGTCAGTCACTGGATGTGGCGAGGTTGATTAGCGGATGAGTAAAGTGGTGTGTCCCTGGGTGTGAAGAAGTGGATGAGTGTGAGATGGCTTGTCACTGACTGTAAAGAAGTGGTTGAGTGGGTGAGTTAAGTGGTGTGTCACTGGGTGTAGTGAGGTTGATGAGAGGGTGAGTGAAGTGGTGTGTCACAGGGTGTAAAGAAGTGGATGAGTGGGTGAGTGAAGTAGTTTGTCACTGGGTGTAGTGAAGTTGATAAGAGGGTGAGCGAAGTGGTTTGTCTCTGGGTGTAGTGAAGTTGATGAGAGGGTGAGTGAAGTGGTGTGTCACTGGGTGTAGTGAGGTTGATTAGTTGGTTAGTTAAGTAGTTTGTCACTGGGTGTAGTGAAGTTGATGAGAGGGTGAGTGAAGTAGTGTGTCACTGGGTGTAGTGAAGTTGATGAGTGGGTGAGTGAAGTAGTTTGTCACTGGGTGTAGTGAATTTGATGAGAGGGTGAGTAGATGAGGGAACTGGTGTGTCACTGGATGTACCGAGATGGACAAGTTGGTGAGTGGTTAGTAGATGACGGGTTTAGTTTTGCAACTATTCAGTGTAATTAGCCAATATGTATCGCCAGAGAAAGACCAGGGTTGATCAAATCCATAACAACAACTACATGTAAACCATCACAAAGTCACCGTGCCAGACCACTCGGTCACATTAGTTGCCTCTTACGACAAGCATGGGATGCTGAATACGTGGATCTAACGTGGATGTTCACGGGATCCGATGGGAAGTTTTCGCGTTGATGATGAACAGCTACTATACAATATTCAACGTGACCAGATGGGGAGTGGTTCTGTTGATAAATAAATCATAGCTTCGAATTATAAAAAAAATTCCAGATGCTTTTTGGTGGCTTCAACATCATGTCAATATATGTTTAAAATTCATAGCCCAAGGGTATTAAATGGTGACCTCGGGGTGAGACGTCTTGTTATCCTGGCTTCAAGATATGGCATCCCGATATGTCGCACTACTTTGAAAGATTCGAAATACTGGACTTGGGCTATTTCACCGTGGCCTTGGGGATATTAAAGATGACCTCAAACTGGAAGGTCGTAGCGATGAGTTGGATATTCCTGGCCTCAAGATGTTAAATCGTGACTTCCATTTATTATCTCAAGGCCTCCAAATACTAACGTGCCAGTCATGTTACATCAAAGCTTTGCCTTGATAATTAAATAATGCATCGAGAAGATATAGCGTCGAATTGTTGACAAGGTCTTAAGATATTATCCCAAGGCCTCGAGCTATTAAGTGGTGATCTCTTGATATTATCCCAAGGCCTCGAGCTATTAAGTGGTGATCTCTAGATATTATCCCAATGCCTCGGGCTATTAAGTGGTTATCTCTAGATATCATCCCAAGGCCTCGGGCTATTAAGTGTTGAACTCTTGATATTATCCCAAGGCCTCGGACTATTAAGTGGTGATCTCTAGATATAATCCCAAGGCCTCGGGCTATTAAGTGGTGATCTCTAGATGTTATCCCAAGGCCTCGAGCTATTAAGTGGTGATCTCTGGATAGTATCCAAAGGCCTCGAGCTATTAAGTGGTAATCTCTAGATATCATCCCAAGGCCTCGGGCTATTAAGGGGTGATCTCTTGATATTATCACAAGGCCTCGAGCTATTAAGTGGTGATCTCTAGATATCATCGCAATGCCTCGGGCTATTTAGGGGTGATCTCTTGATATTACCCCAAGGCCTCGAGCTATTAAGTGGTGATCTCTGGATAGTATCCCAAGGCCTCGAGCTATTAAGTGGTGATCTCTTGATATTATCCCAAGGCCTCGAGTTATTTAGTGGTGATCTCTAGATATCATCCCAAGGCCTCGGGCGATAAAGGGGTGATCTCTTGATATTATCCCAAGGTATCGAGCTATTAAGCGGTCATCTCTAGATAATATCCCAAGGCTATTAGCTATTAAGTGGTAATCTCTAGATATTATTCCAAGGCCTCAAAGTCGTTATCTCTGGATATTTGTCCTGGACTCAAGCTATAAAGTCGTTATCTCTGGATAGCATTCCTGGACTTAAGCTATAAAGTGGTGATCTCTAGATATTAGTCCTGGACTCTAGCTATATATTCATTATCTTTAGATATTAGGCCTGGACTCAAGCTATAAAGTCGTTATCTCTGGATATTAGTCCTGGACTCAAGCTATAATGTCGTTATCTCTAGATATTAGTCCTCGACTCAAGCTATAAAGTCGTTATCTCTAGATATTAGTCCTGGACTCAAGCTATAAAGTCGTTTTCTCTAGATAATAGTCCTGGACTCAAGCTATAAAGTCGTTATCTCTGGATATCAGTCCTGGACTCTAGCTATAAAGTCGTGATCTTTAGATGTTAGTCCTGGACTCAAGCTATAAAGTCGTTATCTCTGGATAGCATTCCTGGACTCAAGCTATAAAGTGGTGATCTCTAGATATTAGTCCTGGACTGAAGCTATAAAGTCGTTATCTCTAGATATTAGTTCTGGACTCAAGCTATAAAGTCGTGATTTTTAGATGTTAGGCCTGGACTCAAGCTATAAAGTCGTGATCTCTAGATATTACTCCTGGACTCAAGCTATAAAGTCTTTGTCTTTAGATATTACTCCTGGACTCAAGCTATAAAGTCGTTATCTCTAGATAGCATTCCTGGATTCAAGACATAAAGTTGTTATCTTTAGATATAAGTCCTGGACTCAAGCTGTAAAGTCGTTATCTCTAGATATTAGTCCTGGACTCAAGCTATAAAGTCGTTATCTCTAGATAATAGTCCTGGACTCAAGCTATAAAGTCGTTATCTCTGGATATTTGTTCTGGACTCAAGCTGTAAAGTCGTTATCTCTAGATATTAGTCCTGGACTCAAGCTATAAAGTCGTTATCTCTAGATATTATTCCTGGACTCAAGCTATAAAGTCGTTATCTCTAGATATTAGTCCTGGACTCAAGCCATTAAGTCGTTATCTCTGGATATTAGTCCTCGACTCAAGCTATAAAGTCGTTATCTCTAGATATTAGTCCTGGACTCAAGCCATTAAGTCGTTATCTCTGGATATTAGTCCTCGACTCAAGCTATAAAGTCGTTTTCTCTAGATAATAGTCCTCGACTCAAGCTATAAAGTCGTTATCTCTGGATATCAGTCCTGCACTCTAGCTATAAAGTCGTGATCTTTAAATGTTAGACCTGGACTCAAGCTATAAAGTCGTTATCTCTGGATAGCATTCCTGGACTCAAGCTATAAAGTGGTGATCTCTAGATATTAGTCCTGGACTGAAGCTATAAAGTCGTTATCTCTAGATATTAGTTCTGGACTCAAGCTATAAAGTCGTTATCTCTGGATATCAGTCCTGGACTCTAGCTATAAAGTCGTGATCTTTAGATGTTAGTCCTGGACTCAAGCTATAAAGTCGTTTTCTCTGGATAGCATTCCTGGACTCAAGCTATAAAGTGGTGATCTCTAGATATTAGTCCTGGACTGAAGCTTTAAAGTCGTTTTCTCTAGATCACAGTCCTGGACTCAAGCTATAAAGTCGTTATCTCTGGATATCAGTCCTGGACTCCAGCTATAAAGTCGTGATCTTTAGATGTTAGTCCTGGACTCAAGCTATAAAGTCGTTTTCTCTAGATAACAGTCCTGGACTCAAGCTATAAAGTCGTTATCTCTGGATATCAGTCCTGGACTCTAGCTATAAAGTCGTGATCTTTAGAAGTTAGGCCTGGACTCAAGCTATAAAGTCGTGATCTCTAGATATCACTCCTGGACTCAAGCTATAAAGTCTTTGTCTTTAGATATTACTCCTGGACTCAAGCTACAAAGTCGTTATCTCTAGATAGCATTCCTGGATTGATATAAGTCCTGGACTCAAGCTATAAAGTCGTGATCTTTAGACAGCACCACTGACCTCGAGCTATTAAGTCGTGATATCTACTTATGAACCTCTGATGACGTCACACGACAGTAACAAAAGGTTCCTTTAAATGTTAATAAACCTCCAAGACAGGCAATATCAACAATACCCGGGACCTGATGAATACATTTCAGTTGTAATATCCAGGTTTTACAATTAACGTTTCATAAACCTGCCTCTTGATGTGAACACAATTGTGTTCGATGATTGGTAAAAAGTCACAATATCTGTTTAACATGAATCGAATGTTCAACCCCACATATCGTGTGAAGTTTTGTAACCTTTATACCGCGATACATTGTATTGTTTCACTATAAGGTATCTCGATGTTTTCTTATATTTTCTGGTATTTCTAAAGCATATTTAAAGCAGTCGGTTTTGGTTGAAAATGTAAAGCCTTTTCCCTCGCACGGGGTTTTACATGTTCAACCAAAACCTCGGAGGCGTACTTTATCCAATATATATATATATATATATTTATCATATAATGGGTAGGTTTCTCGGCAGGATTTAGCCAACGGATAAAAGCGATATCCGTTGGGGGTCATATGCGGATAGAGATGCAAATATCAAAGGTCAAGTAGGGACTACTTTCACTGTTTATAAACAAACATGGCGTCGCCCTCGTCATTCGGCGATTGAGTCAGAATAAACCATCGGGAATCTGGATAAACTACAGGGATAATTGCTATCATTAGTAGTATAGAACGGGTCCGCAGGAACCTTTTTTGGTTGAGGGAGGTTGAGTGAAAATAGGGAAGGAGATTGGTTGATCCAAGTCACGTGATCGGATAGGATGACTCATGCATCAACAGCACGTCACAGGTGAGGAGGATGAAAGGTGTGTGTTTATAAGGCAGAAAAGAATTCATAAGAAAACAAAAGTAAAGGATTATGAATAGAGCTAAATGTATGGCGTGCTGCCCTGAATAGACAGACCCGTCAGCCCAGATTGAATTGAGCGCGCTTGACAACTCACGTGGCCTCGTCGTTTAACCCGCGCTCGCTAGATCGTGCGACCCGGTTTGATGAATACAGGATGTGTGTTGAAAGTACATCATACCACAATAGAGACGGGTTGTGTCAACACGATATACGCCGGGTAATGTAGGGAAAATAAATGTACATCTAGCTGGATCAAATTCATCTTGTACGGTCTACACGTTGTACACCATGAACGTTAGACAACCTGTATAGAAAAAAAATATAGAAGAAATAGATAAGACTATACAATCAGTAAGCTAGCAGTGTCGTTTAATTACATTTAGCGTGCAAGAACGAGGTAGTCACGTCACCCTGCATTGACTATAACGCCGAAGGCAGCCGCATTTCGAATCACCCGCGATGCGTACTATTGTGAACCATTTGTACAGAATTATTCAGCCCTGTCCCGACTTGCATAGTTGATGTTTCAATGCTAGCTTTTTCCTTTTTACGCGATGACAAATAAACCCTACGGTTTGAGTTTTAACCGTGTAACATGATGTGCACAGTTTTACTTCAGAACGTGCTATTTTGAAAAAAGATAGTTAGAACTGATAAGTACATGTACCAGTGTGACGGCACGAAGCTAGGTTTGTTGGGAAAGTGATGGAAGCAATCTATAGGACATTTTCATGTTTACAATACTCACCCTTAATTCGAAGAGAGAACAGAGTTTATCATGGAAAATTGTTTGACGAGGAAAATGTTTTATTGTAAATATATGTCGAAGCAGGTTTATTCATAGCTAATGTATAGCAGAGAGACTAAGCGACCGCCCGCCCATAACAATGTCAACATACCCCGGTCTTACAATTAATGTTAACATACCAGCCTCGCCTGAAGCTTCCCATTCATAAATTGTGTGACCAGTGTCCCGTATTCATGATACGTTAGGGAAGATGTGTTGTACATTTGTTATTTTAAAAGGGAGTTATTTCAGAGAGGATATAATATGATTATTCCCCTCATTAAACCTTTCTTTCGTTGGTGTCTATTAAACGTATCCGGTATTTAATACATTTGAATGATGTAGGAAAGCATGTGCGTGTAGATGTTGTACCTATATCCGAACACGAATGTATGACACCTTTCAATAGATCAATTACGGTTCTAACCACGACACGCAACATGACTATGAGCGTGGTTAGCAGTTCATATTTATAAACACATCGTAAATGACAAATTTCTGATGAATGAACTCGCCCGCACACATGTCTATAGGGTTATGTTCGCCCGAACTGTAAACAGTGACACATTGATAACAGGAAGGGTGTGTGGAATGCACTCGTCCTTGTAAGGGTAAAATACGCGTTTAAACTCACCATTTAAATGATGACATTACTTTTTAGATGTATTGGTATCAGTGAGTGAGTGAATTGAGTTTTACGCCACACTCGGCATTATTCCAGCTCTAGCTCTAGCTCTGTCAATAAACGAGCTTGGACCGGACAATCCAGTGATCAACAGCATGAGCAGCGATCTGTGCAACTAGGAACCGATGGCACGTGTCATCCGAGTCGGCGAGACTGACCAACCGATCCCCGTCAGTCGCCGATAGGCATGGGTTACTGAAGGTCGATTCTATAACCCGGACCTTCACGGGTGTAGTATGACGAAGACTATATACTAATATGATCGCTTTTTTAACTCGCCAAGGCTCGCTAAATACAATGTTTATTCCTAATGCAGAATATTACCATCCCCAAACACACTCGCGTGATAACCTGTATATATTATCACCCGGCCTCAACCTAGTAAGTTGTGATCTGAAAGTAAGTATCACGTGACGTCAAAATATTGCTGCCTTAATTTCTTGTTTCACTGTGTTCCTACCACGAATCTGAATTGACTTTGAAGTTAGGTTCTTGTTTATTATTCCTTCTTCTAAATACAATTATTGTTAACAATTAATCATAGAAATAATTATCTGTTCTGTGGAAAAGTGATTTTCACCACATCTTGCCAATTGACATAAGTTGCATTTACGGCGTTATAAGGATTATTTTCCCCTTGCCCCCTTGTTAACCTAAGTACTTACATATATGTGCAAAAGCATCGTTGAGGGAGTATCACGTATCAGCGTCCTCGCGTCAGGGCACCGTTTACAGATGTGGGGGTACTGTTTGGATTTTAAGAGTCTGTACTGACATATACTTCCTGGTATTTACAGCTATCGATTCAAGCCAACACTCGTGCTACTTGTCCCACGTTAACCCTTTCTACGCCAGTCGGACAGAAGCTTTTCCTTCTACCACACCCAGTTCGGGCAGCAGTGTTGAAAGCGTTAGTCTGACATACTGGGATATTAAATCAATACAACTTGAAACTGCGCACGCACTAAGGTACGAAAAAATGTTGTGAATCCACTTGCGATTAGGGGGAGTTAACCCCGCTGTTCCGAGACAGCCGAGAAGGGACTTTGTTGCATTGTTGCCTTCTCGCCCTTACCAAAACAAGCCAAAAGTGTCAAAATTAACCAACGCGACAATGTGACATTTTCGCAATTTGTCGCATTGTCGTGTTATCGCCCTTTGAATAATCTTGTATATTTTACCAAAGGGCGACACGGGACATTTTTCCGGGTCGAAATCTGTTCCCATGTTGCATTGTCGCCCCATCAAAAGATAATTTTGACATTTTGCTGTGGTAAGACTCTACGACTTCACCATGTTTATTGATGGTGTATTTAACACCATCTTCGACATCACCATGTTTATTGATGGTGTATTTAACACCGTCTTCGACATCACCATGTATATTGATAGTGTATTTAACACCGTCTTCGACATCACCATGTATATTGATAGTGTATTTAACACCGTCTTCGACATCACCATGTATATTGATAGTGTATTTAACACCGTCTTCGACATCACCATGTTTATTGATGGTGTATTTAACACCGTCTTCGACATCACCATGTTTATTGATGGTGTATTTAACACCGTCTTCGACATCACCATGTATATTGATGGTGTATTTAACATCGTCTTCGACATCACCATGTTTATTGATGGTGTATTTAACACCGTCTTCGACATCACCATGTATATTGATGGTGTATTTAACACCGTCTTCGACATCACCATGTTTATTGATGGTGTATTTAACACCGTCTTCGACATCACCATGTTTATTGATGGTGTATTTAACACCGTCTTCGACATCACCATGTATATTGATGGTGTATTTAACACCGTCTTCGACATCACCATGTTTATTGATGGTGTATTTAACACCGTCTACGACATCACCATGTATGTTGATAGTCATGTATATTGCTGGTATATTGTTATAAGGTAAAAATGCATCCCCAAACCTTAGAAAATTATAACAAGGTCAACCTTTAAATTGATGGTTATAGCTTTAACACGAGGGAAACACAGAGCTGCCGACTTGGCGCAAACAAGCAGGAAATCAATAGAGCAATGACAGTTACTGGGTATTTCGAGATAGCTTCTGTGTTGTTGTCGCCAATTAATCAATAGACATCTTTAATAGGTTAGTAGGTTCTGGTAGTTTATAATCACGACACAAACGAGACTTCATGGTCTGATATTGTTCATAACCAATTAAAAAGATCTTTGAGGACATGTGACAAAGACAGGCCCGAACACTTCAAAATGACACCTTAAACATTTGGAGAGGAGAGTGCGGTTTAAAAATCGATTGAGTCGAATCCCACGCAGTGACGAGCCTGGCCGGTCTGATCCTGTCGTGTCTTGATAGATGGACTGACGAGTAAGTAAAACTATGCGAGTATAAAGCCTGGTGTTGCGGTTATTATGCGTATGAATGCTGTTTGAGACTTTCGGAGAAAGAATCGATAGACAAATCACTCCTTGACTCAGATACCCCGATTCTGACCAGGCGAGCTGCAAAGTCATGACCTAACTTGCCATGACGCCACGGAACGACAATACGTTTAGGTAACTGTAGTAAGGTCCCACCTGACGCAGTTACGACAATATGTAACACAGCCTTCGACTTTACGATGTGTATTGATGATGTATTGAATGACTGATGAGCTGCAGGAATTTTTTTCAATTTATCAAACGTTTCATTTATACTGATGTGATGTAGAAATTAGTCGGGGGTATGCTTCCAGATACCGTGAAATCCCCCTTCACCTAGGGGTGTGGTTCCAGATACCGTGAAATCCTCCTTCACCTGGGGCTATGGTTCCAGATACCATGATATCCTCCTTCACCTGGGGGTATGGTTCCAGATACCGTGATATCCTCCTTCACCTGGGGGTATGGTTCGAGATACCGTGAAATCCTCCTTCACCTGGGGCTATGGTTCGAGATACCGTGAAATCCTCCTTCACCTGGGGCTATGGTTCGAGATACCGTGAAATCCTCCTTCACCTGAGGGTATGGTTCCAGATACCGTGATATCCTCCTTCACCTGGGAGGTATGGTTCCAGATACCGTGAAATCCTCCTTCATCTGGGGATATGGTTCCAGATACCGTGATATCCTCCTTCACCTGGATGTATGGTTCGAGATACCATGATATCCTCCTTCACCTGGGGGTATGGTTCCAGATACCGTGCTATCCTCCTTCACCTGGGGGTATGGTTCGAGATACCGTGAAGTCCTCCTTCACCTTGGGGTATGGTTCCAGATACCGTGATATCCCCCTTCACCTGGGGGTATGGTTCGAGATACCATGATATCCTCCTTCACCTGGGGGTATGGTTCCAGATACCGTGATATCCTCCTTCACCTGGGGGTATGGTTCCAGATACCGTGAAATCCTCCTTCACCTGGGGGTATGGTTCCAGATACCGTGAAATCCTCCTTCACCTGGGGGTATGGTTCCAGATACCGTGAAATCCTCCTTCGCCTGGGGGTATGGTTTCAGATACCGTGATATCCTCCTTCACCTGGGGGTATGGTTCCAGATACCGTGATATCCTCCTTCATCTGGGGGTATGGTTCCAGATACCATGAAATCCTCCTTCATCTCGGGGTATGGTTCCAGATACCGTGCTATCCTCCTTCATCTGGGGGTATGGTTCCAGATACCGTGATATCCTCCTTCATCTGGGGGTATGGTTCCAGATACCGTGATATCCTCCTTCACCTGGGGGTATGGTTCCAGATGCCGTGAAATCCTCCTTCATCTGGGGGTATGGTTCCAGATAACGTGAAATCCTCCTCCATCTGGTGGTATGGTTCCAGATACTGTGATATCCTCCTTCATCTGGGGGTATGGTTCCAGGTACCGTGAAATCCTCCTTCGCCTGGGGGTATGGTTCCAGATGCTGTAAAATCCTCCTTCGCCTGGGGGTATGGTTCCAGAGGCCGTGAAATCCCCCTTCACCTGGGGGTATGGTTCAAGATGCCGTGAAATCCCCCTGCACCTTGGGGTATGGTTCCACATACCGCGAAATCCTCCTTCACCTGGGGATATGGTTCCAGATACCGTGATATACTCCTTCATCTGGGGGTATGGTTCCAGATACCATGAAATCCTCCTTCATCTGGGGGTATGGTTCCAGATACCGTGAAATCCTCCTTCATCTGGGGGTATGGTTCCAGATACCATGAAATCCTCCTTCATCTGGGGGTATGGTTCCAGATACCGTGATATCCTCCTTCATCTGGGGGTATGGTTCCAGATACCGTGATATCCTCCTTCATCTGGGGGTATGGTTCCAGATACCGTGAAATCCTCCTTCACCTGGGGGTATGGTTACAGATGCCGTGAAATCCTCCTTCATCTGGGGGTATGGTTCGAGATACCGTGAAATCCTCCTCCATCTGGTGGTATGGTTCCAGATACTGTGATATCCTCCTTCATCTGGGGGTATGGTTCGAAATACCGTGAAATCCTCCTTCGTCTAGGGGTATGGTTCAAGATGCCGTGAAAACCTCCTTCGCCTGGTGCTATGGTTCAAGATGCCGTGAAATCCTCCTTCGCCTGGGGGTATCGTTCAAGATGCCCTGAAATCCTCCTTCGCCTGGGCCTATGATTCCAGATACCGTGATACCCCCCTTCACTTGGGGGTAAGGTTCCAGATACCGTGAAATCCTCCTTCATCTGGGGGTATGGTTCCAGATGCCGTGAAATCCTCCTTCACCTGGATGTATGGTTCCAGATACCGTGAAATCCTCCTTCACCTGGGGGTATGGTTCCAGATGCCGTGAAATCCTCCTTCATCTGGGGGTATGGTTCCAGATACCGTGAAATCCTCCTTCATCTGGGGGTATGGTTCCAAATGCCGTGAAATCCTCCTTCACCTGGGGGTATGGTTCCAGATACCGTGAAATCCTCCTTCACCTGGGGGTATGGTTCCAGATGCCGTGAAATCCTACTTCACCTGGGGGTATGGTTCCAGATGCCGTGAAATCCTCCTTCACCTGGGGGTATGGTTCCAGATGCCGTGAAATCCTCCTTCACCTGGGGGTATGGTTCCAGATGCCGTGAAATCCTCCTTCACCTGGGGGTATGGTTCCAGATACCGTGAAATCCTCCTTCACCTGAGGGTATGGTTCCAGATGCCGTGAAATCCTACTTCACCTGGGGGTATGGTTCCAGATGCCTTGAAATCCTCCTTCACCTGGATGTATGGTTCCAGATACCGTGAAATCCTCCTTCATCTGGGGGTATGGTTCCAGATACAGAGAAATCCTCTTTAATCTGGATGTATGGTTCCAGATACCGTGATATCCTCCTTCACCTGGGGGTATGGTTCCAGATACAGAGACATCCTCTTTAATCTGGATGAATGGTTCCAGATACCGTGATATCCTCCTTTACCTGGGGGTATGGTTCCAGATACAGAGACATCCTCTTTAATCTGGATGAATGGTTCCAGATACCGTGATATCCTCCTTCACCTGGGGGTATGGTTCCAGATACCGTGAAATCCTCTTTCACCTGGGGGTATGGTTCCAGATACCGTGATATCCTCCTTCACCTGAGGGTAAGGTTCCCGATACCGTGATATCCTCCTTCGCCTGGGGGTATGGTTCCAGATACCATGAAAACATCCTTAGTCTGGACGGCTTAGTTCCAGATTAAAAAAAAATTCCGGATTAACGAATCAAGGTTGGGAGAAATATTGCTTTATACATACATGGGCAATGACAAACGGTTCCGGACTACCAGGTTTTCGGACTAACGAGGTTTCACTTTATATATATATATTTACAGGAAATGGTAGATTAATCTGTTAAGCTTTCCTCCAAATCACAATATATATTCCAACACCGACACATTTATTTGACAGCGATCGAAATGCAACTGTTTTCAAGTGTGCTTGGGGGCGGTCGGGTAGCCTAGTGGTTAAAGCGTTCGCTCGTCAGCCGAAGACCGGGGTTCGATTCCCGACATGGGTACAATGTGTGAAACCCATTTCTGGTGTCCCCCGCCGTGATATTGCTGGAATATTGCTAAAAGCGGCGTCAAACCATACTCACTCACTCACTCAAGTGTGCTTGAAGGCACTCGTGATATTATTCAGGTGTGCCTCAAACGATATATGTGTGTCCCTGGCTTATCATGACATCCCTATTCCTTGCATATTTTGTAAAGTAATACACATTTATTTCTATCACAAATAAGCCAAGAGTTATTTGAACTGTGAAAACACATAGTCAACTTTAGCTCGAATCAGAAAAGATGTGTTTTTGTGCTCAAGTCCACCTCCAAAGAAACATCCACTGACATCGTTGTGTTTTATTATCTCATGCCTGAATACCCATGGAAGTTAATATTGTGGCAAGTGAAACGATATCCTCGATGTAAATCACATTGTATAATCTTCACATGAAACAGGTGATATATTTGGTATACATTCTTGAAATTGATGGTGTGCAGTAAGTTGAAGTGAGGTGAAATTGGTTTGAACGTCGCGTCCAAGATTATTGCACTTATATAGCGACGTGCATGCACGTGTGTGTGTGTGTGTGTGTTGCTGCTTGTACTAGTCCGGACTGATGCCGATTTATAGTGCTAGCTCACTGAGATACCATGACACAGTTTAACATGAATACCCCACTCAGACACAGTATACTGACTCCGAGCCGACCAGTCCTTGTTTTAGCCCCTTAAAGCCGAGCGCCAGACAGGGTAACAACAAGTACCATCTTTTAACGTCTTTTGGTATGACGCGGCCGCGGATTGTGCAGTAAGGACACTGGGAGTGTTTTAAGGGTGCAATCAGCAGATTTCGAAATCTGTTTGACAACAATGACAGTCTCGGAGTCCCCACAGTGACACAACGCGGAGAGGAAACATTTCCGTGAAGCTCTGTGAATATTTATATCAGTGTATCGTCACAACTGGGATATAAACTGCCCGGCAAAAGAAAGTGTACACAAAATTTGATCTGACTAAAATATACCACACGTTATCAAAATGTTACAAGGCTGAAAACAGTCACCAAAACACTGCAAACGTCCAAAACACAACTGTGATACCCGTATCAAACACATCACCCTCGAGAAACCTTTCCGTGTTTGTTTCAATATTTACCCACTATCAAACACATCACCCTCGAGAAACCTTTCCGTGTTTGTTTCAATATTTACCCACTATCAAACACATCACCCTCGAGAAACCTTTCCGTGTTTGTTTCAATATTTACCCACTATCAAACACATCACCCTCGAGAAACCTTTCCGTGTTTGTTTCAATATTTACCCACTATCAAACACATCACCCTCGAGAAACCTTTCCGTGTTTGTTTCAATATTTACCCAATATCAAACACATCACCCTCGAGAAACCTTTCCGTGTTTGTTTCAATATTTACCCACTATCAAACACATCACCCTCGAGAAACCTTTCCGTGTTTGTTTCAATATTTACCCACTATCAAACACATCACCCTCGAGAAACCTTTCCGTGTTTGTTTCAATATTTACCCAATATCAAACACATCACCCTCGAGAAACCTTTCCGTGTTTGTTTCAATATTTACCCACTATCAAACACATCAACCTCGAGAAACCTTTCCGTGTTTGTTTCACTATTTACCCACTATCAAACACGGGTGAGTTCACCAAGTTCCCCTTGTCTTCGTGCTGGATTGTATCGGAGCTCAAGCTTTTATGATACATGATTTTACGAAGTTTCGTTTAATTGTCAAACCCTTAGAACATAATTATGTTTGTCAATGCTTTGCTATTCAATATTCCAGCTGTATGATGGCGGTCTGTAAATAACCGAATGTGGGCCAGATAACCCGGTGACTGATATAATGACCCAAATTCCACATCGTCGGGGTTTGTTGACACGCTTTCAAGCGAGACAAACAGATCCACTGAGTCAGACCAGCAAAGGTTGCTTGAGACTAATCTAACATGGAATCCCAACTGTGACCCTTAAAAGTATCGGTTCGTTACGTTCGATATTAAAGGGACACATATGAACCAATGACTAAATTTAACAAGAATAAGACTAATACGTACATTTGGACGCAAGCATATTGAAGTTTAATGAGAATATTGATTGTCAATGGAAGTAGAATAGTAGATAGTAGAATATGAAAACAAAGATACAAAGGTATGCCTGAATATTTGGTGAACAAGAATACCGCAAAAGCCAGACCAAATCACTTACTTGATTTACGGAACCCGCGGGGATTTTTTGAAACAAAATTGCGAAAAATAATGCAACCGTTCCTGCTGTCAAAATAAAAATAATTCGCCCTGACGTTGTGTTTTATTTTAAGTAAGGCGGGCTACTCCCGTATTTCAATGCCGACCCGTGAAGATCCGGATAAATTGTTTGTTTGTTTGTTTGTTGTTTAGCGCCACACTTGGCAATATTCCAGCTATATGATGTCGGTCTGTTAATGATCGAGTCTGAACCAGACAATCCAGTGATTGGCATCATGAGCATCGATCCACGCAATTGGGATACAATGACATGCATCAACCAAGTCAGTGAGCCTGACCACCCGATCAGTAGTAATAACTAGATCAATAAGTGAGACCAATAAGATAAAACCTTGGTGGGAAAATATTATTTATTGGAATCGTATGCTTTATGGACAGATATTATCGGTAATTGCTAATAAAAAGAGGGCTTGGTCCCGAACATAGTAACATTGTTATTCTATATTTACTGTGCCGATCATACATTGATATTGATAAGTGTCTTTTTCAACCAATTGATGCGAATGGGGAGTGGCAAGTTTCAAGGACCGTATTCCAAATAAGTCCACCAGGACACGAACCAACAAAGGCGTCGCCATTGTTATCGCACTGGATAAATTTATGGATATCTGGATGAGGAAAGTAGAGCTTTCCAGCTGCGGCCTGTTTAGACAAGCATGGGTTCGTTCCCATTCCAGTTCCAGTTCCAGTTCCAGTTCCAGTTCCAGTTCCAGGTCTTGTTACTGTTACTGTGCCAACGGTCGGGGGTGGCGTCACAACAACGCCTGCAGTGGTGGCGTATTCACAAGCTCGGCGGGCCTGGTTCCATATTAGCATTGACGGACATGAGAGAATTGTCGCTCCCCCATTTGGGCCACATTCAATGAACTTTGTGTTGATGTTTGGGATGGCAAAATAGACCAGCCCGGCCGCGTAATTGGCTTTGGTGCAGAAACCAGACGTGATGGTGGTAGCGGCGGGTGTGACTTGGGGGACAACAGGTGACCGACACGACGTGGTAGCCGAGTTATACGTCAACCCCGACGGACATTGGATGATGTACATCTGGCCAATGTTGTCGCACTGGAGAAACTTGGTGTTGTCGGAGGGATGTGGAAAATATACTCTTTTGTTGTTTCCCACACAGGGGTTTTGTGGTGCCACCCAGTTGTCTGAAAACGAAACAAATTCAATATACTCGCATGTATGTCGTTCGTATGCAGCCGGGGGCACGGGTGGCCCAGTCATCTAAGGCGCCGCGATTCGCTGTGCAGATTTGAATCCCTTGGGCACGCCAGAAACCTATGATTGTGGGTTCGAATCACGGTTCGCCCCGATTATGTTTCTAGGTTTGTCAGCACCATACCCGTGCTCGTGGGTTTCAGGGAAGTGGTAAACGTCTGAGACCTGCATCACTTCGGGCTTTCCTCCCACATTAAGCTGACACGCCGCGATATAACTGGAAAACTGTTAAAAGCGGCGTTAAACCAAACTCACTCACTCACTCGTATGCAGCCAGTCGACTGTAATTCGCTGTCTCCAATTTGCAGTGTCTGTGGTATCCCGTTACACAAAGCGATCTTAGCAAGACAGTATTAAAGTACGGACGTTAAGATCGTCTTAACTTTAAGATCACCTTGTTGAACTGGGCCCTGGTTGTAGGTTTCCGCGAGGGTGTGTGTGTTTGTTGTTTAACGCCGCTCTAAGCAACAGTCGAGCTATATGACGGCGGTCTGTAAATAATCGAGTCTGGACCAGACAATCCAGTGATTGACATCATCAGCATCGATCCACGCAATTGGGATACGATGACATGCATGAACCAAGTCAGCGAGCCTGACCACCCGATCCTGTTCGTTGCCTCTTACGACAAGCATAGTCGCCTTTTACGGCAAGCATAGTCGCCTTTTACGGCAAGCATAGTCGCCTTTTACTAACCGTCCACGATTTGGGCCATGATCACTGTAGGTTTTCCTCAAACACTGAACTCATTCCTGAACAGTGGCATTAAAAACTAATTGAAAATGCTATGTTCGATCAGCGTTATGTGTGTATGGTAACATGCTAAATACGAAGCAAAAAGGGTGTAGGTTTTCGATTATTCACAGACCGCCGTCATATAGCTGGAATATTGCTGAGTGCGGCGTTAAACAACAAACAAACAAACAAACCAACCCGGTGAAGGTTTAACTGGTGATTATTGCAACAATACTTATTGTATAATCAACAGCACAAAGCACTGGTCCATCAGTCATGTCAGGCTCAGTTGTATCACTCAGCGTCCCTTGCTGCCAACCCCTTCATATCGACACTGTATACATGAACTCTATAACTTGTAATAAATTTGGTTTATTTCAAAATACTCACTTGTGCATGGCGCTTGCCGTTTCACTGAAAAGAAAGACAATCAGAGACAATTAAAACAATCAAGAAAAGGGTAAATCGAAATAATAGTTAAGTGTGAAAATGTTGTGTGAACATATCACACATCTAACCCTCAGTACGAGACGTGATAATGACCCATGGTGGCCCATTAGAAATGTCAAAACATAAACGGAAATGTAAGATTTGATCGGAAATGTTCATATTACTCATTTCCTTTGTTTTTCCCATTTGCAAAGGTCGGACTGATGACCTGATCAAGAACTTAAGTATGTCTAAAATGAGTGAAAAAAAGTGATTTAAAAGAACTAACGGTTATATGTGGCAATCGTGAGCCAAGATGATTCTTCATTATTTTCATTACCTTCATTACTATTTCAGTAATGCTCATGCTCAAATATTTTTTAAAATACCCGTTAACCGAAAACCTCTAAAATCAGAATTTTGGACACATTTTAGCTTTGGACATCCTCATTTGATTACATAGTTCAACACATGCAAATGTTGACAGGAAAATTATCATCTTCAATACGAACACTTCTTATATATTTTTAAACGTTCGCACAGTTCTTTGATTATGCAGATCTAGATACCCTGGGCGAAACAAGGTTCGTTATCACAGCCCATTATCTGCTTTCGGTCCTATATTCAAGTACTCTTTAAATAGTGCATTGTTAATACTAACACGTGGATACAATTAATTGTCACCTATTTCATCTTATTTCTGACGGAAACCACTCCAGAAGAGAATTTTATTATCCGAGTTTATCATTTAGATTTTATTTTCAGATATTTTTGGAATCATGATCACACCAACGAGTATCAATAAAATTAATTACAACGAATATCAACTGCTAATGTGGAAATGGAGATTTATCTACTTACATCTCAGCTCAGCCGAGGCAGTGAAAGCCAAAAACAAGACAGCCACAATTCTCCACATGTTCTCTGGAACTGCCAATACCGACTGTGAAACAAGCAGTTGAACAAGCATCCTTTATACCCGTATTGGGTGGCGTCAGTAAACGTGGCGGCCGTTCATGATCAAACCCACGACGAGATCCGGCAAAGCGATGTTGCTAGGTGAAGCTAATATTCAGATAAAGGATGCACGGGGCTGCTGAAGTTGTAAATGGACGTCGTCGTTTAAACAGCGGAACAAATCCGAAGACCAACTACGCCTGTTTAGATTTAAGCGTAGGAGGTTTGGAGATGCTGTTTGTGTTAGTGGTTGTATTATTTGTGTTGACCGTGGTAGTGGTCTCCCGAGGTCACAAGACAGTTGTTTGGATATTGAGGGTGAAGGAGTTCCCCATGATGAATTCAGGAAATGACGATCATGGGCGCTTAAAAGTTTGGCATGCTTTATCATTTAATTGAAGGGGAGGTGAAATGGGAGTTTGGCGTCGTCTTCAAGATTATGGCACATATCTTGCGAATTGTGTGCGTATGGATGTGTATTTGTATGTGTGTATGTGTGTACGTGCGTGCGTGCGTGCGTGCGTGCGTGCGTGCGTGCGTGCATGCGTGCGTGCGTAATGACTCCGAGTCCAACCAGGGCAACAGCTATCTTTTCACGTTTTTTATGTGACGAGGCCAGGGAATCGAACCACCAACCTTCCACTGTCCGGGCAGACACCCTATCCGGGTTGGAGTTGATCTTCGGCAACCCATGCTCTTCGTCAGAGGCGATTAACGGGATCAAGCTCGCTGACTTGGTTGATGCTCATGACGTCAATCACTGGCGTTTTTACAGACCAACGTCATATATAACTGGGATGTTACTGAGTGCGGCGTTAAACAAACAAACATCATATTACATATAGTATAATGTGTTTCGGCGCTCTCTCTCTCTCTCTCTCTCTCTCTCTCTCTCTCTCTCTCTCTCTCTCTCTCTCTCACACACACACACACACACACACGCACGCACTTAGAGTAAAGTAAACCCTCAAGTGGGTGTCAACTGATCTGTGATGGTCGTACAGTGCTGCTGCAGCTTCATCAGAGCTCGTGCTGGAAGGTGTAGATGTGGACGACGTGCCACTGTCAACCCCAGTCCTTCACACTGTCGCGTGTTGTCCAAGTGTCCGAACTATCCGCGAAGAGTGTACAGCCGTTCACCAATCCCACAGCTGCATCAGCTTGTGTTAAACCTAAAGACAGAAAGCATCATCTTTGACGCAAGGGGGCTGGCTGTGTGTTAGGGAGGGTCCAGTGAGATTAGTAGGACGTTGGCGTTCATCAAGGGAGGGGGTGTCGTCTAAATTACTATATATATTTCTTCAAATAAAAAAGTGTTAAAGTTAGGGTGAGGTGAGGTGATATGGGGTTTAACGTCGCGTCCAAGATTATTGCACTTACATAGCAATGTGCATGTACGTGTGTGTGTGTGTGTGTGTGTGTGTGTGTTTGTGTGTCTGCTTGTACTAGTCCGGACTAAGGATTTATAGTGCTAGTTTAACATAAATACCCCACTCAGTTACAGTATACTGACTCCGAGCCGACCAGTCCTTGTTTTAGCCTCTTTATGCCGAGCTCCAGACAGGTTAACAACAAGTACCATCTTTTAACGTTTTTTGGTATGACGCGGCCGGGGATCGAACCCCGGACTTTCCGCTCTCCGGACGGACGCTCTACCACTAGACTACGGAGGTGGTCTATAAAATTGAACAATATTTAGGGACTTGTCACTTATTATAGGGAAGGGAGTCATGACCTGAAAACGCCAAAGGCCAAACTGTTATGACCTACTTCGTCACTACAAAGTGAACAATCGATCAAGGCAACAGGAGGTAAATACATGTAGGTGTATGTTGCACGTGGTCTAGCTTACATGCTGGATCGAACTTCTGGAGCTCCCTGAATACACTACATAATTACATTTATATATGGATGTTTTATTTTACAATGTTTCATGAAACATATTTTATTGTACATGGACTCGTGTGCTAGTGTTTACCAGTGACCTGTGATATCAACTCGGATTTCATTTTTTTCAGCCGGATTGCTGTATAAACTGGGCTTGAATGTCGATCCTACACAAGTCCGGTTAAGACGGATTCCACCGTACATAAAGTGCATAATAAACCAAGTGATACGCCCTCGTTTGATGATAATTGTTTCTGGACGCAGACTGGACGTAGATTGGACGTAGACGTTATATATACTGGATACAGACTGAGTGTAGATTAGACGCAGACCGGATATAGATTAGACTTAGACTGGACGTAGACTGGACGAAGACTTGACGTACTGGACGTAGACTGGACGTACTGGACGTAGACTGGACGTAGACTGGACGTAGACTGGATCTAGACTGGACGAACCCTGGACGTAGATTTGACGTTGACTGGACGTAAACTTGACGTAGACTGGACGTAGACTGGATGTAGACTGGATGTAGACTGGACGAAGACTGGACGTAGATTGGACGTAGATTGGATGTAGACTGGATGTAGACTGGACGTTGACTGGACGTAGACTGGATGTAGACTGGACGAAGACTTGACGTACTGGACGTAGACTGGACGAAGACTGGACGTAGACTGGACGTACTGGACGTAGACTGGACGTAGACTGGACGTAGACTGGATCTAGACTGGACGAACCCTGGAAGTAGATTTGACGTTGACTGGACGTAAACTTGACGTAGACTGGACGTAGACTGGACATAGACTGGACGTAGACTTGACGTTGACTGGACGTAGACTGGACGAAGACTGGACGAAGACTGGATGTAGACTGGACGTAGACTGGACATAGATTGGACGTAGACTGCATGTAGACTTGACGTTGACTGGATGTAGACTGGACATAGATTGGACGTAGACTGGATGTAGACTGGACGTAGACTGGATGTAGACTGGACGAACCCTGGACGTAGACTGGACGTAGACTGGACGTAGACTGGACATAGATTGGACGTAGACTGGATGTAGACTGGACGAACCCTGGACGTAGATTTGACGAAGACTGGACGAAGACTAGACGTAGACTGGACATAGATTGGACATAAACTGGACGAAGACTGGACGAAGACTGGACGAAGACTGGATGTAGACTGGATGTAGACTGGACGAAGACTGGATGTAGACTGGACGTAGACTGGACGAAGACTGGACGTAGACTGGACGTAGACTGGACGAAGACTGGACGTAGACTGGACGTAGACTGGATGTAGACTGGACGTAGACTGGATGTAGACTGGACGTAGACTGGACATAGATTGGATGTAGACTGGATGTAGACTGGACGTAGATTGGACGTAGACTGGACGTAGAGTGGACGAAGATTGGACGTAGACTGGACGTAGACTGGATGTAGACTGGACAAAGACTGGACGAAGAATGGATGTAGACTGGATGTAGACTGGACATGGATTGGACGTAGACTGGACGTAGACTGGGCGTAGACTGGATGTAGACTGGACGTAGACTGGACGAAGACTGGACATAGATTGGACGAAGACTGGATGTAGACTGGACGTACACTTGACGTAGACTGGACGTAGACTGAACATAGACTGGACGTAGACTGGACGTTGACTGGACGTAGACTGGACGTAGACTGGACGAAGACTGGACGAAGACTGGACGTAGACTGGACGAAGACTGGATGTAGACTGGACGAAGACTGGATGTAGACTGGACGTAGACTGTTCGTAGACTGGATGTAGACTGGACATAGATTGGACGTAGACTTGATGTAGACTGGACGAAGACTGGACGTAGACTGGACGTAGACTGGACGTAGACTGGATGTAGACTGGACGAACCCTGGATGTAGACTGGACGAAGACTGGACGAAGACTGGACGTAGACTGGACATAGATTGGACATAGACTGGACGAAGACTGGACGAAGACTGGACGAAGACTGGATGTAGACTGGATGTAGACTGGACGAAGACTGGAGGTAGACTGGACGTAGACTGGACGTAGACTGGATGTAGACTGGACGTAGACTGGATGTAGACTGGACGTAGACTGGACATAGATTGGATGTAGACTGGATGTAGACTGGACGTAGATTGGACGTAGACTGGACGAAGACTGGACGTAGACTGGACGTAGACTGGACGAAGATTGGACGTAGACTGGACGTAGACTGGATGTAGACTGGACGTAGACTGGACGAAGACTGGACGAAGACTGGATGTAGACTGGATGTAGACTGGACATGGATTGGACGTAGACTGGACGTAGACTGGATGTAGACTGGACGTAGACTGGACGTAGACTGGACGAAGACTGGACGAAGACTGGATGTAGACTGGATGTAGACTGGACATGGATTGGACGTAGACTGGACGTAGACTGGACGAGGACTGGACGTAGACTGGATGTAGACTGGACGTAGATTGGACGTAGACTGGACGAAGACTGGACGAAGACTCTCTGTGTGTGTGTGTGTGTGTGTGTGTGTGTGTGTGTGTGTGTGTGTGTGTGTGTGTGTGTGTGTGTGTGTGTGTGTGTGTGTGTGTGTGTGTGTGTGTGTGTGTGTGCCTGCTTGTATCATGTGTATTAGACCGGACTACAGTCGATTTTAGTGTGCTACCGAGTTACCATGTCTCAGTTAAACATGAATTCCGCTCCTCTATCCACTAGACCACGTATTTTTTATATTGTGATTTCTATGTGGAAATGCTTGATTATGTAGTGGAAATATAGGACTAAGGATACATTGAAATGAAGTTCTTTCATGGACGGGGAGTAGAGTGTCGATGCCTTGACTTACGATGATTTCGCTATCACCCATCTAAACTGGACTAGGCTCAGACCAATTGGCAGTTCTGGTCAGTTTGATTTATACCATTCAAAACCCATATTTACTGCAAACTCCAGCTGGATATTTTATATTAATGTTGCCGGAATAGCTCCCATGAAAACCCTAAGAGAAATCAGTAACGTTACTACAACATCTCGACATTGACCAGAACTATCCCCTGAACTGCGTAGCATTGTCTCCCTTTGATAATGACGTCACGTTAAACTCTTTAAAGGCAGTAACACTGTGCCAATATGTTTGTTTTGTTTGTTTGTTTGTTGTTTACGCCGCACTTAGCAACATTTCAGCTATATGACGGCGGTCTGAAATAATCGAGTCTGGACCAGACAATCCAGTGATTGATATCATGAGCATCGATCCGGACAATTGGGATACGATGACATGCATGAACCAAGTCAGCGTCCCTGACCACCCAAACCCCTTTAGTCGTCTCTGGGTTGCTGAAAACCAATTCTAACCCGGATATTCACGTGTTTAGGCCACACTGCGCATTATTACAGTTATATCAGAGCACACAAACTGAGACGACAACAATCACCAAGTGTTCTCTCCACAACATTCTGGTTCAATACCTTTACGGTTCCTCGTATAAATGTATTTTCATACCTAACACAAATCAGGCTTTGCGTTTCTTTTTTTGAAGAGTATATCTTTTTAAATATTATTATTATTATTAACAATGAAAATAGTACATCAAGGTAATATTAAATGGCAGGTGCCTCTTATGAATGGAAAACAATACTACTTTGTCACTTCAGATTTATTATCGAACAAGATTCGTTTGTGTACACTTATGTACACTTATGAATCGCGCATTGTTCCCATCCCTGCTCATAGGCTAGGTAGCACCACAGATAACCGGATGGCAGAATGTTGCCTCCAGAAGGGTCACGGCAGTAGTTGGCGGCGCCAGCGTAGCCGAGGTTTTGTGCACCGTTGGTGATGTCGAAGTAGTTGCGGAAGTAGGCGTGATTGTTCGGGGACGTGCTTGACCAGGACTGACATGTTTTTCCGCTTGCGGTTACAGATTTTGTACCACTGTAGACTGCTGTTCTCCCTTGCTTGGTGTAACAGTCAGCTGTGAAGAAAATGTCAGTATTAGAAACAGTCCTTTATACAGATATGATTCATACTTTCTTGATGCGGTGTGTCATTGATTGAAGGGGGCATTGAATTGTTTTTTCTGTTATATCAGGCTTGTCATGTTGGCTGATGGAACAATTAACAGCCTTAGGCGTTTTCAACTTTGGTAAAACCCATTGTACATATACATTGCTGGCAAACGACGATCATGGGATCCTGGCGCGCCTAAGGGACGCAACTCTGCACATCGAAAACATTGTAGTTGGCAAGGAAGTAGGACAAGTTTTAATATACTTAGTCTTGTTTGCAAAATGTTCAGAGGAAAAGTGGGTTTCTGGGTGCTTTCCCTAAATCCTTAAATCGAGCGACTTGGCAGTAATGTGATATCTTTCATACAGCAATGTGGCGAGTGAGTAAATGATTATGGTTTTACGCCGGTGTTAGCAATATTTCAGTCGTATCTAAGCAGGACACAGCAGACATGTCACCAGAGATGGGTGATATCTTTCACGAAAAGATAAGACTGTCTCACAACAAAGTATGACAAGAAAGAAAAAATATTCAGTTCAGTTTATTGTTTTTTCAAGGCCATATGACCATATATACATGTTTATCATTCAGTTATACTACATTGCACATTTCCGTTCTAATGTTAAATACAACATACATATATTTTGACATATGAAATATATTCTGAAGTATTTTACAATTGATTATCGGCATCATATCGTGGGCTCGGTTGTTTGTTTAAACTGTTCAATGAGTACGTGCATGCGTATACAGAGGCCATACAATACAAACGTGATTTTCATCTTCAACATATTTACAGTGCGAGCAGAGAGAGTCTTCATCACCTACAGTACATTCACCTTTAATACGTTTTGAACACCAAAGGTGTTATATCCACTTCAAAATTTTAACCAGTCTTTCTGTACTTTAGTACATTTATATGTTGGACATACGATTCAAACTTAAGTTCTGATTTTATGGTTGAATCAAAAATAAGTCATCTTTTATCTCTGAGACGTGAATGCCAGTTTTGTTCAGCACAATCAAGGATTCGTTGTTTCAGAACAAAGGTAAACGTTTCCTCAGTACCAACTCCCTTGGGTATCCAAACATGCCCGAAGCCATAACTTAACAGCAACTTTCTGATATGAGATGCCCAATTCAAATATTTCCTTTCACAGGTATCATATATCATTCGAAAACACTTGTGCGGATGTCAATATGTGGGCAAGGATGAAACACGTAACCAATATTTGATACAAATGACATAACAATTTGTATAGAGTGGATATCTGCCACACTCACCATATGCAACAGCACTTGGCAAGGAATAACTTGTATTTAAAACATTTACAATTTTCTATGTACAATTTCTATATTTTCCTCTTTGGGTGTATCCCTACAGCTCATTACCATTCAACAATATCGGGGCTATTTTTGTGTCAAACAGTTGAAAGGCTTAATTAACAGATATATAGTATTTACGCACAAACGTTTTGACGGTATATTGTGCTTCACTTGCCTGCTCTGCGAGGGTATAACAAGCTGTAGTCCAAATCAGCTTTGGAGTTATCATTCGACCAAGATATAGACTAAGATTCGACCAGGAGCTAACAGTCTCAAGTGGTACATTATAATATTCGATCTTTCGTATCTAGAGAGTATAATGACTCCGAGCTGACCAGTCCTTGTTTCAGCCTCTAAATGTCGAGCGCCAGACAGGGTAACAACAAGTACTATCTTTTAACGCCTTTTGGTATGTCACGGCCGGGGATCGAACCCAGGACCTTCCGCTCTCCGGACTACTATTGATCTAATTACCAGCCACTCAAATAGAGGTAAATGTATTGTTTGGAAAAAGATGTAATGAACTTTCTCACGATTATCGCTTCTCTCTCTCATTTGTAATTTACGGAAAGCTTTGAAACAATTGTACACACATATTCTATACAGACTATATATTAGTCCACAGACTTAAGAGAATCACTCACTATTGCATGCTGCCAGTGTTGAAAGAACTGCTACGATGGCGAGGAGCAGGAGACGAGCCATGTTGCTTGCTGTACAGTTGAGACCGACTGGTCCTTACAACGGCGTAGGTACGACACACGTCGTGACATACACGGACAACTGATGACGTGGGTGATGATATTGCAATTTTAAATGAAATTCCCATTAGCCTCTCTGCCATGCGTGACAGATGTGAGGCGAACGTTATTGTCAAATTATCATGAAAGAGTCTTTGTCTGATGTAGGTTATTGAGTGAACATACTCCAAGTGTATTGTAGTATGAAGAAGTCAACGTCTTTTGGTATAACGTGGCCGGGCATCGAACCCACGACTTTCCGCTCTCCGGGCAGACGCTCTGTCCACTAGACCACGTATTGTGTTTTTGTGTGTGGAAATGCTTGATGTGGTGGAAATATAGGACTAAAGATACATTGAAATAAATATATTTCATGGACGGGGAGATTGACTAACGATGATTTCGTTATCACGCATCTAAACTGGACTAGGCTCAGACCAATTGGCAGTTCTGGTCAGTTTGATTTATACCATTCAAAACCCACTTTTACTGCAAACTCTATCTGGATGTTTTATATTAATGTAGCCGGAATTGCCTCCATGAAGACCCTAAGCAAAATCAGTTACGAGTCAGTAACTACAACATCTCGACATTGACCAGAACTATCCCCTGAACCGCGTAGCATTGTCTCCCTTTGATAATGACGTCACGTTAAACTCTTTAAAGGGAGTATCACTGTGCCAATATGTTTGTTTTGTTTGTTGTTTACGCCGCACTGACTTAGTTGATGCATATCATCGTATCCCAATTGCGTGGATAGATGCTCATGATATCAATCACAGAACTGTCTCTTTCATATGAAAGAATGAAAGTTTAAGAGTCATCGTCATATCCCTAATATTAAAAAGGTTTTGGGAGCCCCTGCATTCAAAATAACATAGAAGAAAACCTCAAGGGCCCCCAAATTCCCAACACTATTGTTGTTAATTCAAGATACCCGGTATGATCCTGGTTAGAACAGGTCTTCAGCAACCAATGTTTGCCGTAACAGGCGACTATGCTTGTCGTAAGGAATCAGCCGTGGTCAGGCTCACTGACTTGGTTGATGCATATCAACGTATCCCAATTGCGTGGATAGATGCTCATGATATCAATCACAGAACTGTCTGGACCAGATTCGATTATTCACAGACCGCAGTCACATGTCTGGGATATTGCTGATTTCGACGCTAAACAAATAAACATAGTATTACATACCTATAATGTGTTTCAGCGCTCTCACACACACGCACGCACACGCGCACACACACACACACACACACACACACACACACACACACACGCACGCACGCACGCACGCACTCACGCACACGCACGCACGCACGCACGCACGCAAAGAAAAGTAACCCCTCCAGTTAGTGACAACTGATCTGTGATGGCTGTTCAAAGCTGCTGCAGCTTCATTAGAGCTCGTATTGGAAGGTGTAGATGAAGATGACGTTCCACTGTCAACTCCTGTTTTCACACTGTCGGGTCGGGTAGCCTTGTGGTTAAAGCGTTCGCTCGTCACGCCGAAGACCCGGGTTCGATTTCCGACATGGGTACAATGTGTGAAGCCCATTTCTGGTCTTCCCCGTCGTGATATTGCTGGCATATTGCTAAAAGAGGCGTAAAATCATACTCACTCACTCACACTGTCGCGTGTTGTCCATGTGTCCGAACTATCCGGTGAGGATGTGCAGCCGTTGACCAATCAACGAGGACGACGTCGTTAGGGCTCCACAGTAAATCAGCACCTGCGACAGCGCTGTGTAGTCCAGTGTGTCGGCGTCACATTTGGGCAGCGCTTCAATGGCAGTAAACGTGTCGATTATCAAATATACATTTGTTGAAGATATCACTTGAATAGACTTAATCTTGCTTATCTTAAATGTGCAGATGGATTTGATTTCAATTAGTGAAATTGACAAACTTTGCTGATGGCAGTTCAAACATTATTTGCCATTTCGGCGTCTTTGTACTGCATGGAGTCAATGGCATACAGACACGCATGTTTCTGTACTTCAAGAATAAGTTACTCTTCATTTATTTGTGATTTTGGCATCGTTATTTCTACAATGAAGACTGTATTTGTCAAACCATGTGTTTTCTTTTCCCGGAAATGACATATCAATGAAAAGGGGATTCCCCAAAGCGTCGTGGCAGCAAGCAGCAAACATCGCTTTTTTCACGATTAAAAATAATCCCTGCCGTCGCGCTGCTGCTACCCAGCAGGTTGATTATCTTAAAAAACAACTAGTCGCGATTTTTTTCTGTGCACGCGCTGCGCTGCACCACTGACGCGCTGGTGTCGCGTGGGGAGGGCTTAAGGATTGTTTAAACAGATGTATATCCAGACTTTCCCGCTATCAAAGATGACAGACTCCATCAGCTTGTGTTAAACCTAGAGACCGAAAGCATCAACTCTGACGCTGGGGACTAGTTATTTAGTATTCTTCATATAAGGGGTGGGGCGGGCTTGGTGGGTGTTAGGGAGGGACCGATGAGCTTAGGGGTTTGTTTTTTTTTTGTTGTTTTTTTTTTGGGGGGGGGGGTGTCGCTTCACATACTTTAAGGAGGGGGTGGAGGGCTTGAAAAATGACAGTTTTGCTTCTTCAAATACATTTTTTTTAGGGCTTGTCATTTATTATAGGGAGGGGGGGGGGGGGGGGGGGGGGGGGGGTGGGGGCCTCTTGACCTTAAAACGAGTGCTTGTGAAAGGTTCTAAGCCTTACAAACAAAGCGAAGAATTGTAAAAGTATTTTTAATTTTATTTTTCAACATAATCTACCTGCTTTTCAATACACTTCCCATATCGATATTGAAGCTTTTCAATTCCAGTCAGGTACAAACTTTTCTGGAGCCACCCTGAAAAACCAATTCACGGCAGCTTTGAGGTCATCATTGTCACCATAGCGCTTCCACGAAGGCGTTCTTTCAGTCTAGGAAACATGTGGAAATCACTGGGAGCCAGGTCTGGCGAGTATGGAGGGTGAGGAAGCTCTTTGAACCCTCATTGTCGCACAGCAGCCTTTGCAAGTCGAGAGGTGTGAGAAAAGTCATTGTCATGAAGTAGTTGAACCCCAGCAATAAGCATTCCTCGCCGCTTTTCTTTGATACAATCTCTCAGGCGATGAAGCAAATCAGCATAGTAGGCACCAGTAATCGTCTTTTGACTTTCTAAGTAATCAACAAGGATCACACCCTTTGCATATCCCGGAATGCAGTGGCCACAACTTTCTTCACTGATCTTGAAGACTTGAATTTCTTTGCGGCCGGTGAAGTGGAATGGTGCAATTCCATGGATTGACGTTTTGACTCGGGATCATTGTGGCAGACCCATGTTTCATCACCCGTAACTGATCTTTTTATGAATTGGACCAAACCCTCCTCAATTAGCTCTAAATTGTCTCTGGTAATGTCAGTTCTTTTTTCCTTAAGATCAGAATTTAGAAACTTTGGCACCCAACGAGCAGATATCTTATTTATCTGTAAATGTTTACAAATAATAGTTTCAATGAATCCATGGCTTAGACATGTGTCTTCCTCAAGTTCAGCAATGGTAATACGTCCATCTGACAGAAGAAGGTTTTTTTTCTATCTCCATGATTTAATCTTCATTCATGGAAGCTGAGGGACGTCCAGACCAAGGGTCATCATCAAGGCTTGTTCTCCCAGACTTAAACATAGCTCCTCAAGGTTTAACAGTGGAATAGCAAGGGCACTTGTCCCCATACATTTGTGACATGCCGTCGTGAAGTTTTGGGGGAGTACTTTTCTCTGAAGTCAAAAACTTGATGACTGCTCGGTACTCGTTCTTTTCCATTTCTGTGTCCATTTGGACCCCTGTCACGTTCAACTGGCTGTCACTAATATACAAACGGCCTCAAAAGACCGAATACAATTGCAATGAACAACTAAAATAATGTACTTTATTGACAAGTTCACTTTGTTATGACCCATAGTTAAATGTTAGTCAGGCTTAGAACTTTTTGACCAGCCCTCGTATCAGCCGTGTCCCCGAGAAGACAACAAACTCACCGGGGAAAACTGTCGGCTTAATGTGAGGAAAGCCCAAAGTGACGAATGGGTATCCATTCAAGTGGTAATGTCTACGAACGAGTGAATGATACTAACATACTAAGGGCCATCATCCAGGCGAGTATAGCATCATTCTACCTCACAGCATTCTGGACACCGTACCTTGACATGTTTTGCTCGTGTTAAATGATCGAAGGTGTGATTGCAGGGGTTTCAACCTACTTAATATCTGCATATAAGTTGAGGTAAGGTGAATTGGGGTTTGACGTTGCGTTCACGATTTTTGCACGTGTGTGTGTGTGTGTGTTTGTGTGTTTGTGTGTGTGTGTTTGTGTGTTTGTGTGTGTGTGTTTGTGTGTGTGTGTGTGTGTGTGTGTGTGTGTGTGTGTGTGTGTGTGTGTGTGTGTGTGTGTGTGTGGCTGCTTGTATCAGACCGACTAATGCCGATTTCATAGTGCCAGCCCACTTCTAGACAGCATGCCGCAGTTTAACATGAATACCCCACTCAGACACAGTATACTGATTCCAAGCCAACCAGTCCTCGTTTTAGCCCCTTAATGCCTAGCGCCAGGCAGGGTAACAACAAGTACCACCTTCTAACGTCTTTTGGTATAACGCGGCCGGGCATCGAACCTACGACCTTCCGCTCTCCGGGCAGACGCTCTATTCATGTTTGGGTTTATGTGTGGAAATGTATGACTAAAGACACATTGAAATGAAGTTCTCTCATGGACTAGTATCACTGTGCCAATATGTTGATTATTTGTTTGTTGATGTTGTTTACGCCGCACTCGGCAGTATTCAAGCTATATGACGGCGGTCTGTGAACAATCGAGTGATTGACATCATGAGTATCGATCCACGCAATTGGGATACGATGACATGCATCAACCAGGTCAGCGAGCCTGACCATTCGATCCCTTTCGTCGCCTCTTACGACAAGGATGGGTTGCTGAAAACCAATTCTAACACGGATCTTCACGGGTTTAGGCCATACTGCGCAATATGACAGTTACGTCAGAGCACAAATTGAATGACAGAGTGACATTTCTCCCAATTTAGGACTATAAAAGAATATTTTATTCCAGAAAAATACCAGAATAATATTTTCCGCTTTAGGATGTCCCAAAAATAATTACATTGATCGCTTGACATTGCAGACGTCCTGAAAAGAATGTGTGAAATTCGTTTGTTCAACTCCTTCAATAATATGCCAAATGATGTGGAGTTAAGTAACGTCTGTCGCGGAGAGGAGTTGGATGGGGACCGCGTTTGGCAGCTTGACTCCTATGAGTTTCTTGGTCGACGGTCCTGCCCGAATCTGAAGCACATGCAGAACATGTAGCTCATGTATTGTCTCCCAAGGCAATGACTTTGTTCGAATTGCGCCTCTGTTCACCCAGCAGTAGAACTGTGTACCCGGAAGATGGCATTGGGATTGTTAACCTTCCAGCACATCGCAGCCAGCTTGGGTTGTATTCTCCCCAGGGAGCTGAGAATGAAAGTCGAGTACAGACTGATCCACTGACCAGGGTAATGACGCAGCGCTTTGATCAGACTTTATGGTGTGGATCTGGCGCATTATGAATACGCACATTATTAATGTTGTTGTTGTTGTTGTTGTTGCAAAGAATTTCCTGGCACAGTCATCATCATCATCAGCTAAGGGTCCTGTACCCCTCTCCACGCACCCCAGACAGCGAATTGGATTTCTCCCAGGAAGAGTTGCCTCGTCAAACCCACCAAGAACCCTTCGGAGAATATGGAGACTCCCCAACACTGCAGACTTCTGCATTGCCCAGGGGCCATGGGTGGCCCAGTCGTCTAAGGCGCCGCGATTCGCTGTGCAGAGTTGCGTCCCTTGGGCACGCCAGAAACCTATGGTTGTGGGTTCGAATCCCGGTCAGCCCCGATTATGTTTCTAGGTTTGTCAGCACCATACCTGTGCCCGTGGTAAGTGGTAAACGTCTGAGACCTGCATCACTTCGGGCTTTCCTCCCATATTAAGTTGACACACCGCGATATAACTGTAATACTGTTCAAAGCGGCGTTAACCCCAACTCACTCACTCAATCTGCATTACCCAGATTGTCAGAAGGGTTGTGTTCCCGTCAGGAAACCCGGGCACTCTCCCAATGTCAGTCAACAGATTGGGGGGTACCAAACCCGAGGCACCGAGAACAATGGGGAGTCGGACAACTTGGTACTTGGGATGAAGCGTGACATTTAGAAAGCGAAGTCCGCATCTTTGCCATGTCTTTCCTGAATCTTGTCAATCACATTAGTGTCAAAAGGGACAGAAAATTCAATGCTACAAATGATTTCATTGGATTTATCGAAAAGGACAGGATCAGTTTTGTTGGCCTGGATAGGTCATTTTCCATGACGCCCTGCACATATTCCGGGTCGTACCATGGATAGACCTCTGTGTCCAAACCACAAGCCCAAACTGGGCATACTCTGACATTGCGTTCGACAGTCTCATTAAAATTCATTGCATAATGTACATATCATATCTAAATTTTGATGCAAAATCACACATTGACGATTTCGAGTGGGAAGCGACTGGTCCTGAGCAGCAGACAGAAAGCCTTCTGTTTCACTTTTCAGGACAGCCGACTTATTCCAAGCGAGGGTCTCTGCGGTGATGCTTTACTTCTCAACACACTGCACATAAACTCGATGCAGTGGTCGTTCACATAGCCTCTCTGTGACCAAGAAAATAGTGTCAAAAGGTTGGTTTGTTTGTTTGTTGTTTAACGCCGCACTCAGCAATATTCCAGCTATATGACGGCGGTCTGTAAATAATCGAGTCTGGAGCAGACATTCCAGTGATTGATATCATGAGCATCGATCCACGCAACTAGGATCGATGACATGCATCAACCAAGTCAGCGAGCCTGACCACCCGATCCCGTTAGTCGCCTTTTACGACAAGCACAGTCGCCTTTTACGGCAAGCACAGTCGCCTTTTAGCGTCAAAAGGGACAGATTGTTATTACTATTATTATTCTGTTGTAATTGACCAAGAAAATAGTACATCAAGGTAATATTACGTGGTCAGTGCCTCTTAGGGATGGAAAACAAGACTATTTTGTCAATTTAGATTTATAATCAAACAATATTCACTTATGGATACTTATGTACACTTATGAATCGCGCATTGTTCCCATCCCTGCTCATAGGCTAGGTAGCACCACAGATAACCGGATGGCAGAATGCTGCCTCCAGAAGGGTCACGGCAGTAGTTAGCGGCGCCAGCGTAGCCGAGGTTTGGTGCACCGTTGGTGATGTCGAAGTAGTCGCGGAAGAAGGCGTGATTGTTCGGGGTCATGACGGACCAGGACTGACATGTTTTTCCGCTACCGGTTACAGATGTTGTACCACTGTAGACTGCTGTTCCCCCTTGCTTGGTGTAACAGTCAGCTGTGAAGAAAATAGCAATATCAACAATAAACACATATACACAAATAATGCTCATGCTTTTTTGACGCGGTTGTCTCATCGAACGAAAGAGGGCGATTGAATTCGGTTCAACGGTTGAACAACTTATAATTAGCTATATCACTTTGCACTTTGTCAGAAGCAATATAAAACCCACGATTAATTTGCATATCTTAATTTCTTTACTCGTTTGTCTAATCGCACGAAAGAGAGTGGTACAGTTTGGTGTAACGTTTGAAATTTGTGTCAGGAACAACACTTGATTTTCTGCTGTTCTCCCTTGCTTGGTGTTACAGTCAACTTTAAAGAAATTGTCAGTATCAGAAATATGATATATACAGATTCATACTTTCTTGATGCGGTGTGTCATTCATTGAAGGTAAAACACACAAGTACATTGTTGGCAAACGACAATCATAGGATCCTAGCGCCCCCAAGGGACGCAACTCTACACACTTTTTGACTTCATAGTCCACACTCTCTCTCTCTCTCTCTCTCTCTCTCTCTCTCTCTCTCTCTCTCTCTCTCTCTCTCTCTCTCTCCAACAATGGAAAACAGATATTCCTTTTGACTATATATTAGTCCACAAAATTAAGAGAATCACTCACTATTGCATGCTGCCAGTGTTGAAAGAACTGTTAAGATGGCGAGGAGCAGGAGACGAGCCATGTTGCTGGCTGTACAGTTGAGACCGACTGGTCCTTACAACGGCGTAGGTACAACCCACGTCGTGACGGGCAGTCAAATGTTGACGTAGGTGACGACATTGCAATTTAAGTGAAATCCCCATCAACCTTTCTGCCACGCGTGACAGATGTGAGGCCAACGTAATTGTCAAATACTTATAAAAAAATGTCTTTGTCCAAGTAAATAGGTCTCGCATGTAATCCATTGAGTGTATACTCCATGCGTCCATCAAGATATTGCACCAGCTGTAGGGAGTGGCTGTAACGAGATGCTTGAATGTTTGCAATGAAATTTCGTACGACCCCCATAGATAACCGAAGAATGATTGTCATTGTTGTGAACACATTATACAGTGACATCAACTCCTTGACGGATTTCGTGAATATTAATACTTTTCACTGAACAGAGAACAGTTAACATCACTGGACATTATTGCTACTTTGATAATTGAAACACATTATCCTGTACATAAAAGTGTCAACTGGTGATATTGTTCACATTCCGTCATGAAGTCGGATCATAAGATCTAGCTATCAGGTAAACGTTGTGTGTAAACCTCTGTTTCGAGATTAAACGGTCGACAGTTACACATTGCCACTTGAATAACACATTTCTAAACCTGACAGCAAAATCTCCCGACAAGAAAGAGATGAATAAGAATCGGAATGCATAGCTCACATGGCAAAAGTAAAAAATCAACACTCTGCTTCATTGATGCCGCATCCTGTAACCACGCAACATGGCATGTTTTTAATGATCTGAGGTGAAGACATATATACCAGGAACTATATGGCTCATGGCATAGATAATCACCTAACTGTTGCCTTTATTAAAATGATTTGGACCAACAGTTGGTGACAGCAAAACAAAAAGAGCATTGATTCCATGGATTGCTTCACATTTTAATGCACAGTCAGTGTGGTTTGGCACATTGAGTATCATAGATATTAAGTGAGTGAGTGAGTATGGTTTTACGCCGCTTTTAGCAATATTCCAGCAATATCACGGCGGGGGACACCAGAAATGGGCTTCACGCATTGTACCCATGTCAGGAATCGAACCCGGGTCTTCGGCGTGACGAGCGAACGCTTTAACCACTAGGCTACCCGACCGCCCCCTCTCTTCCTCAGTTAACATACTGGCCTTATATACAGTTTTATTTGATGTGACACTTATATTAAGTTCTTTGATTAAACAATTAATCACTCCCTCATTTACACATGGCTTTGCTCATACTGATGTGAGCTCGTCGGTACTCTGACACAGAGTGTTTGTTCGAAGGGAATCCACCCTAATCACTCCCTCATTTACACATGGCTTTGCTCATACTGATGTGAGCTCGTCGGTACTCTGACACAGAGTGTTTGTTCGAAGGGAATCCACCCTAATCACTCCCTCATTTACACATGGCTTTGCTTATACTGATGTGAGCTCGTCGGTACTCTGACACAGAGTGTTTGTTCGAAGGGAATCCACCCTAATCACTCCCTCATTTACACATGGCTTTGCTCATACTGATGTGAGCTCGTCGGTACTCTGACACAGAGTGTTTGTTCGAAGGGAATCCACCCTAATCACTCCCTCATTTACACATGGCTTTGCTTATACTGATGTGAGCTCGTCGGTACTCTGACACAGAGTGTTTGTTCGAAGGGAATCCACCCTAATCACTCCCTCATTTACACATGGCTTTGCTCATACTGATGTGAGCTCGTCGGTACTCTGACACAGAGTGTTTGTTCGAAGGGAATCCACCCTAATCACTCCCTCATTTACACATGGCTTTGCTCATACTGATGTGAGCTCGTCGGTACTCTGACACAGAGTGTTTGTTCGAAGGGAATCCACCCTAATCACTCCCTCATTTACACATGGCTTTGCTCATACTGATGTGAGCTCGTCGGTACTCTGACACAGAGTGTTTGTTCGAAGGGAATCCACCCTAATCACTCCTTCATTTACACATTGCTTTGCTCATACTGATGTGAGCTCGTCGGTACTCTGACCCAGAGTGTTTGTTCGAAGGGAATCCACCCTTCCTTTTCGCCGTGACAGATTGATGCTGGAGAAACTCAAACAATAACGTAGACTAGAAAAAATAATTTGGCTCAGGCTCAAATCGAAAACATTTCGTATGTCCTAAAAATGTTACTGTTCGGCTCTACCCCGCCCCGAATACAACAACAAATAAACAAAACAAACATAAAACAAAAAGAAAACACAAATTAACACCAAATATGATATAGTCCATAATTAAGAAGATGGAAAACAATACCATTTTTTTTCAATTCAGAATTTATTATTGAAACAGTATTCACGATTCAAATCTTGTGTTGATATTCAAGATTCACTAATGTACACTTGTGTACACTTATGGACACTTATGGACACTTATGGGCCGTGCATGTGTCCCACCCTTCACCATCGGCAGTGTAGCACCACAACGTCCCCATTGGAGGGTTGGAGCCTGAAGATGGATCACGGCAGTAGTTCTGAGGATAGCCGAGGTTTGCTGCACCGTTGGTGATGTCGAAGTTCTGGCTGAGAAAACCGTGATTGTTCGGGGTCTTGGCGGACCAGGACTGACATGTTTTTCCGCTACTGGTTTCAGATTGTGTACCACTGTAGACTGCTGTTCCCCCTTGCTTGGTGTAACAGTCAGCTGTGAAGAAAATGTCAATATCAACAATGAACACATATACACAAATAATGCTCATGCTTTTTGACGCGGTTTTCTCATCGAACGAAAGAGGGTGATTGAATTCGTTTTAACGGTTGAACATCTTAGCTAAATCACAGCGTGTCGGCTTAATGTGAGGTGAGAGGCAAAATTTATGCAGGTCTCAGACATTTGCAACTTTGGTAAAACTAGGATCATAATTAGGTTGAATATTGAATTCGTACCACGATCATAGGATCCATGCACGCCTAACGGGCGCAACTCTACGCTTCGAGGTGTGGCGCCTTCGACGACTAATGGCGCCCGTTAAATTTAATCATGATATAAACATGGCATTCGGCATGTAAATTGGACTATTCCACTTCTTAATGCACTGTCTTGGTTGCAATATATTTAAGATAAATATTTAATTTCGAGGAGCTTTCTTTAAATTCTTCCAAAATAACGATTTCACGCTATTCATTGTTGTTCGGCGTCAGGCACCAAGGAAACACTTACTTTTTAATGCAAATTGTATGAGTGTCGGGCGCTACCTGTGGGGCAGGGCATGCTTCCCTTTAAGCGAACACCTGAGTTATCACTGGGTTTCAGTGAACCATTCGTATATATGTCACCCTTATTTTGCCTTTTCCGTCCAATGGAATCTGTTTCGGCGGATAACCGAGACTAACTAGACCCAGCATTGACGTTATATATTTACACAAGAGGTGATGGCTATTCGTCACCCACAATGAGAATGTATTCAGTTACGTCGTTTCCATGCTGTTTTCCAGCTATATCACGGCGGGGGATACCAGAAATGTCACCTAGGATTTATGTCACCTAGGATTTATGTCACCTAGGATTTATGTCACCTAGGATTTAAGATGATGTTTTCTCACTGCAACGGTTTTAAAACTACGTCTGTGATAAACTAGTTATTTTACTGTCCTTCGTCGACAGGTTTTATTTTCTGTTTTGTGTATCATTAATATATAACTTGATTTAGTCACGATATGGCTGAAATATTGCCGATGTGATTATAAACGTTAACTCACTCACTCACTCACTCACTCTCACTGCAACGTATGTAATAAGATAGAAAATATACACAGTTTTATATTTACAATATTGTTGCCATTACCACATGTTAGGTTGCCTTCTGCCAATGTTTCAGGTCTCTGGGCTCTCTGTTTTTAGAAATTTAGATTTGTACAATTTCTTATTTTCATTAAAATACCTCAAATTAACTGAACCAGATAATTTTGAGATTGAAAGAAGGGAAATGAGACTAGAAGTGATGGAAGTACCACTTCATCTATTACAATTTAACATAAAAATAGAAGCACATGACGAGGCAGACAGTCAAAGTCCTCATTTACGTGTGTGAATGCAACCATGAGTGACTGAGTTGGGTTTAACGCTGCTTTTAACAGTATTCCATTTATATCTGCCCTAACAGTAAACAGGCTCCCGCTTTACAAGATCGCGGATGCACATTTTTTGCGCGTTAACTGTTCATCTGCGTTTACGTTAGTTACATGCGTGTTACTGTTTTAATGTATTATGATTGTCCTATCTATACTCAGCAACAAAAGTTCCGGTTGCATACAAAAATACACTTTCTGGTGTTCAAATCGGATACGAAACTATGAAAACGTGTAGCACAAACGCAACCTCAGCAGAAAAGCACGATCTGATGGCAAAAAGTGTCTTTCATGCAGCAATTTTGCAATTGATGATGTAAACCTGGGTATGAAAGCGCGCGTGTTGTAGGCATTCGGCATGCACTGTTTCTGCTTGTCTTGACAACTGCAACACGGAAAAACATCACATTTCAATCATTATTTGGAGTTTGGAGATGCCTCGCCTATCTGAAAATGACCGCTTGCGAGCAATTGGTATGCTCCACTCAGGAACGTCGCCTGATCGCTCTCCAGATCTTTTTTTTCCAATTGAACACATGTGGGATGAAATGGACCGACGTCGTCGACGTTTACCACGTGCTCCGACTACAGTATAGGAACTGGGAGGCAGGCTGGTGGAGATATGGGATGCCATACTACAATACTGTAAGACATTTGATCCGTTTAATGCGCAGGAGATGCATTGCATGCATCCGAGTGAGAAGGGGGGACACACACGCTACTGTGTCAATGGATAATTCTGTTCTTGCATCTCTTATCATAACGTCATTTCTGTGCTAGACATGTGTCATTAATTGTGTAAACTTGTTTTATTGGTCCATTGTCTGTTTGAAAATATGAATTCGTTCTGATGTGTGCGTCTTCTTTGATCCAGTTTCAGATGTGTGCGTATACTTTGATCCGGTTCTTGTTTAATATCGTGTCACGGTTTTTTTCTTGCTGAGTATAGTTAGTAACTGTACTGATTTTCAGGCGTGGGGATCCGGGGGCGACGAGATTTGGGTTTCAGGTGCCCATTTATTATTTGTTTAAGTCTTGGATGCAACAGAGACAGGGATAACCTTCAGTGCTAATGTGAAATTCGAAAAGCTTTTCGTAAATATACTTACGGGAAGAAGATACCAATTAAACATTTTGCAATGATACAGGTGAATCAATTCAATGGCTTTAGAGTCAAAGAAGCCACCTATAAGATTTTAAAGAAAAGTTTTCTAAACATGTTTAACAAACAAGCACTGTTATTGTACGTGAAATGAATTTATGTAGCTGCTGTCACCCACACGACGGAGCATAATTTGACAAAATTAGAACTGAATTTGTAAACTTGTAGTCCATAGAATTCAGAACATTACTTACTATTGCACGCCGCAAGTGTGGACAGAACTGCCAAGGTCGCGAGGAGCAGGAGACGAGCCATGTTGCTGTGCAGCTGAGACCGACTGGTTGTTGCAACGGAGAAGGTACTACACACGTCGTGGTAGACAGTCAAATGTTGACGTGGATGGCGCGATTGCAATTTTAAATGAAATCCATATTGACCTTTCTGCCATGCGTGACAGATGTGAGGCCAACGTAATTGTCAAATTCTCCTGAAAGAGTCTTTGTTAGAGTAAATAGGGATTAGACGTAATCCATTTAGAATATTCTCCGTGCATCTTTAGACAATGGGGCAGCTGTGACGAGATGTTTGAGTGATTGGAATAAAATTACGTATGAACTGCAGAGCTACAGATAAGCAGCGTATTTGCGTAAAATACCCCCCCCCCATAAAAATAATAATAATCAAAACCCAATTACTCTCAATTAACTTGCGTGCAGAAACGCATGCATTAAATGAAAAACTCAAATATATAACAGCACGTGTAAATACTCATTGAGGGTTTGTTCAGCACGAAACACAATCAAGCCTATATATTTAGAACAGTTATATACATCTAAAAACATTATTTCATTTTTTTAAATCTTAAAATGTTCACCAAATTTAGGAAAAACCCAATAGAGTGATGAATAGATGAGTGAAAAAAATATTGGTTTACCAATGAAAAATATAATAACCCAATTAAAATAGAAACCTTAGAGTAAAAACTCAATTGCTCTAAAAGTTATCTGGAGCTTGGATGAACGCAATAGATAACCAGAGAATGATTGGCATTGTTGTCAACACATTATATATTAACATTCCCCGTTTGAAATATATTTTGTGGATAGTAATATTTTGTTAATGAACACAACAGTCAGCACGATAGTGTCTGCTGCTGATATTATTCCTATTCCGTCTTGAAATAGGACCAAGTTAATTTGGGTTGAATTGGTTCATTTAGTAAACGTTGTATGAGACAAACTAGTATTGGTTGCATTGATACATACAGATCTGTGGCACTTGTTAATCCAACGGACTCACACACTCTACACCTTGTCCTTCTTCTTACCAGGCAGCGCTGGAGGTCCAGGAGCCGTATCGTGTCGGGTTCATGTCAGTTTGTACACATTTGAGACTCGTTCCACACGTGATTTAATTTGGGAAAAATAATATATACAATATCAATTAATATTCCCGTAATATTAATTGGCCTAAAATAATGTGTGGAACACATAGTCTAGAGTCTATACACAGTTTTATGAAATAATTAATTTCAGATGAGAAGGTAGACACAATTTTATGGATAACAACTTCTTTTATACTGTAAAAAGCGACGTTTCAGTGTAGATCCTTAAAAAACAGTTGTCAAGTATACTGTTTGACAGTCTTGCTTAACAACGGCATAATGATCTATACCGAAACGTCGCTTTTTACAGTATTAAAGAAGTTGTTATCCATAAAATTGTGTCTACCTTGTCATCCGTCAACTTCAAAGTAATGCTTATCAAACAAAATTTCAGATTACTTTTGAAACAATGTCAGATTGTAACATATTTTCAAATATCGAAAGGCCAATGTTGAAGCATTGTCGATACAATGTATTTTAACGAATCAACCCCAGATCAACCAAATGCCAACACTGAAACACATTGTTCTTTCTTCACGTATGTTCTTTTGTAAATAATGACATTTATTTGTAACATTCATTCTTTAATCGTAGACCCGTGAAGATTCCGGGGTAGAATTTGTCCCCAGCAACCAATGCTCGATGACTTCGTTGATGGCGTGTCACTATCGAGACTTTGTTTTCTAATTTTTCACTGCATTTAATTGTGTATGACTACGTTAGATCAGTTTTTTGTTTGTTGTTAACGCCGCACTCAGCAATATTCCAGCTATATGATGGCGGTCTGTAAATAATCGAGTCTGGACCAGACAATCCAGTGATTGACATCACGAGCATCGATCCACGCAATTGGGATACAATGACATGCATCAACCAAGTCAGCGAGCCTGACCACCCGATCCTGTTAGTTGCCTATAACGACAAGCATAGTCGCCTTTTACGGCAAGCATGAGTTGCTGAAGACCTATTCTAGCCCGGATCTTTTGAAAGTTTTACTGAGGCCTTGACTGTTGTAACCATGATAAAACAAACAACACAGGAACCCGCCCCTCTTTTACAGCGTGACAGCTTGATGCTAGGGGAACTTCCACAAGTGGCATGGACTGGGAAAACATTATTTTAGTTTTAGGTTTTTACCAAAAACACTCCACGAAATGAAACATTTGCTGAGAAATAAATTATCCGTTTTTTCCCAGTAAATGGTATGTACCTTATAAAGATAGAAAAACAATATTTTCAATGTATATTTATTATTGAAACACGAATCACGATATTCTTTTGATGATCAAAATTCACGATCTAAATCTTGTTTGAATATTCAAGATTTTACACTTGTGGACACTTTCGAACACTGCAAGGCCCCCATCCTGGCGCATCGGCAGTGTAGCACCACAGATACCCGGATGGCTGGAGGGCGCCTCCAGAAGGGTCCCGACAGTAGTTGGCGGCGCCTTGGTAGCCGAGGTCTGGTGCACCGTTGGTGATGTCGAAGCTCGCGCCGTCATAGCCATGATTGTTCGGGGAATTGCTTGACCAGGACTGACATGTTTTTCCGCTAGTGGTTTCAGATTTTGTACCACTGTAGACTGCTGTTCCATCCTGCTTGGTGTAACAGTCAGCTGTGAAGAAAATGTCAGGAACAATATTAAACACATAAATAATATGCATACTTTAATTTCTTGACACGTTTGTCTCATCGGACGAAAGACGGTGCTAGTTTGGTTCAATGTTTGTCTATTTTCATTTGTTTGTGTTTGTTTGTTGTTTAACGCCGGACTGTGCTACCCAACCGTACTTCCAGGACGAGATTACACACACGCGCATGGCTGTTTTGTTTGTTTGTTTGTTGTCTAACGCCGCACTCAGCAATCTTCTAGCTATATGACGGCGGTCTGTAAATAATCGAGTCCAGACCAGACAATCCAGTGATTGACATCATAAGCATCAATCCACGCAATTTCATAGGGCGAATGGGCAAAATAGTGATGACATATATATGAATGAATCACTTAGGATCAGTGGTGACACCAGGTGTTCACAAAAGTCAAAGCATGTCAGTGTCAACAGTGAGAGTTGGTTTGTTGTCTGACACCGCACTTAGCAATACTCCTGCAATACGACGGCGGTCTGTAAACAATCGATCCTGACCAGACAATCCAGTGATCAGTATCATGAGCCATGGTCCAAGCCTGTTCCCCCGACCCATTACAGTAGTGTCAGTTGGTAATGAGGTGTGAAGACATGTTAAGGTCATAATATTGGATAGCATCGGGCACCATATTGACATGCGACGTATTTGGCAAATTCCTCTGCTTGTCTTCCATATAATGTCTGGTATGATTTCCAACATTTGATGGTGAATAAAGGCCATAAAAACATGAGCATGGTATCATAAGCATCGGTCCACGCAATTGAGATACGATGACATGCCAAGTCAACCAATTTTAAGTCACCCGATACCGCACGACCCCGTTAGTCGCCTCTCACGACAAGCATAGTCGCCTCTAACGACAAGCACAGTCGCCTCTCACGACAAGCATAGTCGCCTCTAACGACAAGCACAGTCGCCTCTGACGACAAGCACAGTCGCCTCTCGCGACAAGCACAGTCGCCTCTCACGACAAGCACAGTCGCCTCTCGCGACAAGCACATTCGCCTCTCGCGACAAGCACAGTCGCCTCTCGCGACAAGCACAGTCGCCTCTCACGACAAGCATTCACGGATCTTCACGGGTTTTCGTTTGTGTCAGGTTAAGGGAACAACAAATTGATTTTGGATAGGGGATTGGGTGTGGTGGTTGTGGTTGGTTTGAGATTAGCATTTTCTTCTTAATGCTTGGGAGGTCAATTATTTTTATCCAAGAAATAGGTGCTCAATTAATATTTAAATAAATAATAACAGCGAGTTGTATTCTGTGGACAGCTGAATATACGCTTTTATACAGGATCGTCTGTGACCGGGGGTAAAACCCTCCCACATTTCGGCCTCCATGTGCAGCGCCATCTTTTTTAAGTTGGTTGGTCAAATACATTATCTGTCTGTCGAAGTTGTGACAGACAGACAGATAATGTATTTGAGTCTCACCTCGTTATTATATAATACATAATGAATACACTCCTTAAAAATATATTAGTATAAAAGCATATAGAGTAACGAGCCACTCCCGAGAGACTATTTAACATGGGTTTGTTTGTTTGTTTGTTTGTTGTTTAACGCCGCACTCAGCGATATTCCAGCTATATGAAGGCGGTCTGTAAAATAATCGAGTCTAGGCCAGACAATCCAGTGATTGACATCATGAGCATCGATCCACGCAACTGGGATCGATGACATGTATCAACCACGTCAGCGAGCCTAACCACCCGATCCCGTTAGTCGCCTTTTACGACAAGCATAGTCGCCTTTTACGGCAAGTATGGGTTGCTGAAGACCTATCCTACCCCGGAATCTTCACGGGTCCTTTAACATTGGTAAAAACATGTATACATTTTCACATATGTTACACCTGATAGTATTGATTGAACCAGGCTATTCACAAAAGACAATAATCTATAGTACGACGTGGTGTAGAACATCCGATCTGGTTGTTAAAATATTATTGCAGGTCTTGACAGTTGTAAAAATCAATTCTGGGCGGGACAGTATAAAACCTACTTTCTGTAAATCACTAAGACTATCAAAATCAGAACAAATGTAAAGATCTTCATAGTGTGGACAATATAATGTAACATGCCTTTTATCTTCTATTTTATCCGTAAAAAACGGGCTGATTCTCTCTGCAAGAGGTGTATTGGGGTAGCGTCCGGTCTCAACTTTCAGCGGTGCTGCACTACATCTAAACCTTGACAGGGCGCTTCGTAGTTCTAGGGATGCTTTTGTGTACATATTCTTCAATACCGTAATTATCCTTCGAGTCGACCCCTGAAGATCTATGGTTAAATTCAGCAACCCATGCTTGCTGTAAAAGGCGACTATGCATGTACTCAGCAATATTCCAGCTATATGAAGGCTGTCTGTAAAAATCGAATCTGAACCAGACAATCCAGTTATTAATATCATGAGCATCGATCCACGCAATTGGGATCGAGGACGTGTATCAACCAAGTCAGCGAGCCTGACCACCCGATCCCGTTAGTCGCCTTGGTTAGTACGGCAAGCATGGGTTGCTGAAGACCTATTCTACCCCGGATCTTCACGTCTCTCCAGTGCGAGGCAAATGTAAATAAACATCAGCAAAACATAGGCTTGATTATTTATAAAGAAGAAATCCCGGATAACCCACCCAACCGCCATCACCCTCCATTTGAAAATCAATCAAACGGCTGTTACCTGAAGTGGGAGAAGGGTCCAAAATGAACTTCAAACGACAGCGCATGATTGGACGACTTTTGTTCTCAGGTTTCAGACCGCCTCCGTGGTCTAGTGGTAGAGCGGAAGGTCAGGGGTTCAGTCCCCGGCCGCGTCATACCAAAAGCCGTTTAAAGATGGTACTTTTTTGTTACCCGGCCTGGCGATCGGCATTAAGGGGCTTAAACAAGGACTGGTCGGCTCGAAGTCAGTATACTGTGTCTGAGTGGGGTATTCATTTTTAACTGCGGCATGGTATCTCAGTGGGCAAGCACTTTTAACGGCATCAGTCCGGACTAGTACAAGCACACACACACGTGCAGGCACGTCGCTATAAAATTGCAATAATCTTGAACGCGACGTTAAACCCCATTTCACTTCACCTCACCTCTCAGGTTTCAAAAAACGAATTAAAACGAATGGTTCACTGGACATGTTGGTTGTTCTGAAAATTAATGTCATGTCTCACAAACTGTTTCCCTCATGCTTCAAGCGAAAAGGATTTGTAAGTCCATGCAATTATTAAATAGAACATTACTTACTATTGCACGATGCCAGTGTGGACAGAACTGCCAAGGTCGCGAGGAGCAGGAGACGAGCCATGTTGGATGCTGTGCAGCGGAGACCGACTGGTTGTTGCAACGGAGTAGGTACTACACACGTCGTGGTAGACAGTCAAATGTTGACGTGGATGGCGCGATTCCCATTTTAAATGATGTACCAACCAATTAACCTCGCTGACAAGTGCGACAGATGCTCATAATGTTTTTGTCCGAGTTAATCTGATCAGTTGCATGCTATCACATGTATACATCTCCACACATGGATCAAAATTGCATCCAGATATTAGAGAATGGGGACTGGCTGTACATGGTATAAGTCGGTTGTGTTGGGAATGGAATTTCAAATGAACCCCAGAGAGTGATTGGCAATGCGCTCGTTGGCTAACTTTTGGAATCAGATAGAACAGAACCGCGTGGTATTTTATGAACCGATTGGTACCAACTACAGACATGAGTGTGTAATCATATACTGGAAGTACGGTTGGCTAGCATAGTGGTTAAAGCGATCGCTCGTCACAATAAATATTCCGGTTCGATTCCCAATATGATATGGCTTGAATAATGTAAATCCCAACTCACTAATCCCCCAGGTGACCGCCTACGTGGCCTAGTGGATAGAGCGTCTGCGTGGAAGAGCGGAAAGTCAATGGTTCGATTCCCGGCCGCGTCATACCCAAATACGTTAAAAGATGGTACTTGTTGTTACACTGCCTGCGCTCGGAATGCTTGCCGTAAAAGGCGACTGTGCTTGTCGTAAGAGGCGACTAACGGTATCGGGTGGTCAGGCTCGCTGACTTGGTTGATACATGTCATCAATCCCAATTGCGTGGATGATATTAATCACTGGATTGACTGGTACAGACTCGATTATTTACCTACCCCCATTATATAGCCGGAATAAACAACAAAACAACCAACCAACTCGGCGCTCGGCATTAAGGGGATTGAACAAGGACTGGTCAGTTCGGAGTGTATTGTGTCTCAGTGGGGTATGCGTGTTAAACTGTTAAACACCGGTATTAGTCCGGACTAGTAATATGAGAATATTGCTTAAAGCGGCGTAAATCAATACTCACTCACTCACACATACACACACACACACAGGCACGCACGCACGCACACACACACACGCAAACGCTGACCTTGATAGCGACATTAACCCCATTCGCCTCGCCTCACTCATACACAAGGCAGTGTCAGCAGGTCGTGATTACGCAAATCCATGGATTCAAATACATAGGGGCTGGTGAGTTGGTGAGTTGGTGGGAATGACTAGCCTGACAGTAACGGGACATGACAGCTGCCGAACAGTATCAACTAACAATCGTACTGGATCTATTAATAAGCAGCTGTACCGGTCATTGGAAGGTTTATCGCCAGCTAACGTCCATCATACCAACATGGATTCTGACAATGCATTGTTCAAATTGTCGTTATGTAGATAATATAGATTCAACATATGTATAATTGGCTCGTGGTAAGTCTTTGATTGGTTTCATGGAAATTGTGTGGATTTGGTACTGACAAGTTGGCGCATAGGCACACCTGGCCCTGAAAAGTGGTTTCTATCTGCAGGCATTATACACAAAGAAGTGAAAGTTTTGGACCTGACGACGGGCTTGTTTTGTTTCGTCTTAGGCGCCGCGATTCGCTGTGCAGAGTTGCGTCTCTTGGGCACACCAGAAACCTATGATTGTGGGTTCGAATCACGGTTCGCCCCGATTATGTTTCTAGGTTTGTCAGCACCATACCCATGCTCGTGGGTTTCAGCGAAGTGGTAAACGTCTGAGACCTGCATCACTTCGGGCTTTCCTCCCACTTTTCGCTGACACGCCGTGATATAACTGGAATACTGTTTAGATCGCCGTTAAACCTCAAATGAGAGAGGTGAGGAAAATAAAATGTACAAGAAATTGTGAAACAAATTATATCATCAACTACATGTCATAATATGATAATGGTTAAATGTGAAGTTTCAACTGTATACATGTTTTTCATTGGACGAGACGTCGGTCACATGACCGCCACAGGTTCAACATCTTTGGAAATCTCGTCACGTTTATCGTGTCGGCCATTTTGACGTCTTGTATTTGATGTAAAAAATGTATTAAAATGCGCTGTCAAAGTGACTGACTCACGGAGGTAGTTCTTTGACACCTCTTTTTATCTAATGATATTTAAATTATCTATTTGCTGTAACCCAACTACAAAAGATGTTCCTGTTGAGCAAGTTGAGCATACGCTCAGTTCGTTGTTTTATGGTTGCCACACGCTCAAAATGAAATTGTGTTATACATCCCTCGAGGTATGAAATAGTTATATCAAAACAAACATTGCTACAGATCCGACGTTCATACAGTTTGATTTCATACTCCAATGAACTCACACAAAGTGAATGTCAATTCTTAATGCTCAAAATAACAGAGATGGAAATGAGAGACATCCATTTTTATATTTGTGATATCACACACACACACACACACACACACACACACACACACACACACACACACACACACACATACAGGCATGCACGTCGCTATATAAGTGCAATAATCTTGGACGCGTCGTAAAATGATGTACAGATATTGCTTATAGCAAGATGGTTAAAAAAAACACCATTCCACTGCAGACAACATAATTCATTTTACAATCATTAGTAGAGAAACACATAACCCGTCAAAAAGGCACATTTTACTGCGCTTTCGTAGACTTTAAGAAAGCATATGATATGGTGAATAGAAATAAATTGTTGTTACAGTAGCTTATCCCGGAGAACGGGGCTCCGCGTGGGTCGTATCTCAAGCTACCAACATTTGCATGGTTTGTCAGATCTAAAATCGATTACTAAATGTACATATTTACAGTACGTAATATTGATTGGGCGTATCTAATCCCACACGGTCACTCACATGTACGCATGCGTGAAGTGTCACGCCCAACCAATCGATTTGTTTATTGGAAAATATAGCATTGTCTTGGATCCACCCCCTTCCTTGTGTACACTAATGGCTTTCCAATGAATTAAATGTTCTCGTGTAATGTTCAATAGGGTTATAAACATAGATTTTATAAACAAAACCTTATAAATTTCCTGACAATTGATTCAGTCAGTTGTACGGTATGTAATTAAATTTGGAGCTGACAGTCAATTGGCAGTATGAAATTGTTGATATATATTGTCTCCAGTATCATAAATAACGAAGCTGGACCGTATAATCGATTTTGAAGTCACAGGTGGCTGTGTAAAGACATTTGGGCTGCGTTTTATCAGTGACTAACAGTCATGGACCAACGGCAGAATTTGCTGCAGTAAACAGTCGGAAACAGATGCTTCGATGATCGTCAGAAACACGATGTTACGTTTGTGTGGTTAATCCAAAGTACGAAGTAATAGGCAGTTTTAATGCAAGCTTGAAAAACAATAATTCGTTTTTGAATAATCTTCCCTCGACAATCTGACGTATAATAGACTTGCGTAACACATCATTTGACATCTGTCCAAGTATTGCGACGCACGAGGGTACGGTTGATAATTACACACATATTCTCACAATTGGGGAAATCGTCACCACGTGATCAGCTGAAAGAACGCTGTATGAAAACCAATTAACAGTTTCCAATTTCAACACAAAACGCATTCGACGACAATATAAACAAACAAGGTCAACAATTTTATACAAGTTTTAACAGCACACATTTGGTGTACCTGTAAATAGAAAAAGAAACGCAACTAGTTATACATTTGAAGGGGATATTGTCATAATGATATTTTTTAACAGAAACTAGATAACACCTCGTCTTCATGGCTACCAAAGCAATCGTACTGTGTCCAATAAAGAGGTACTTAATTTGAGGAACATGTTCCTGTGGCGAGGGACACGTTGACTCATTGTACCACTGTGTAAATCCAGTGTTCGAAATACCTGCCTGCCCGACCGTCCGAGACGGGTTGATTTCAACTCGGGCTGACAGATTTTCAAATCCCCCTGCCCGACGGTCGGGTTATATTTCATATGTGAAAATATTCTAAATATTTCCCGATGATAATCATTAATTCACATTTAAAGATGAATGATAAAAGGTAACCGAAAAGGAACTCTGTTAGCTTTTCCTGAGAAACATATGATTATAGTGGGCAGGCAGGTTTTGGTCAGGGCTGGCAAGTATTTCAGCTAGCCAGTCCTGTGGTCTGGCTGAAATTTTTGGGAGTTTCATACCCTGGTAAATCCAACTTGAAAATATTTATTGTTTAACGCCGCACTCAGCAATATTCCAGCTGTATGACGGCGGCCTGTACATAATAAAGTCTGGGCCAGACAATCCAGTGATTGATATCAAATTGGGATATGATGGCATGCTTCAGCCTGACCACCCGATCCCGTTAGTCGCCTATTACGACAAGCATAGTCGTATTTTACGCCAAGCATGGGTTGCTGAAGATCTATTCTACCCCGGGTCTTCACGGGTCCCTGAAATGTATATACATGATGCAGTTGGTGTACAACGTATCGACCAGTTTGCCAATATCTGTGCCTCTAATCTTTGCCTACGCTACACCTTCAACTCCAGATATGGCGAAGAGCACTCACTCTCTTTGAGATGTGAAAAACCTTCAAATGAGATCGTATCAGGTGAACCCAGGGCAAAGTGTGACCAACCATACCAACAGAAGGGTCACTGGGTGTCACCTCTCTAAAACTACCAGCTTCAATTCTTCTCAACATCAGAAAACAATCAGTCTCGATTCTTTGCCGAAACAGATTCCAGATGGCGTAAACGGCAAAATGGTGATATCAATTATGTGAATGAATCACTGAAAATCAGTTATGACACCAGGTGTTCGCGAAAAGGGTGCGTCTGTCCTATTCTATCGGTAGCACTCACACAGTTATCTTAAAAAAAACATAAGTTTGTTGCCTAATACTCCTACCATACGACGGCGGGCTGTTAACAATCGAGTCTGGACCAGACAATCTGGTGATCATAATCACACGACGTCATCATGATCCACGTTGTCGGGATACGATGCCACGCCGTCAACCAAGTCACCAAGCCTGATCCTCCGACCTATTACAGTGACACACACACACACATACACACAACACCACACACACATACACACCACATACACACAGACCACAACCACCACATACACACCACACCACCACCACACCACACCACACGCACCACATACACACAGACCACACACACACACAGACCACACCACATACACACACACCACCACCACACCACACTACACACACCATAACCACACACACACACACACAAACACACCACACCACATACACACACCACACACACGCACAACCACCACACAACACTACACACACCATAACCACACTCACACACACACACACAAACACACCACACCACATACACACAGACCACACCACACCCACCACATACACACCACACCACAGACACACACACACACACACACACACACACACACACACACACACACACACACACACACTTGCATGCACGTCGCTATATAAGTGCAATAATTACACAACACGGAAGGATTACAACACGGGTGTCTGTCAGATACCATTTATGTAACAACAAAACGTCTCTAACGAGCGAAAGCTCGTAGTTAAGGCTACAAAACTCTTCCCATGAATATTCTCAAGCACGTGAGCCAATACATGCACCAATTAGACGATAGATCTCTTAAAATAGGATAGAATGCTACCCAGTGGAAAATCTGAATTTTGCTTTGTTTATATTTCAAACAAGAAGTTTTCCGAGCACAGCGTTCGTTTCCACAACTAATGTATTCCGCTTGATTTCATCTTGATAGTTTGTATTGGTGACAAAGACCATTTGTCATTTGATTCTAAAATGTATGAGGAATTCAGTGATGTATGTATCGCTGCTGAGTTTGAAATATGCGCGATGTGATAGGCGTTTCATAACCGGCATACGTGAAATATGATTTTGTAAACGCTATTTCCAATATGGCGGAAAGTACACTTCGGCGTTCGTGTTTGCGTATTTTCTAAAACGTTCTAGAAGTCTACCCTTGATCACTAATCTGTTATTTTTGAAATTCAATTCTACGATGAGATCTAAATGTCCGATATTTAGATTTGTAAACAAACAACAAAAAATTAGCGAGCGAGTATGGTTTACGCCGCTTTTAGCAATATTCCAGCAATATCACGGCGGGGGACACCAGAAATGGGCTTCACACATTGTACCCATGTCGGGAATCGAACACGGGTCTTCGGCGTGACGAGCTAACGCTTTAACCACTAGGCTACCCGACCGCCCCCAACAAATAATTAACGCCGTGAATAATTTAGTAAAGTATCAAAATATACGATGTATCTTATAATCAGAGGTCACTTTCAGTAGTTTTGCTTTACCTAAAATGACAGTGGATGATATCACAGAAAAGGGTATTTCCCACAGAATTAAAACTGTGAAGTGTATAAGTGCGCGTAATGTATTTTGATTTTTGTTCGACTTCGGAGTGAGGGTTGATGAGAAGGGACTTATATGTCGCTGTGGCATCCAGGGGTGTAACACTCTAAAACCATAACGTTCAACACAGACGTAGGTGAACATTCGACAGAAGCACGAGTAACTTAATTAGCAATGACTTCCGATTAGGAAAGTAGTCCGTCATAATCTGACCTCAGGTCATCGCCATGGAGTAGCCAATCACGGGCCTGGGTGAAATGGGCTTAACACATTGTATCCATGTCGGGAATCGAACCTGGGTCTTCAGGTGACGAGCGAACGCTTTAACCACTGGGCTACACGGGCCTGGAATTCGACCCCACACATTTGTTTGATACAAGCCATCTCAAATGGATTTCCCACCCACAGGTATGTAAGAAACGACACCCTGAGAAACGACAGGACGTTTCATCTGAATGCTTCGCTCACACGAACCGAGTATTAAGAAGGATCGCCGCTGATTATCGGTTTCAAAACGTAAAATGACGCTACGCGAGGGTTTGTCAAATCTTCACGCAGTCAGGTATCGTAAAAGATATGAATTTAATGAGAGGGAAGAATACTGCACGTCAAAGATGGTGTGTCATTCGATTACATATTAACCGGAGATCATCTGTTTTATACAATATGCCATATTTAATATATCTGTAAAAAAACAAGTTTTAAAATTCGTATCTTGATTATAGTTTCTGACGAAACACATTTGTTTCGCAAAGTGACATATTGATATACAAAAAGAGAAATAAAATAATCTTCAAACTGTTCCAATAGTTATTTGACTACCGTTTAAGCTTTCTCTTTCTACGGACATTACAAAGAGTATCACACGACTCATCCTCAAAACACGTTTGATCAAGTTTACAACATTCAAGGCCTCAGCAAGGCTTTCAAAAAGCGTCATGGTAGACATGTGGAGGACATTTCCACAGTACAAAGTTGGCAACCGTGCTGACGGCCATTTACCGCAAACGTATAAAACATAACGGTATATGTCTGCAATCGGAACCTGGGGTAATATCGAGGAGCCTCCGGACCCACACAAATTCTGCACTCTTAGCACGTGCACGTAAGGTCACATGATGGGAAGCACATGGCGTTTCAGGCTTCGTTCAAAAAGAAAGTCAGAACGTCCAGACAGGAACGTAGACGAGTATTTGTTTTATCTGCGATTTTGGAATCTGCTTACAGATCAAGAAAATGACGAAAGGTTGGAAATTTCTTGGTTTTTTTGTATACCAAAAATTGGGTTTTCTTATTTCTATCATTTTAAAGCTCGCCTTATAAACCTGTCATCGATTGAGTCTACAATTAATAGGTTTCTTTCCATGACAATGTATTCAAGTGTTCCTTGTATTCTGTATTGGTCTTTACTCCACACAATCTGTGGTTCATAAACCGCCAGGGGTGGGCGGGTAGCCTGGTGGTTAAAGCGTTCGCTCGTCACGCCGAAGACCCGGGTTCGATTCTCGACACGGGTACAATGTGTGAAGCCCATTTCTGGTGTCCCCCGCCGTGATATTGCTGGAATATTGCTAAAAGGGGCGTAAAACCATACTCACTCACTCACTCACTCACAAACCGCCGAGCTCGGTGAAGCTGGGCATGCTTCAAACTGTCGTGAGGGGGCACGGGCGGCCCAGTCGTCCAAGGCGGGTGATTCGCTGTGCAGAGTTGCGTCCCTTGGGCACGCCAGAAACCTGTGATTGTGGGTTCGAATCCCGGTTCGCCCCGATTATGTTTCTAGGTTTGTCAGCACCATACCCGTGCTCGTGGGTTTCACCGAAGTGGTAAACGTCTGAGACCTGCATCACTTCGGGCTTTCCTCCCACATTAAGCTGACATGTCGCGCTATAACTGGAATACTGTTAAAAGTGGCGTTACACCAAACTCACTCACTCACTCACTCACTCACTCACTCAAAATGTCGTCCCTTCAAAGAAAATGTTCAAAATGCTGGCCGCTACTGGGATCTGTGCAGTTCTGCATCCGGGAACTCTGCCTTCATTTTCGTTTTGATCGTTTTCACTGTCTGAGTAATAACTTTGTATACGATCCATTGTAGTTGTTTGTGTTAAATCATCGTAAATGTCATCGAGTCGTCATCTTTCTCAGAAAAGAAATCCTTGAAGACGTTGATGTTGATGTTAAACCGGTCCCACTCAGTACCCACCCGACCCCGACCCGAGTACCCCGTCCCGAGTACCCCGTCCCAGGCCTATGGGACCTGTCCATTGTTAGCACTGCGTGGCGCATTTCTGTTCACTGCTGGTACACGGCACAAGTCTTCTAAGCTGGTTCCCGGCTCCCAATACGCGTCGTCAACTTGCGCCGGTACAGGCTTTAACCGTCTCTGATATCACAATATGGGAGCCGGTACAGGCCAATGAGACGATGGCTGTGAACGCCTTCTAATCACTCTCCTACCCAGAGTTCCATACGACCAGCATAGTACCTCGTGTTATGCTGAGTCATAATGAATTAGGTTTACAAAATTCCTAAAAATGTTATGAAGTAGAGAACCTGCCACGGGCTTTCCCCCTGGATAAACTTTAAACTGCACCACGCAGACAGATGCACTTAACAGTTTGGAATAGTGTGGGAATTCCCTGTTTGGTCATTTCATCCACTAGCATTTTAAGCCAATTAATATTCCTGAAAATGACCTCTGAAACTTAGGTACATAGTAAATGTCGCCATTTTTTACACATTACTAAATCACCACTCACGGCGTTATTTACAGCATGTTTATGAAATATAAATTTCGGATATTTACTCGGTGAAATGAATTTCACAAATAGCATATCACGGGTATCTGTCTTTTATCAAATCACCAATGATCATTCCAAAACGTCGCCGATAACACCAGATTCGTTCAGAATGTTTTGGAAAATACGCAAACACGAACGCTGAAGTGAACACTCCGCCATAATGGAAAGTGTTTACACCAAAATCACGTTTCACGTATACCGGTTATGAGATGCCTGTAACATAACGTACATCAAACTTAACTGCGATACATACATCCTTGAATTCCTCGTACAGAGGAGAAGCAAATGACAAATGGTCTTTGTCACTAATACAAAGTGTCTGGATAAAATCAAGCGAAATAAATTAGGTATGAAAACGAACGCTGTCCTCTAGAAAATGCAATTGTTTGAAATTTAAACAAAGCAAAATTCAGATTTTACACAGTGTAGCATTTTCTCCTATTTTGAACTATCCATTTGTCTATTCGTTGAATACATTGGCTCACCAATTTCAGAATAAGCATGGGCAGAGAATCGTATGAAGAATTAGGAAACTTAAAAATAGATACATTGCAATGGTTGAAATCTCCGTCATGTGTGACGCCATGACTGTCGCAAAATCACGCACAGCGACAACGGTACGTATTTATCGGATTTTTTTACTATTTACGTTAATGGTTTCAATGAAAAATATCACAGCAAATAACAGTACACAGATTGTCAGAATCAACGAAAGTAACCTCGTAAAATCCCGCGTACTGTTTTCAGTGAACACGAAATTTTGTAAACGTCGGTCATCGGTAGTGATGTCATACGCCAACATAGTTTTACATATTTGGTAATTTCTTTGAGGTGAAGGTCTTTGAATGAAAGCACAGCTATCCTGCTGTTTACAGTTTCAATTATGATGCAGAATTTCCATATCTTTTTTACATTTTTTCACACGTTTAATTTCACTTCGGATATTTGTCAATGTTCAATATGATATCATACGTAGATATAGGCCACAGCATGTAAGAACCTTTGATAATCTCCTGTTTGTTGGAACATTGTTTACATATGGAACTGATAAGTTTATAGTGTCGTATACGATATTTCTTTAATTTGTACAAGCGTTACATCATTACCTTACGTTGAGTTACATATTTTTGACAATGCAGTCAATAATTAGGAGATAAACATACTGTGTTTTCAATGTTTTCAATTGAATTTGGAACCGAACGCGCAGCGTGAGGTTTCAAATGTTAAATTTAGCGCGGTTAAATCTACAGGTAACCTAGCTCTACATTGGAAACACAGTATGTTTATCTCCATTCTACCATGACTAAATAAAACGCGAACTCTTTGGTGTTAGCAAATAAACTGAGTGAAGCGGCATGTGTTGAGTTCAGTGTTTTGAGTGGGTTATCGATCTGAATTACGGAATCACCGAACAAAATATGGTGCTGTATATACTCAAGCAGTTTGTTTACACCGTAATACTTCACTCGAACATATGACAGGCATTGAAAGCATAGAAGCACGGCAACTTGGTAAGCTAACATGAGGTGGGCATCCCTAAAGAAAACAAAGCAAGCTTTGCAAGGCTTTCGCTCTACATCGCGCATCACCATTATGACGTCTATCGCTCATTGTGACGCAAAAAAAATGACGTCACAGTCGTATATAGAAAAGCGCCAAAATTCCAAGCTCTCTGTTGTCTCCAAAACGTAAATACATTCCCTTTGTTGATTTCTGTCGTGTTTTTCTGCACGAAATGTATTGCCACACATCCTTTGAATATTGTAGTAACCGCATCTGTGCATTTCGTAACCTGTAATTTTAGATATAATTATTTAAATATGCCTACCGACAATGACTGAAAATAGTATTATTCTATGAATATTAGCTTCCGCGGTGATGCGGCCGTCAAACCAGCTGTTTCAATCAGAGAGGGTTTATTGTGATTTAATAGCCTCTGATTGACCAATCAGAATCGAGTAAATTCCAAATTCATGGTAGAATGAACGGTACCATGTGCAGAATTGTCTTTTTTAATGCTATTGATCGAGATATGCAGCAAGACAACAATATCCGAACGTAATCATCCAATAAACATATTGCAACCACATACGAGTCGTACAACACATCATATGTCTTACGAGTTATTCCTTGTTTTGTGCCAATGTTGCCACACCAACCAACTTCTTAACATAAACATTTTTGACGTCATGGAATGAAAAGACAAAATTTGGAATAGTTTCAATGCGACTTTTATATTGTATGCGTGGCTCTACATGCTTCGATCGACATTTTCAAACTTCCTACATGCGTATCTCGTTCAAATACCTGAGAATATATCATTCGCTCAGAGATTTCTGGCAAGTGTATAATAAATATTTTTCTCCCATTGCACAATTTGGGGGTGTCTTCGAAAACCTGCGAAATGTTTATGCAAAGACTATGCTAGACTATGTTTACTATTGTTTCTCTTACATATTGATAGCATGTACGTAATGGTGGCACATCTAACAAAATGACTTCAAGCATTTTGTGACGTTTCTCAGAAGAGGCTTTTGTGGAAGGGAAGTGCTTCGTCTAAAAATAGCGACCAATGAAAAATTACATAACATAGTGTATGTATAATATTTCGAAGGCGTTCGCAGCCATCGTCTCATTTGCCTGTTCCGGCTCCTCTATTGTGATATTAGAGACGGGGCCCAGCTTAACAAGTCTTCTTGTTCGGTTAATGGTCAAAGGGGGACAATTCAAAAGTTTCATGCATTCATCTGTGTTTTGTTGTTGGTGTGATATATGATGAGTGGAAACGGGTGTATTTTCATGGGCCTCGCACTAACGATTGAGTTTCATTCGGGCCCACCCGGCCTTTTCCGTTACATACCTACGACTCATTGCGGAGCCGTTCCGTTGACGGTCAAAGGGACAAGGGACACAACTCTTGATTTGTTGTACGCTATTCGCTCCCTTTGATTGAGAGCACACAAGCTCCTTCCCAGCGCGTGACACCTTCGTTACACTCTCGGTAACATCGCGATAGTATAGAGAGTTCCGCGAACGGGCTATCGCTGTGAGGAGCTTGGAGAGCATACGCCCAAGCTCCTTCCCTGCGCATGACACCTTCCGCGAACAGGCTATCGCTGTGAGGGACTTGAACAAACGCCGTACGTAGTTAAGCTAGAAACAATTAAAACTCCTCACAGTGATAGCACGTTCGCGGAGCTTTCTATACCAAGCTCCTCACAGCGATATCGAGAGCGTAACGAAGATGTCACGCGCTGGGAAGGAGCTTGTGAGAGTCTAAACGAAGGGAGTTTACTCTTGTAGAAACATAATTACTTCCCAATGATCATAAACAAAACCACAACAGGTTCAGCGTGATCATTTGCGATGTTTTTCTATGCCAAATCCATTTTTAGAAAAAAGAAATGAAAATATTGAAATGTACACGTTGAGTTTTAATTCACGTTACTGAATCACCTTAGCAGTATTTAAGTAGCCAGTGTTATCCCTATTGAACACGTGGGACATGCTAGGACGTTGCGGTCTGTTACGAGAGTGCAGTTCCCTGCCACACTCAAATACCTTCCATCACCCTTATTACAGTAGTGGCAAAACATCCCTCAACACCAGATAAAGGTGTGAAGTACCGGGGTAGAATAGGTCTTCAGCAACCCATGCTTGTCGTAAAAGACGACTAACGGGATCGGGTGGTCAGGCTCACTGACTTGGTTGAAACATATGTCATCGTATCTCAATTGAGTGGGTGGATGCTCATGATGTCAATCCATAGATTGTCTGGTCCAGGCTCGATTATTTACAGACTGCTGTCATATAACTTGAATATTGCTGAGTGCGGCATTAAACAACAAACAAACGAACAAAAGCATTGAGTAAAGAGGTGGACAAACTTGGTACTATTTGGGAGATGTGTTTGATATCAGAACTTTGAAAATGTTGTAAAGGATACATTGGACTTCTTTCGCTTGTTTTGATGTTCAGCGTATTGAAGTGTGTTAATATATACTTCAGCCTTGTGAACTATTAACCCGTGAAGATCTGGGGTTAGAATTCATCTTCAGCAACCCATGCTACTCAGTGGTCAGGCTCGCTGACTTGGTTGATGCATGTCATGGATCGATGCTCACATCAATCACTGGACTGTCTGGTCAAGACACGATTATTTACAAACCGCCGTCATTTAGCTGGAATATTGCTGAGTGCGGCATATCACAACAACAACAACAACAACAGCAATCACTGGACTGTCTGGTCAAGACTCGATTATTTACAAACCGCCGTCATTTAGCTGGAATATTGCTGAGTGCGGCGTTTAACAACATCAAAAATGTTATCTTTTATTGCCTGATAGAGGAACTAAGTTTAGAATCTTATATAAATCCCTGCACATTAGCGGATAGATATCCATAAGCTCACAATGAGTCTTTTTTATGATGATAATGTCATGGTGAGTAAATACAGGCATCAGTCAAGCTCATGCCCTGGCACCTCCTAAGTGACAAAGTACCTTGATAAAATACCCTGTGTGTAGAGGATGGAAAATATCCAGCCCCACCAAAAAACAAGTCTCGAGAAAGATGGGTAATCTTTAAATTTTTAATTTATTCATATTTGGTAATGATACATAAATATTCTTACTGTGTTAACATGTTCTATACCTGCATAACAGCCATTTAGGATAACATATCTAAAGCCAATGTCAATACAAAACATTTTTTCAAAGTAGGCAAGAAAATATCACAATCAGTTACTTCTTGAAAAGTAAGCTTCTTATTTACATTAAAAAAATATATATCTCACCAAACATTTTGTTTCATTCAACATATTTTCCTTCTACTCTGAAACCATATTCAACTTGGGTGAAGATATTTTCTAACCCTAAAGCAAATTTCATTTCACAGAATACCCTATTGATATTATATATCATGTTATATCGGAATACATTGACACATTTACTGTTAGTGTTGTCTTGTGCATTTAAATAGATTTTAAAAATAGTTTTAAAAGATGTGTTCCAGTTGAGGATCAAAGACCCCAATTTATACAATTTAAATAAAGGAATGGACTAACTAAATATATTTCTGAATTAATAACACTTAATTTCTAATCAAAAATACATTTTCTTAAAGACAGTATGCTTCAAATTTACTCCTTATGGCAAACAATTAAAAAATACACCTAACATGGGGACTATTGGTGCACATACACAACTTCTCAAAGAAGATAGGATGAAATCAAGGGGTCACAAAATACTAAAATAGAAAAAATGAAACAACTAACTTCTTTTAAATAATTATAAATTAGTCACTACTTTTTGGGAAGTCGGAAATGCTACCAGTCCTTCAGAGACATTTCAGCCAATCAGATCTAGCGATACCGTACATGGACATGTCTCAAATATTGCAGCCAATCAAAACTGGTGATATCAGAATGTGCATGCACTCTCAAGAGACATCTCAGCCAATCACAGGGAGTGTTACATCAGCAGCAAGTGAATTCTTCAAGCAATGTCAGCAATATTTAGCGCTACATCAACAGTGGGCACATCTCCTTTAATATCAGCAGCAGGTAAGGAAGTCTGGGTAAGCCCCAAACTTCTAATATTCCAGGCTATTACACAATGTGGGATGTTAATCTTGTCATATAGACCAAACATACATATATATTTGAGACATTGGAACTTTCAACAGATGTAACGACCTGCTAATTCCAAATTTAGCTGTACTTAGTGAAACCCTTTTAATCTTGCCAGAATTCCAGTTTAATTGCAAACACACGGAGTAGTGTCCCTTTGCAGGTGTATGAATCAAGCTCCTCACAGCGATATCCCGTTCGCGGAGCTCTTTATACTATCACTGCCACCAGTAAAAACTCCCCACAGTGATGATCACAACCAAGCTCGCAGCCAATTGACCATTATGTTTACAAACAAGTGACGACTGTCCTGACGCCGAATACAATAACCCCTGCTAAATAACTTTCTTTCTTTGTCAATTTGAATTTCTATTTCATTAAAACTATCATGTTATTGATATAGTAAGAATGTAAGGGAGAAGTTGGTTGATTTTCCGTTAGTCTGCACTCTAGAACCAATCTGATTATACAAACAACAAAGTAAATTCATCTGGAAAACATGGTCAGTCGTAAACCTTTTCAAAATGAATTATGATGGCATTCCCAAACACATAAACAAAAGTATGAACGTTACTACATTTGGGGTTAGAGGGCAGATTTCAAGATTCTTGTAGCAGCGACGTTACCATAACGAAGGTGTCCCGCGCTGGGAAGGAGCTTGCCTCCAACGGGCTATCGCTGTGAGGAGCTTGGTGTATGAATGTTCTCAAAGGAAATGACCACCAAGATGGTGTTTTGGGATTAAGGTAGTCCTGACTATCAGAGTTTCACTGAATAAACACACAGCCTTTTAAACACCACAATAATCATACACAATTCATAATAATGACATATGTGTTTAACAATGTATTTGTAAGTACTATGTGTCCGGTTATAGGTGATGATTGCTTTTTCAATATGATCAAACATGGCAAAATACTACTACCTTAACTGCAGACCTTGGATTTCAAAAACATTTCTTTGGCTTGAACTAACAACTCATGTTTATATAAATAAATCAACACATTGCCTGAAACAACAAACTTGAAACAATTCATATATCAACAGCAAAACCTGAATCACACTGTCTGAAACATTTGATCGGAGGGATCATGAATTGCAATTCCATTCAAATCAGATATTTTACTCCATTTTAATGCCCCTTCTCATCAATGTCTGAAAAAATTTGAGTCTTGCTTGACAACAGTATAAGGATCTATACTCAAACGTTGCTTTTTACAGTATTAAAGAAGTTGTTATCCATAAAATTGTCTACCTTGTGAAAAAATTCCATCAGAGATTGTTTCCATTCCAAGGTCTCTGAGAATTCACCTGAAGCAACCGTTGAGGGTTTGTCACATCTTGACATCAGGATAACAAATGGAGTAAAAGACCAAACAGTAACACTGACACAAACTACCCCAAGAAAACCCCAGCAGATTTGCCATTCAAGTTTAACAAATATACACACTTCAAATAGGTCTTGGCATGATTTGCCAATATGCAGAAAAGAGTATCCATTTGGCCACAGGAAAAAATAAACATCGAAATGGTTTTAGCATACTTTTGCGAAAAAAATTAAAAGTATGCATAAAATTGTATAACAGCATAAAAAGAGGTACGATAAAGTTTGGCCCACTAGCTTCATATTAGTTTTACACTCGGTACCCTGTCATAGAAGCAGATTTGCAGAACACTTTACAAACAAGTTCATGGTTCTGGTTCAACTTTTGGAAATGTGACAGGCTTATACCGGAGGCAATCAGGAAATTATTTTACAAAATTCAATTGAGATCTTGATCTGTTGACGCCTCATCATAAAATAATAATATATATTCATATCGTGTTCATATGCTCTTCAAGTTAAGGCCAGACAAATTTATATTCTTGTATTTTAGATTTCATTTCAAAGTGAAAAGATATTTTTTCTAAAACATTTAATTCACATTATATATGTAGGAAATTAATCTCAAATTACCCTGAAATCCATTTCTTGGTTTTTGTTTTTGCTCCAAACTCTTTGAAATACTGACCAAGAAAATCTGTGAAACAAACATTTGTCTCACCTAAATAACTAAATTCAGAGCAGTATGTTGTGAATATATTCAGTCTCCATGGAAACGTTTTTTACATAAAGTGTTAGTGGATCCTTGTAAAATAATCCATGAAAACATGTCGGCCATACAATAAAAAATATTAAAAGATGAAATGAAAATGAGCAGTGTGAAATGTGAGTTAATGAGATTCTAGAAATATTATACATGGACATGGAACAGAGCTTGAGCTTGTTAAATTAACACAAAATAAGAAAAAGAAGAACATCTCATGTCATTGTATCCAGTAAGTAATGTTTCACACACACACATGGGAAATGACATCAAATCTGGGATGAGGTAGGACAAGAACCAATTTTAGCCAACTGGAAACATTTGAAATATGTAGGCCCAAAAATTATCAGACATGTTCTTCGTAGCCTTTTTTTGCATTCTTACAATGTCAAGGTCAGGACTTCTCACATGATATAAAGTTCATATTGATAGTGTTTGTAGTTACACTTTGAGTGATTATTGCTTAATGTTGAGTGAGACTAATTTGTTGGTTTGTTAAATGGATGAAGTGAAGAATCCCTTATGCCTTTTCAAAGAAAATAAGCTTAATTTTTGTTTTAGGAAATGTTTTACAGGAAATTAACCTGACATCAACACTGACAAAAAATAATTATATTTTGCCTCCTTCCCATTGACATGTTTCATAAGAAAATTGTGAAATAAGAAATAAACAATTGAACTATTTCTGACCTCATTACAAAAGTATTCGATGTGGGCTCCAGAAAACAAGTTAATGTGTAAAGTTGAAATGGTGTGATGAATATGGCTGACAGGTCGTTGTCGGCACAGGTACGATAGATATCTACCCCAAATACGTTTCTGTATATACAAATGTACCCTAGCCAAATTAAGAAAACAGAAAGGTATCCTAGGTCCATTCCGCTGCAGGAATCGGTTCCTTGGCCGCTTACGTATACGGCATATACTGGACGCCAAACCATTGTAAAATTTAACATGGCAGTACACGTATATTTTTCTCTCGGTATTTCCTTGCCATAAATGTATCGGAACTGTGAAACTGTTGTATGTAGTGCATTTCAGTCTGCTACATAACAAACGAGCAAACACAGTGACGTACGTATAATACTCTGATATTCCAGGATGCATAGCATTATCCAGCATGCATTCGTCTTCAGCATGAATCTGTTTCGATTTTGGGTTGAGGACTTGTCCCCTGTTTTGGGTACCGGATACCTTTCTGTATTCTAATTTTGGCTAGAGTACATTTCTGAAATTAGAAACGGACCTGGGGAACATATCTGTAGCACCTGACAACCCCTTCAGCATTTATATGTTCATGTGTCTCGTAGTCTACTCATGAGTGAGGAGAGTAGTTGAAAAGAATCTTAACATCAATCAATGAATATTTAACATTTTCAGTCAGTTCTACAACACAACAGCTTTAAGATATTCCTCAATACTGAGAAGCCACAGAATGTCAGTGGTAAACATATACACTTGAGAGGACGAAGAGTATGGTGTGAGTTGTCTCCCCTTGATTGCAATATTGAGTGAAAAATGAACTGGGTATAAATTTGGAAAGTGATTCATGTTACACAATAGGCAGGATGGTGAAGGAGATAGATATGACATAGTTACACATTTTAAGGTTCCTAGGAACTAAACTGGCCTTCATTCTAAAAAAACATACCGGTTCTTGCTTATTATGAAATAAGCTTCATCACATTCAGTTGTGTAAGTTTGATATTTGCCATCCAAATACAGCAAAATAAATAACAAATGTCTAATTTTGGACCAATAAATGTAATAATTTCTGCATTTGACATCCTTTAGAAGAGACAGACAGTCAGCATATTATGAAGTCTATTTCACGGTATGGCTGTACAACATCAATATCACACATAGGACATATTATGTACAATAAATATATTCATCGGGGTCATGGTATATTATGATATAATAAAGAGTAATATATGCTGAACAAGATGTGTCAGGGATTATGAGTATTTATGTGGATATTCTTTGTGTGGTGAAGACTGAGCACACAATTTCAAAATAACATCCCGGAAAATATTCTTGATCCCCAACCCTAACCAGAGACCATATAATAGATTATAATATTATATGGTCTCTGCCCTAACGTATCTAGTTACTCTTTTGAAGCAACATTGTACATAACATATTACACAATTCAAAATATATTGGATATATGATGATTCCATATGTCAGAAAATATGTTAAATATGGATATTAATCAGAGCATGGCCTCAATATGTCAAACTGAATAAGTCACTGATATATGCTGCAACCTGATTGGTTGGAAAGTAGTAGAATTAAATGGGATTTGATGTCCAGATATCAAAGATGAGAATTCCAATATTTTTCAAGTTACATATTTTTTTCTTTTCTCAGTGGCAATACAATGTGTTTTGGTAAACATTTTCTCAGCTTGTCACATGGAAGCGGGTGAGGTTTTGATTACCTTTTACAAAAATATTAAAAAAGCAACTGTTAGATTTCTTCATTCAAAATTTACAGATATGCCAGTCCACGAATAACTGAAAAAATAACAGCATTGTTTCTTCCACTTAATCTGACTAATTTAGGTAATGAAAAATGTATCTTCAAAGTTGGCCATTGGAAACGTAGACTCTTGAACAGTTCTTATCCTTATTTCAACCAACGACTCGAAGCTTTTGATCTGTTCAAGTAATTATAACAAAAGGCCTGAGGACTCAACAATATCTGGAAGTATGACCCACTGTGACCATTACAGTACTGTTAGTTTATCTAATATAATTAGGTTAGTTTACATTTACAAATATACACAACACAAAATATATATATTTTTTCCATATAAGTAACATTTGCATGTAGAAGTTCCCATCGTGTTGTGCGTGCTTCGGTCTTGCTATCAACATGACCTTGACCTCTATATCCTGGTGATGGAGGCTGTATGGGACACGACTGTGAAAGCGTTGGGGTCGGCCGGGACAATCTGCGGCTGCAATGTCCTCGTTCCTATAACACGCTGACGATGTCTGTCTTCCGCTCTCATCTTCTTTTCCAACTTTTTCGCTTCTTTCAGTTTCCGTGACGACAACCGAACGGGCTGCGACAGACAATGGTGATGCATTTGATCAATTCATGTCAGGAATATATATACTCAAGTCATTGGTTACTCAAATAACAGGAATAGACACTCATATATTCTGTGGGGGGCAGGTGGTGTTCATTTGTTGTTTAATGCCGCATTCATCAATATTCCAACAATACATGCAAAGGGGTTGAAATATCGCTATTATTTCCAGGCTCACCCACCCTACCCTCGGTCCTTATGCTGACCGCCTCCTTGGTCTTGAGGTAGAGCATCCTCCCGGAGAGTGTCATACCAAAATATGTTAAAAGATGGTACTTGTTGTTGCCCTGTCTGGCGGTCGGAATTAAGGGGCTTAAACATGGACTGGTCGGCTCGGAGTCAGTATACTGTGTCTGAGTGGGGTATTCATGTTAAACTGCGGCATGGTATCTCAGTGCGCTTGCACTATAAATCGGCATCAGTCCAGACTAGTAAAAGCGTGTGCTCGCACGCACGTCGAATATATGAGTGCGATAATCTTGGACGTTACGTTAAACCCAATTTCACCTCACCCCACCTTATCATGCTAATCCATACAGAGAGAGTGTTGAATATGGTCGTAGCTGATACAGGTAAATGAAACAATCTAGAGTGGATGACAAGGGTACCCTAAGTTACAAGACAAGCTTGCCGTGATCAATTACTGCAGTGTATGTCAAACAGACAATTCTTATATTATTTAACAACCCACCCACCCACCCTCTCCCATATGATGTTTCAGTTATTCTAGCTGTAACCAACCCACACTCTTATTCTTAGAACTGCAGAAGGAAATTTACACTCACACAGCTTTGTAAAATCTTTAGAAAGTCTATGGGGACCTTCAGCCCAAATAAAACCCATTTTACTTTCATTTGCCCATTAAAACAGGTTGCTGACTTTTTAATAATTTGATAAGAAATAAGAACACTTTACATCTGTCTTTACGCATCATGTGCTGTTCATGCATGATGGGAAATTTCATTGTGATCAAATGTTGCGTTCAGATGCAACGCCACTGTATTGTAAATGTACACCTCAACGATAGCGGCATTCAAATCATCATTGTAGGAAGAATTTTCAGTACTGTGTTTTAGTACTATGCTGGTGTCTGAACCTCAGTTGGACACTGGTCAATATGACCAAACAGAGCTGCGTTGGGCTTCCAACCAACATCAATCTGTCACGTTCTATAACTGATGTATATATATATATATTGTTCAAAGAGGTGTTTTATCCAATTCGCTCATTTCTGAATCCTACCTGTGTTGGTATGGCAATCAGCTTTGGCCGAGCACCGCCACGATCGCTGTTGAGGGATCCGTATCCAGAGCTGCCGCCGAGACTGTCGTCCCGAAAGTGGACACGTTGACCCTTCCTGCTGGATGTGGAGTTGGAGATGCTGGTGGCGCCAAACACTCGCAATCCGGTGCCACTGTCCGACCAGATCCCACTGTCTGTCGATGTGCGCTGAGATGACATGGAATCGGTGTCTTCTGCCGATGAGGTTGAATCTGTGTTGAAGTATTTGTCATACAATGGATGGTGTTATCAAGATCTAGCAGAACTACTTTTAATATGCTTCATACGTGAAGCCATGACTACTTGCTCAAACACGAGTCATCAGAAGATGACATGAGCAAAAGGGACCACTACAGCCCCTGGAAAATACATGTACCAAGTTCGGATGAAAAATCGTTCACGGTTTTCAAGTCATGCTCAGGAAACGAAAAGCGGACAGACCAGATGACAATATCCCCCCCGCATCATTTGTCGTGAGGATAAAAACAAGTTTCCAACATTAAATATTCCCCAAAATGTGAGTGTTTATGTTTACAAACATGGCAGTACTCATTTGTCACTATTTTCAAATTTGGAAATTTCACTTGGACTTTATAAATGTGGTTTCTCAAGTTAATTTATTGAATAAAAATATGCCTTTATGTCAATTACATGATGGAGAAATCACACAAATCTGTTGATTCTGGGAGTTGCTTCATGGAGTTGCTTCTCTCTGACTTAAACCATATCATGGTCAAAAAATACTTTTCTGTAATTTTGCATAATGACCTACAGTTGAGTCAGTTTTACTTGTTTAAAATGCATGTTCAGAACAGCCAGTGAATTCTTGGCTCAGAATCACTGCAAGAACAATAGCATGACATCATCATAATGGGTTACTATTCACTTACGGTCTTTGTCTGTGAGCTCCATCACCTGCATAAGGTGAGCTATGGCTGCGTCTGCATCATAGCTGCAGTCTACCAGCGTCTCGCGAATCATGGTCAGGTCCTGAAGCCAACATCAGTAAGTCATGAACAGTTTTTGTTTGATTGTTTGTTTTTTGTTTAACGCTACACTTAGCAATATTCCAGCTATATAACGGTGGTCTGGACCAGACAATCCAGTGATTGACATCATGAGCATCGATCCACTCAATTGGGATAGATAACATGCATCAACCAAGTCAGTGAGCCTGACCATCTGATCCCGTTAGTCGCCTTTTACGACAAGCATAGTCGCCTTTTACGGCAAGCACGGGTTGCTGAAGACTTATTCTACCCCGGATCTTCATGGGTCTCATGAACAGTAACACACTGCATGTGAAAGTCCATTGGCTATAGGTGTGTTACCTGTGAAGATCCGGGTTAGAATTGGTCTTCAGCAACCCATGCCTGTCGTAAAATGCGACTAACAGGATTGGGTGGTGAGGCTTGCTGACTTTGTTGATGCATGTCATTGATCCCAATTGTGTGTAACGATACTAATGATATCAATCACTGGATTGTCAGGTCCAGACATTATTTCCAGACTGCCGTCATACAGCTGGAATATTGCTGAGAGTGGCATTAAGCAACAAACAAATATGAGTGTGTAATAATAAAATGATAATAATAATAATAATAATAATAATAATAATAATAATGCAATCTCTATTTTCCTGAGGCAAGGGAGTTAACTGACCATAAAAGTCCAATTTCCACCCTTGCCGAACCAGGTTGGAATTATGGAATTATGTGTTGGCTGCACTAACAACCCGGTTGATAAACAACATGGCGACAGCTGTACAGATAACGGTCGATGGCAGGATTTGCAGAGCATGTGTTCTGTCAACTGGGTGTCGACAGATATTTTCCAAATCTTTTCATGTTTTTAATCAAGCTGCTCATGTGATTTGACACACTTTGTGAGATAAGACCCATTTTGTCACAATACAGATCTTGATGACTGATCATATCATCTTGTCTGGGCGCGGCTATTTTAGTTTGAAGCAAATGCAAGTGATATGAGATGTGGAATCTGATTGGTCAAAAGGATGGACATGGTAATAGCCACTGGTGGTTCTACGATCAAGCCCATATATTCCATCCCAGTTCAGGAAAGGGTGGAAACTAGACATTTATAGTCAGATAACCCCTGGCCTTGAGAAGATGTGCAATCTCGTAAAAATGAAATCATCTACTTTTCTGCGTATATACACATCATGGTGGAGGAATGGTCACGGGTATTTATCATTTTAGATTGGACACATGCTACGCTGAATAAAGGTTAGGCCAGTCCAAATTCAAGACTGAGAATATGGTAACTACTGGCACAGACATTGATAGACCTGAGGGGCAAATATCAGCTTCTGACAATACATTGTACCAAGATGTGTGTGTAGAATGTCCTCTACGTACCTGACACTTTGTGGCTGCTACAACCTCATCTTCTATGGCCTGACACCCACGGATGGCTCGCACATATCCCTCACCATCCTTGTGGGTCTCTGTGTAGCCGTTCATCCAGCTGGGAGGGCTCACCTTGTCGGACTCGTCCTGGACACAAACCAATAGTTACTCATCAGAAGTCAGTTACCATGGTTACTGTATCTTATTGGATTGTTTATTTATTGTTTAATGATACACTCAGAAACAAGGCAAAAAGTGAGCAGGACTCACTAATACCCCGACGTCGACTGAAGAACAATTTTGATATTTGAGATACAGTCAAACCTCGTTATCTCAAACTCCGTTATCTCAAATGTACTGACATCTCAAACCTACTGTTAGGTCCTCACTGCCTCTCTACCGGTATATTAATACTACACATATAAATGACTGACTAAAAAGAGACTGCTGCTATGCCTAAGGTACATGCACAATGTACATAATTTGTCACAGTCCCATTGCCTGTGAAAAACATTCTATTTTGTCACCACATGCATGTGATGTGTCCTTAATTTCTTGTGTATGCAAAGTATTCCCATGAATCTATAATACTGTTCTTACTGGATCTGTCTGTCTGTCTGTCTGTCTGTCTGTCTGGATATTTATGCCTTGTTATTTTGAATCTCTGGATATCTCAAAGCTAAAAGACTGCCCCTAATCTAACATAGGTCCAAGGGATGGGGGGCAGGCAATAGAGTGCTAGTGACCTGTTCTAACCCAGGTCTTAATGGGGGCAGGCAATAGAGTGATGGCGACTTTTTTAAACCAGGTCTTAATGGGCACAGGTAATAGAGTGACGGGGACTTTTCTAACCCAGGTCTTAATGGGGGCAGGCAATAGAGTGACGGGGACTTTTCTAACCCAGGTCTTAATGGGGGCAGGCAATAGAGTGATGGCGACTTTTTTTAACCAGGTCTTAATGGGCACAGGCAATAGAGTGACGGGGACTTTTCTAACCCAGGTCTTAATGGGGGCAGGCAATAGAGTGATGGCGACTTTTCTGACCCAGGTCTTAATGGGCGCAGGCAATAGAGTGACAGGGACTTTTCTAACCCAGGTCTTAATAGGGGCAGGCAATAGAGTGCTAGTGACCTATTCTAACCCAGGTCTCAAGGGGGCAGGCAATAGAGTGACGGGGACTTTTCTAACCCAGGTCTTAATAGGGGCAGGCAATAGAGTGCTAGTGACCTATTCTAACCCAGGTCTCAAGGGGGCAGGCAATAGAGTGACGGGGACTTTTCTAACCCAGGTCTTAATAGGGGCAGGCAATAGAGTGCTAGTGACCTATTCTAACCCAGGTCTCAAGGGGGCAGGCAATAGAGTGTATGGGACTATTCTAACCCAGGTCTCAAGGGGGCAGGCAATAGAGTGTATGGGACTTTTCTAACCCAGGTCTTAATAGGGGCAGGCAATAGAGTGTATGGGACTATTCTAACCCAGGTCTCAAGGGGGGCAGGCAATAGAGTGCTAGTGACCTATTCTAACCCAGGTCTCAAGAGGGCAGGCAATAGAGTGTATGGGACTTTTCTAACCCAGGTCTTAATAGGGGCAGGCAATAGAGTGTATGGGACTATTCTAACCCAGGTCTCAAGGGGGCAGGCAATAGAGTGACGGGGACTATTCTAACCCAGGTCTCAATGGGGGCAGGCAACAGAGTGATGGGGACTTTTCTAACCCAGGTCTCAATGGGGGCAGGCAATAGAGTGACGGGGACTTTTCTAACCCAGGTCTTAATAGGGGCAGGCAATAGAGTGCTAGTGACCTATTCTAACCCAGGTCTCAAGAGGGCAGGCAATAGAGTGTATGGGACTTTTCTAACCCAGGTCTTAATAGGGGCAGGCAATAGAGTGTATGGGACTATTCTAACCCAGGTCTCAAGGGGGCAGGCAATAGAGTGACGGGGACTATTCTAACCCAGGTCTCAATGGGGGCAGGCAACAGAGTGATGGGGACTTTTCTAACCCAGGTCTCAATGGGGGCAGGCAATAGAGTGACGGGGACTTTTCTAACCCAGGTCTTAATAGGGGCAGGCAATAGAGTGCTAGTGACCTATTCTAACCCAGGTCTCAAGGGGGCAGGCAATAGAGTGATGGGGACTATTCTAACCCAGGTCTTAACAATGCTTAATAGGGGCAGGCAATAGAGTGCTAGTGACCTATTCTAACCCAGGTCTCAAGGGGGCAGGCAATAGAGTGACGGGGACTTTTCTAACCCAGGTCTTAATAGGGGCAGGCAATAGAGTGCTAGTGACCTATTCTAACCCAGGTCTCAAGGGGGCAGGCAATAGAGTGACGGGGACTTTTCTAACCCAGGTCTTAATAGGGGCAGGCAATAGAGTGCTAGTGACCTATTCTAACCCAGCTCTCAAGGGGGCAGGCAATAGAGTGTATGGGACTATTCTAACCCAGGTCTCAAGGGGGCAGGCAATAGAGTGTATGGGACTTTTCTAACCCAGGTCTTAATAGGGGCAGGCAATAGAGTGTATGGGACTATTCTAACCCAGGTCTCAAGGGGGGCAGGCAATAGAGTGCTAGTGACCTATTCTAACCCAGGTCTCAAGAGGGCAGGCAATAGAGTGTATGGGACTTTTCTAACCCAGGTCTTAATAGGGGCAGGCAATAGAGTGTATGGGACTATTCTAACCCAGGTCTCAAGGGGGCAGGCAATAGAGTGACGGGGACTATTCTAACCCAGGTCTCAATGGGGGCAGGCAACAGAGTGATGGGGACTTTTCTAACCCAGGTCTCAATGGGGGCAGGCAATAGAGTGACGGGGACTTTTCTAACCCAGGTCTTAATAGGGGCAGGCAATAGAGTGCTAGTGACCTATTCTAACCCAGGTCTCAAGGGGGCAGGCAATAGAGTGATGGGGACTATTCTAACCAAGGTCTCAATGGGGGCAGGCAATAGAGTGATGGGGACTATTATAACCCAGGTCCCAATGGGGGCAGGCAATAGAGTGATGGGGACTATTCTAACCCAGGTCCCAATGGGGGCAGGCAATAGAGTGATGGGGACTATTCTAACCAAGGTCTCAATGGGAGCAGGCAATAGAGTGTTTGGGACTATTCTAACCCAGGTCCCAATGGGGGCAGGCAATAGAGTGATGGGGACTATTCTAACCAAGGTCTCAATGGGGGCAGGCAATAGAGTGATGACCTATTCTAACCCAGGTCCCAACAGGGTTCACTGTACTGCAAGAGGGATGTTGTACCTGTGTGACAGCTGAGAGGATTTTCTGCATCAGGATGTAATGACAAAAAATCATGACCAGTGAGTCGAGAAATAGATCGTATCATGGCCAGTGTATCAAGGTATGTATCATCCAGTTGCCTTCAGTATCGTTTCGCTTCTAATGTGCAGTGGATGCTGTCATGGTTGGGGGAGCAGCACAGAAAGATATGGCGTCTTGGACAGTAAGGATTGGACAGTCGAGGAGCAGTACCTGTATTCTGATGTTGGCAGGTGACTCTGTATTGTCGTTGAGCTTCCTGACACTGGAGTAGTGGTCGCCGTTGTGGTAAGAGATGTGGAGCTGCCTGGCATTGCTGTTGGCAGAGCCAGTGATCTGCAGGACAAACATATAGTGCCATTCACTCAACATGCACAGTAGCTAGGATTTGATGTAAATGAGCATCCTCTGTATCTCCATACTCGCATTTCCGTAAACCTATACTCGCCCCTGGATCCATTCTGGATCGCATATGAACAGTATGACCTAATTAACATCAATTCATTTTCGGATGCAACACCATGAATACTGCTACGAAAGATGATACATGTCTGAAATAGTTTCCGCTCAAGTATTCCTAACCCAAAGTCATAAATAAAACTCATACACATACATAGATTATTGTGACACAGAAGCATACTATAATCTGAACTAGGTATTTTATTCTACGATCAGGAGTAGAATAGGTCTTCAGCAACCCATGCTTGTCGTAAAAGGCAACTATGCATTGTCGTAAGAGGCGACTAACGGGATCGGGTGGTCAGGCTCGCTGACTTGGTTGAAGCATGTCATTGATCCAAGTTGCGTGGATCGATGCTCATGTTATCAATCACTGGACTGTCTGGTCCAGACTCGATTATTTACAGACCACCGTCATATAGCTGGAATATTGCTGAGTGCGGCGTTAAACAACAAACCAACCTTAAATTGTCCAGTGTTCATCCAAATTATTATTACTTTTCCTACACCACTGAAGACAAGATATAATTTTCCAGGTGTTTTAAATATTTTGAACACTCGTGACCAACCTGTTTGGCTGTAACTCTCATTCTGTCCAACTTCTATTTCTATTCTCATACTCCTGTGCCAAACTCATTTGAGTGTACGACACCTCACTTACATCTTGACATTGTTTTCTGTAGATTAGCATGTAGATTTGACAAGGAAAACTTATTAGTCTCAGGCTTTGAACGAGTGGTTTAATTAGGAAAGTGGCTGACAAAGAAAGATTGGTAACAATGACTGATTTCACTGTGAAACACTGTTTAGCTTGTCTAAGATTTTCTTTTATTTAAATTTATCGCTGAAATATTGTAGACGGTGGCACAAAACAACATTACTTGTTACTTTAACTAGTTATCTGTATATTCTGACATTATCTGACAACAAACACTCACCATGAGGTGCTTGGCATCCAGCTGGTGGATCACGATGTTCACTTGATGCAGTCTGGCAAAGGACACAATTGCATCATTTCCGGCATAGACTCCAAGTTTCTTGAGGTTTTGTACTGAAAACACACAAGTCAAAATAGTCACTGCATGATACAAAGAAAAGCTGAAACACATTATACTTGCTGGTGTCAAATCATCATGATGTGGGCAACATGGACAAAGGGAGGTAACTCTGTCTGGCCAAGCTCACATATCAAATGACCAGTGACCCTAAAAGCAAAATTACTACTGAAACCAATGTACCTCTGCAATAAAATAAGATATATAGATAATGTTTGATAACATGCGCTCTAACATGAAATCCATAAAACATGTTAAAATGGAGCTGACTAAAGTGAAAACAATGACTTATGTCAGAATCAGGCGATATTAAAAAGGACTGCATCAGACTGTTCAAAAGCCAAGAGGACAAGTTCATGATACAATAGGAATTGCAAATTACAATTCTCCTCCTGGCCATGCTAATCAGTCCAGTATTATTATCAATCTGCTAATGATGACATACCCAGACATACCGTACTTGCCACTGAAAAAACAGTTAAGTCTCACCATTTATTGCAGAATTAAAGCGTGTTTCCAGAAATGATGTTGAATGAATAAAATATCAAATACACAAGTTGATAAAAGCGGAAAATCTCCAAGGCATGCTGAGGAGTTTTTCCACTTCGATCAGCGTCATTATTTGTCCAACTCTTTCAATCGGTAGACGGTAATAAGAAGTGTCTTAAGTGTAGAAAATACTGGCTTACAGCTTCAGTAGCAGAGCCACTAGTGATGTCATTTGATTGAGACGTCATGGTAACAATGACATCACAGTGGTCTGCATGTAGATATGGCTTGATCACACCCAAGCGATATCTCCTGTGGGAGCCAGTTTGGGATGATAAAAATGGATCCATAGAATGCTCGCTGATGTTTCTCTTTGACTGACAGCAAACATTACATTTGAATGAGATTTTTAGCATGGTTTACCACCTTGTCTGACAAGATCTCTGCCCAAATCCATGAGGGTGGGTATGATGCGGACAAACCACTGATCATAACCTGGCTGAATCTGGGATTCCAGTCACAATCAGCAGATCCTTGCTTGGCCAAGGGACACAACTCAGCACAGAAACAGAAAACTTACTGTGAGTATCAAATGGAATGTCATCCTCCATGAAGGGTTCAAAGTCGTCTCGGTGTTCAGCCATGTAGCGGACGACATCCTGACGATGACGGAAGTGGTTGCGACAATGTCCCTCCAACTGATCCCCAAGTGCACGAAACAAACAGTTTCTGAAAACAAATAGATATTTTTTATAAACATACAGCTTGTTCCCAATGTGTTGTTATGCACAGCTATAAGTAGAGCGCCCATTTTACTGTGGGGGACATGAAGTGGGATGACCGATCATGCTGATTCTGCTTTATTTGTGTGTGTGGCTGCTTGCACTAGTCCGCACTAATCCCGGTTTTGTAGTGCCAGTCCACTGCCAGGCCACAGTTTGACAATGATGCACCACTCAGACACATTACACTCAATCTAAGCCAACCAGTCCTTGCTTTCAGCCCTAACGCCCAGGCGAGGTAACATGTTACAAATACCATCTGATAAATATCCTTTGGTATGACACATTTACCGCCCAGTCTAAATGAAAGAGGCAGGTTTCTTGAGCCAATCAGATGTCAGTTTTCTAAATGTTTCCATTTCTTTACCACCTTGATTCGGAAATTTGTATCTTAAGAAATAATAACCGCCACAGAACACAAATCAACCCTTGTTAGTACATCCTTTGAAGTTCAACTATCTATGCTGCAACGATCAGAATCGATCATGTATAAAATATCCATAATACTATAACAGTATGGCTTCATGTTTTTGCATTTGGAACTCCCCAACAATATTCGTATAACGTGGACATCTGACAAAGAATTGTGAACAGTATCTATTTTATAGTTGTATTAAAAAGCTTTATAATTAATTGTGCAAAAGAGAAAATGTAAAAATTTATTAACCATGTTAACTGTGGTAATAATCGTCATAGAAGTTGCCTTTTTAAAACATGTCCAAATATTGTTTTTTTTGTGTTGTAAGGATTAAAGTAAACAATTAAACATATCAAGGTTGTCTTTTTTGGAAAATGACTTAAATTCACCCAATAACTTATCGGCGTCCTGCTACCTGGCACAAAGTGGAAACCATTGTGCAACATGAGAAATGTTAAATTGGTCTAGTCAAATATATGAATTGCAAAGATCCACTTTTGGAATTCCTGAATTTAATCACCATTATCACATGACACGTACCTTCAGTACCATCCCCTCCATCTCTGACCTTGTCACAGCCATTACTTAAACACGACACCCCTCAGTACCTTCCCCTCCATCCCTGACCTTGTCACAGCCATTACTTCAACATGTCACCCCTCAGTACCTTCCCCTCCATCCCTGACCTTGTCTCAGCCATTACTTCAACATGACACCCCTCAGTACCTTCCCCTCCATCCCTGACCTTGTCTCAGCCATTACTTCAACATGACATCCCTCCATCCCTTCCCCTCCATCCCTGACCTTGTCTCAGCCATTACTTCAACATGACACCCCTCAGTACCTTCGCCTCCATCCTTGACCTTGTCTCAGCCATTACTTCAACATGACATCCCTCTGTACCTTCCCCTCCATCCCTGACCTTGTCACAGCCATTACTTTAACACGACACCCCTCCATCCCTGACCTTGTCACAGCCATTACTTTAACATGACACCCCTCAGTACCTTCCCCTCCATCCCTGACCTTGTCTCAGCCATTACTTCAACATGACACCCCTCAGTACCTTCCCCTCCATCCCTGACCTTGTCTCAGCCATTACTTCAACATGACACCCCTCAGTACCTTCCCCTCCATCCCTGACCTTGTCACAGCATTACTTCAACATAACATCCCTCCATCCCTGACCTTGTCACAGCATTACTTCAACATGACACCCCTCAGTACCTTCCCCTCCATCCCTGACCTTGTCTCAGCCATTACTTCAACATGACACCCCTCAGTACCTTCCCCTCCATCCCTGACCTTGTCACAGCATTACTTCAACATAACATCCCTCCATCCCTGACCTTGTCACAGCATTACTTCAACACGACACCCCTCCGTAACTCCCCCTCCATCCCTGACCTTGTCACAGCCACTACTTCAACATGACACCCCTCAGTACCTTCCCCTCCATCCCTGACCTTGTCACAGCATTACTTCAACATGACACCCCTCAGTACCTTCCCCTCCATCCCTGACCTTGTCACAGCCATTACTTTAACAGCAGAAACTTTCCACAAGATGCTACCCACAAAGTAGTTGTCATGTTTCATCACAATCACACAAAAGACTCCAGCCATCCCTCTGAACTTGTGTACACACGCCTCTTACCATGCTTACCCTATCTTGGAAACATTGTAAAGCCACTAGGTCAGCTATTGATGACATTCCCACCAAGACTTGTTCCTCTCATCTTTAGGCATATGGTTTCCTTACAAATCTTCTCAACAAGATATTAATGCATGTTAATGTATTTTTTCCTACCCAAACACTGCCGTGAAATGGGCCATACAAACATCTTTAAGTGAAGCCTTATGCCAGTTATGTTCCACGGTTGCAATTTCCAAACTGAAATGACCACCTCTGTGGTCTAGTGGTAGGGCGTCCGCCCGGAGAGCGGAAGGTCTGGGGTTCGATCCCCGTCCGCATTATACCAAAAGAAGATAAAAGATGGTTCTTGTTGTTACCCTGTCTGGCGCTCGACATTAAGGGGCTAAAACAAGGACTGGTCGGCTCGGAGTCAGTATACTGTGTCTGAGTGGGGTATTCATGTTAAACTGCGGCATGGTATCTCAGTGTGCTAGCACTATAAATCGGCATCAGTCCGGACTAGTACAAGCAGCCACACACACACACATGGATGCACGTCGCTATATAAGTGCAATAATCTTGGACGCGACGTTAAACCCCATTTCACCTCACCTCCAAACTGAAACAGAGGTCAACCCAGAAATCGGTCGCACAGAACTACATTGTGAAGTCAGTACATGACCACACATGATCAATGAATAATGAATAAAATAATATTGAAATACAGTAAACATAGTAAAAGGATGACAATCAAATACAATACAAAAGGTCAAATAAGTGGCAGCAGCAGTATTCAGGTAACCATGGTAACAGGCTTATAATTAATATCCCACAAATGTCCAGAATTTTGTCCGCCTAATGTCTTGAAACTGACCTGAATGAATCCAAACAGTGTTTGAAGTTGACAGGAAGTTGTGTTAAATTGAATTTTAAGGCTTTTTCAAGGCAGATTCAAAATCAACGTCCCATGCTATCGGGGTACAATGACCATGATGACCACTCAATCCCCATTTTAGTTGGCTCTGACAACAAACATGAAGTACTGGTGACCTATTGTGGAAACCTCACAAAGGCTCAAAACATTTAAATTTAAAAAGCTGTGTAGCAGCGTGTTCACTTAGTCCTAGGAATAAAGTTATCTTATTTAAAAATATATATCTTCAAAATAAACAATAATCATATCTCCATATAATCCTAATGGCGCCAAGAACAAGGTTTAATTTCTGGAGCTGAGGCAATCTAGACTTCCTTTCTTAATTTATAATCTCGGGTCTGGGAAACAAAATAAAGCATGCTGTCTTTTGGCATGTTTGGTAAACTAAAACATTTTACTCTATATGAACGTCACAAGGACTTACATGTAAAAAAAGGATCAAAATTCAAATGAAGTTTGCAACCCTGAATCGACTTCAACTTCAAATTTCTTCATCCATGCAAAACCAAAAGAAAACTAAATCTAATTTTGCTGGGCTAACTGTGTACATAACTCTACACTGGTCTATCTTGTCGCATTGCTGTTGTCTCTCCAACCATTGAAGCATTCGCCATATCATCAATGCATATGAATTATGTATATGCATGTATATACTACTGATCCATTGAACAGGGTTTAATCATGGTAACCATGGTAACACGAAAGTTGCACTATCAAAATTCAAGGAACCCCAAAGGGGAAAACTTTATTTTGTCCAAATTTGGATTTTTTTAAAAGTACATATTTTCATAGATTGAGTTGTATAATGAGCAAATGATGAGACAGCAATAATATAAAACAAAGCATTAAAACCTGTTCCTATTTATTTATCTTGTTATAAGTGAACACAGGTTGCTTCTTCAAAGCCATAAAATTAGTTTATATATATATTATTCTATATATATTAATACATTGTAACATGGGAAATATTTAGTTCTCAATCGGGAACTTTTTATTGACATTTGCTGCAAACATGGGGCCGAATATCGGCCTCTGAGGAGATTTAGATAAATCCCTGGAAATGTAATATTAATATTAATAAGTGACAAGGGGCTGTTCAGTGAACCTGTTTATGAATTCCATGCCGCCTGTGGTATGCAAAACTACAAGGAACACAACATCGCCATTCTAAAACACGGGAGCATACTGGACCGTGCTCTTTTCTTGTAGTAAGAACACATAATTATAGTCCTGCACATTGCTGAATTGGGTCCAAACATATGATCTGAATTTCAGACATGGGTGCTGGCAGTTTGACTTTCAATGTTGGCAGGGTAATATATACATGTCATATATATATTTGACATGATGCCAAATGTCAGCTCAGTGACCTTACAACAAGGTCAAGGCCATCACAACACGCTGACAGTGTAAAATAATCATTAATGTCATGTGTTTGGCCTATTTGTGAATAGTTAATCCAATGTCAGAATTCCAAAGTTAATAATAATTTCAACTTGAGATAATATTTTCATACTATAATCAAATAGAATAGATTCCCAGAGCCATTTTCCAAACAATAATTATAAATCACCAACATGTCCCTGTGTAAGTGCAATAATCATAGACGTGACATTAAACCCCATTTCACTTCACCTCACTCCTTTATGAACAAGAAATCATTGCATATAATTTATAATGTTATAAACCCATGTACTGACTGGAAATTCGAATGACTGAAAATATGAGCGAAGTCCTGAGATTCATAATATCACTTTCCTAATACAATCTGTACAACATGTACAATATGTACAATTTGGTGTAAATATATGCAATCTGTGCCAAATACTTTTGAATTGACCAGCCTAAACTTGGATTTGGTCTTTACTTTCAGTAGACTATTTAACTTTTTACTAGACACGGGGTTCAGACTAGTGGCTAAAATCAGACAGTACTTGTGAATGCAACTCAAACTTGAACAGAAAGAAAAGTTTTCTCCTTATGATCCAACAATGTTCAAATGCATGTTGACTTCAAAATATGTTTGAATACCTGACGACATTTTCATACACAGATAATATACGAACGTGAACTCATAATGTTTGAAACAAATCACATCAATACAGAATGCAGTGAAAACGTTTCTAAATTTCGGATAACATTCTGATCTACCAATGTTCAACCATGTGCAGATCTGCCACCACATCAACCAGTGTATGATTTGTTTCCAAACTTCACTGGCCGGGGAGGGCTTGTTCACAAAAAATGTTGCAAGCCCCCATTATATTTTAAGAGCCCCAAAACTCCTTATAAACTACGACCCATGAAGATCCGAGGTAGAATAGGTCTTCAGCAACCCATGCTTGTCGTAACAGGCAACTTATAAACGGGGTCTGATGGTCAGGCTCGCTGACTTGGTTGAAGCATATCATCGATGTCAATTTGCTGGTTTGATGCTCATGATATCAATCACTGGATTGTCTGGTCCAGACTCGACTATTTACAGACCACCGTTATACAGCTGAAATATTACTGAGTGCTGCGTTATACGACAAAGAAAGAAAATATTCAGGTGCTTGTTTGCAAGGTTAGGGATTTAATATTTATTTCCCCATATTCTACTTTTTCTAGAATAGTTATTTAACTATTGTCACCATGAAGACTGAAATGTTAAATTTACTTTGTCATGCTGGTGACTTCCTTGTTTTGGTATATTTTTTCTCCCCGATGTTTTAAGTAAGACTTTTATGAGGGTATTACAGTGTATGCCTTGTGAGAAACTAGATACCCGAGTATGTAATCGGCCATCACTCTGGTCATGGTCGGAGGATCATTGTAATCACATTGTCTGCAGATCACATCAGGGATGTGGGCTTCAGTCCTATGTACATGATGTATGTTAATCTGTTTATATGAGAGTTTGTTGAAAGACATCTTTGCCATTGTGGGCTGCTTGAGGATTGGATGTTTTACAAAGCGTGGTGTGTTGTCATGCTTTCAGTCATTGGTTTACCTGACCAGTGGTACATTTACAATTAATCCTAGTGCGGTGGAAAAAACTACAAAATGAAAATAACACCTTAATGACACCTTAATTGACTTGATGATTTGTACTTGACCCTAGTTTCAACTAGACCGTTGGGCAGCTTTAGGGAAATGTTACAAGCTCAAGTTAAGGCAGGCAGCTATTTCAAACCTTGACGTCAACAATGGTCAAGATGTTATTTTCTTGTTGTTCAGCTCTGTATGGATGATAATTACATAATTTAGCTGAAATATTGAATGTACTTAAAATATAAAGTTTGCTCAAGCAAAACATGAACTTTATCACAGGATAAAGCACATTTGGCATCTTTGTTCATCTGGCGAAGCATCTTTGTTCATCTAGCGAAGCATCTTTGTTCATCTAGCGAAGCATCTTTGTTCATCTAGCGAAGCATCTTTGTTCATCTAGAGAAGCATCTTTGTTCATCTAGCGAAGCATCTTTGTCCATCTTGCGAAGCATCTTTGTTCATCTAGCGAAGCATCTTTGTTCATCTAGCGAAGCATCTTTGTTCATCTAGCGAAGCATCTTTGTTCATCTAGCGAAGCATCTTTGTTCATCTGGCGAAGCATCTTTGTTCATCTAGCGAAGCATCTTTGTTCATCTAGCGAAGCATCTTTGTTCATCTAGCGAAGCATCTTTGTTCATCTTGCGAAGCATCTTTGTTCATCTAGTGAAGCATCTTAGAATGAAAAGACTGCAAGTAAATGCGTCAAGTTAGAGCCTGACATTGAAAACACCTGCCTTCCACGTTCCAATTCCATGGAGCTCAACCAACTGTTTCAAAATTACAAAGCCGTGAATATCTAATCGGGTAGTCATCAGTCTTCCCTAAAGATGGGATGACGCTCTCAGTCAACCTGAACGGCATACACAGACAGCATGGCTAACAGCTCCAACAACGATGTTATGTGATAAATGTAGGCTGAGCAAACCCGTCTTCAATGACCTATGTGTCTGAATAGCAAAGTGGTCACAATTTCTGTCACCTTTCCCTAAACAAATGCTCAAAGGTTAACATCATGTTGGTCTAGGGACTTTAACATTGGACATGCCCAGAAGCTGAGGCAAATCTTGCATGTCTAGAAAATTTTGACTTTAAAAGTTCAGCATCGTGACTCTCAAATTTAGATTTAATTAAGCTACTTTGGACATGATGGACATTGTTGTGTTACTGAGAATAAACATGATAAAGAGCATACTGAGCAAAAAGATTTCAGTGGTTGATGCATGTTATCGTATCCCAATTGCGTGGATCGAGGCTCATGATGTCAATCACCGGATTGTTACTGGTCCAGACTTGTTTATTTACAGACCGCCGTCACATAGCTGTAATATTGCTGAGTGTGGCGTTTAACAACAAACAAACAACATATAAAATGTTGTCTTGAATCAGTAACCAAAAAACTATTCTGCAACTAATGAAAATAAATTACCAAGCTCCTCCCCTCCATTATTAAAGGTTGGTACTCATGGTACTTTGGCTAGGAGGACGGGTGACCCAGGTCCTTGGGACGGGGGGATCCTCAGTAGGACCTGGATACCCACTAGACTACCTGCACCTGTGATAAATTGTTTAATGACTGTAACTTAAAACTCAATGGTTGCCCAACAAGTCGCAAATTTTCCATTACTTTTTGACTATGCAAACATTCCTTCTGACATTTATATGTTGAGTAAATGTACAGATGTACAGCTTCGCCAACGTCAGTCACAATTGAGCTTCACACATTGTGGGCCTGTAGGGGTTTGACCAGCTCTTTAAAGAAGCATGCGAGAAAATGCCTTAATCACCAGGTTTCCCTACCATCCCAAAAATGTTTTGAATGAAATATTTTCTTAAATTTCACAGTAACAAATCTGATGTTTTTGTGTACTTCTACAATTTCTCCCAGTAGGTTATTTGTAACAGTCCCATGACTACGAACATCCATGTTGTATGTGTTTGGATGCATGTGTCAGTCCTGTGATCATAAACGCCGTAGTGCTCGTCTCTGTCATGACAGACTTATAATGGGGACAGACTTATAATGGGGACGCTCCTATATATAAACTTTCATTGTGCTACAGTACACAGCTAATTCTTTACCTTCACACTCTGCAGTTGCTAATGGCATACAAGGGTTTGTCCGTGTGTACATTTCTATTGACCATGTTGACAATTATAGACTTGCATGTTTCCACCTGAGGATTTACAATGACAAGCTATCATCTTGTGTCATGTTTATTCTGTCTAGCCAATACTCATCATGCTAAAACAGGCAGGCTCTGTTTTATGGACGAGCGTACTACCCTGAGCTTGGCTCTTTGCATTATTTTCAGTGTGTTTTACTGTTACTGTGGCATGCTTATTGGACTGTTGCAAATTCTGGGGAAAAACATGAATTAGAAGATGAAAGGGTTTCTTTCTGTCAGAGTAAAGAGTGAGTTATGTGTAAACTACAACACTGTTTCAGGTACCGACCATTTCATTGTCTGGGATTTTTTATTGAGATCAGATATTTTTTTCAGCTGCAGCAGCAAAACCAGATATTTTATTAATTAATACATTGAGTCAAAACATTTCTTTCTAAAGAACACATTGCAACGATATGTCATTTTTGTGGCAGACAGTTTCTTTTTTTCCAACAAAATATAGCATACCGTATTCGACGTAATGAGCGCCCCGCTCTAATAAGCGCCCACAGCAATATTTGCTAATATATTGGCTAGTGAACAATCCCAATTAGCACCCCTTCCGATTGATCAATGAACACAAGACTTATTTATTCGCGTATAATACGCACTCGTGTGTTATATGCACCTTGAATTATCATCATTATTATGATTATGGGCAATTAAATTCTGGAATGATATATCTGTCGTACATAAACACTTCAGGCTGTCAGCATAAACCACGAAATTTATCTTTCAACTCTGTTTTTTTCCACCAAAATAATATTCTTATAACATGTATAAGAGCCACCTATTTCTAATTTCGAGAGCGCCAAGGGCGGTTATTACGTCGAATACAGTAATTATTTTTTCAAGAATTTTCGACAATTTATTTATTATTGATTATAAAATCCCACCCTCAACCTCACCTTCCATCCAACCCCTAACCCTGAGCTTTGGGTGGAAGTAATGTTTCCATATTTACTGGAATATCAGAACAATAAGTCACTTTGATATTCTAATTCCATACTTCATTATCAATGATTAAGTGTATAGTACTCCAAATAAGTTAAAGAACACTCAATTCTTTCATATTACTACAGTTAATCTGTCATGCATGACATATTAATTTTAGTAATGTGAAAGAATCAAAAGCTCTTAAACTTCTTTGGAGTATGAATACACAATAACTTCTTCTTTTGAGAAGTTCAGACTCCAGCCTTAGCCACTAGTCATGCTAGTCTGAAGCCAGAATCTCGTAAAATTCTTTTTGGTCTAGTAAGCATGGTAAGCTCAGCTAATAATATCCATATAATAAATAACAGTAATATGTGCAAAACAAGATGCTAAGAGCCAAGTTCAGTCAAGTGAGACTCAAAAAGTCTTGGTCCACTGACTGGTTACAGCATCAATTCAGAGTGTATCGCAGTTACCTTTGTTCCCCAAAACACAGAACCAATGTCTCAACATCACTCATGACAGTCACAAAAGCATCTTCATGATCAAGAAATTTGGCTGAATAGTCTCTCTCATATCATTCCTGACTTAATTACAGACAGTAAACTACGTTTATAACGAACACGCTTATAATGAACTTACCGATATAACGAACTTATTTTTTAGTCCCGGCCATTTGTTGCATATATGCCAGATATATGCATATAACGAACTACGGTTATCATAGATATTACGAACTGAAAATTAGTGACACCTTTGAGTTTGTTATAACCAGGGTATGAAACTCCCAAAAATTTCAGCCAGACCACAGGACAGCTGAAATACTTGCCAGCCCTGACCAAAACCTGCCTTCCCACCATCATCATATGTTTCTCAGGATAATTTAATTAAAAATATGAAAACTGATTACTTGTAGCATAAGCGCATTGCTAAATGTTAGGTTGTCTAAACGGGTTTTCTTTTTGGTTACATTTTATCATTCATCTTTATATTTGAATTAATGCTTATCATCGGGAAATATTTAGAATAGTTTCACCTATGAAATGTAACCCGACCGTCGGGCAGGGGGATTTGAAAATCTGGCAGCCCGAGTTGAAATCAACCCGTCTCGGAGGGTCGGGCAGGCAGGTATTTGGAACGCTGTTATAACCATAGTTTACTGTATTCATGGTATTAGTAACAGTTTCACTTCAACAAAGATGAAGCAGAGGCATCATCCACTTCCCCCTGAAACCTTGTTATAAGTTAACAATAACACAAAGATAAGAAGATATGAAAAACACTTTGTCATTTTGAGTGAGTGAGTATTTTACACTGCTTTTAGCAATATTCCAGCAATTTCAAGGCGGGACATCTAATAACGGTACTCTCTGATTCCAATGTTACAAACCTGTTTTCACATATCAGCAGGCTTACACAATTGTCTTGGGAGGATACTCAATTAAATACTAATCATGCTAATAGACACTGTTATCATTGTCTCAGAGAAACGCAATGTTCCTGAAAGAAATCAATAATTGTGTCTCATTGTACTACATATAGATAGATATACCACTACAACAAGTACATGTGACAGGCAATCTTAGGAAACAAAACAAAAGTAATATTTTGTTAACATCTTGTTTTATTTCAAGATGTTTTTTAGCATGTTGACTTCACCATGTTCACGTCTAAAACAAATTCGTTTTTTATGGAAAATCCCTGTGCCATGACCAAAGATTTCATAAAGTTTTTTATTTACGTTTACATGCCCAAACTGGAAAAGGTCACCAGACCATGAAGATAAGGTGAAATGGGGCATAACATAGCATTCAAGATTACTGCACTTATTTAGTGACATGGATGCACACTGCTAAATGCTGCAGTTTAACCTGGATACTCTCATCTAACTCACAGTAAACTGACTCCAAGCCAACCAGTCCTTGTTTTACCCCCTTAACCCCAAGCGCCAGGCAGGGTAACAACAAGTACCATCTTTAAGCGTGTTTGTTTTGTTTCACGCAGCCTGGTATCGAACCCTGTGCTACAGGCAGACTCTATGCACAAAGACCATGGAGGCAGTCCCTAGACCACTGAGCTTTATAAAAGCAGAAGCAGCCTTTTTAAAAAGGAAGGGTGCATTTTGTGATCCTACTTGCTAAACAAAGCTAAAGGCACCAATTCATTCTCCCTCTACATCTGTGATTCCACAGATCCTCTTTCAGAAATGTGGAACTGGGAATTATTCAAAGACCAAACACAGGGCATAATGATCATCAGGGCAATAGCCTGGTAGCCTGTTGCATGAACCGTTCGCTCATCCCACCAAAGCCCTGGGTTTGATTCCCCACATGTGAAGCCTACATCTTGTGTCCCTCACTGTATCATTGCTGGAACTTTTCTAAAAGCGTTAAAAACCATACTCACACACTCTTTAAAAGAGTCAACACGGTCCAAATTCAAACGCACACTACTGGCCGTATTCAGCAAACTTACAAATGAACGCTGTGGGACATATTCACCATGCAAGTGATAACCTGAACTGTCCATACGGTTGTCCTCATGTACTTGGCAACTACCGACTTGATGCTGACATTAATGAGGCAGTTAATCTCATGAACATGTTCAATGTGTGCCTGTGACATGTGTTACCGCAAAGTCACTCGCAGCGAGCTCAAAAAGTAACCACAAGACCAATCCTTTATGCCAGGCTTGACATTTGGCTAGAGTTGTTTAAAACAGGAACATGTGTCTCTTACAATTCTCAAACGATCAAAAGGCACAAGTTCACGATTAGTTTCCTGAAGAAATACTGTACGGTTTTCAAGATCTGTTCTGGAAATGGCAAGATAGGGCACAAGTCAAAGTTATTCCATGGAAAATAGATTATATATTTAAGTCCAAAGCTATCTAAGGCACAATTTCACCACTAGACCTATCAACATGATCTATGTGCAAAGTTTGATGAAGAAATATTGGACAGTTTTCAAGATCTGCTTCAGGAACGACATCTTGGACGGACATTGTCCATTTTAGTAACCTCCTGCAAACCGTGTTGAGGGGGATATCTATGAAAAGACTACCATTCAAAATATATGCATTTCCAGAACATGGGGAAGGAGTATTTTCAGGCTTTTGACCTGAACACACATCTCTGTGACGAGCAAACGCTTTAACCACTGGGCTACCACTACCAGTCTGCCCATGACTGTACAGGGATGCTATTTTCCATGATACAAATCCGACAGAAAATACCAGGACTGAGATTTCTCCTGTGAAAAGTAGAACTGTATTTATATTATGTAACAAAGAAATGTGCCCAGGGACATTCTAAAAACTTATTTTACTTTCCCAACCTTCAGTCAAAACATTGAAGTTCACCGAGTCTACACACACAGTAAACAGGTACATAAACACCTCTGAAATAACCAAAATTGTTTTCATACAAATAAAATAAACATGGAACAAATTCATTAGTTTCTTCCAGTAAAGCACTTTCCAGTTCTTCTGCCTCGTCAAAACAACACATTGAACCATAAAACCATAAAAATATGATGAGTAAGAATGGGAGTGACCAGAACGATAGAACCCACATCAATTCAATACAACACTTTATAAGAAACAGTGATATATTTCTGTAAATGTTTTCCCAACACAAAGCCTCCGACTATCCCTAAGATGAAGCGACCCTCCTCGGAGGGTGTGTCTGGTCTGTTTGCAAATGTTCAGCTTGAGTAAATATAAAGATCTACTCACAATAACCAGGCAGCCCTGCCTTACAATCTGAAATTTCTATAGCCCTGCGCACCTCGTCAACCTTCAGGTATTTAGGCTGCTGCTGTACAATTGTGTTATTTGCAGTCAGGTGAGGAGAAATGGAATTTAACGTTGTGATCAAGATTATTTCACCTACGTTGCGATGTCCACGCGTAGTCCATTAGCTTGTACTTGTAGATTTCACAGTTCCCAGCCAACAGACATATATTAATGAATGAGTGTGGGTGTTGATTTTAATTCATCATACACAATACACCCATGTATCGATTCTATTTTAATTCTGTATCGATTTTCAAAACGTAATATTTACTACATTTTCCAACAAGCTGCCAGATAACTACTCAGGGATATCATTCCTTTCCGTCCGTCAAGGAAACAAACTGCAGAATCTGATTGCATACTTCTTTCAAAATAAGCCTAAATTTACCAGTCACTGAAGGTGCACAAAAACCCATGATCATGTTGAGAGAGAATTTCACACAAAAAGAGTGCACATTACGAACATGAAGTATGACCATGATGACATGTATTGTGACTCGGTTATCGCGATAAGGCTAAAAAGGTGAGGTAGGCATTCCTGACAACCCTAATAAGTGGGTACAAGGTGAATGTTATACCATATGCTTTTCTTTACTAAAGGAGTGAGTGAATGTTGTTTAATGCTGCCATATTCCAGCAATATCGCAAAACCCTGTAAATAACTGAGGCAAACCAGTGGTGAAAAGCATGAGCAATGAGTCATGCTTCCCGGGTCACGATGACATACAGTTTGTAGCTATGCCCTGTTAAAACTGATTAGTTACCATAAAAGAAAACTTTTACTACATGACAGTGTTTTCCATATTGCTTGTAGAATATATTAGAAAATTGCTGACACAATTAGTGGTTAGAACATGTGTTTCATCTCGAACGTGTTTTCAGGCTAAAATCTATGTGGCTACATCCCTCTCATTTCCTTGATTTGTCCTTTCGCATTTTGCAGGACATCAAATAACTTTTTCCTGCTGCACCTCCACAGCATAACAAAACATTTGCCTCATAACCACATGGGGACATGGGTGGCCCAGTCGTCTAAGGCGCCGTGATTCGCTGTGCAGAGTTGCGTCCCTTGGGCACGCCAGAAACCTATGATTGTGGGTTCGAATCCCAGTTCGCCCCAATTAGGTTTCTAGGTTTGTCAGCACCATACCTGTGCTCGTGGGTTTCAGCGAAGTGGTAAACGTCTGAGACCTGCATCACTTCTGGCTTTCCTCCCACATTTAGCTGACACGCCGCGATATAACTGGAATACTGTTAAAAGCGGTGTTAAGCCCAACTCACTCACTCAATGGTACATTTATTATAGGATCATCATGTCTGTGACACTGCAACTGGTGGTGTGCACACCCATGGGTGTTGATTTAGTGAGTATTATCTCACGTTAATTTTACTGTATGGTTATCAAATATAACTGCTGTGGTCGATGATGTAACTGGAATACTGTTAAAATTGGCGTAAAACCAAACTCACTCAGTCACTCATAACTACATATGGATATTGGAATCAATCCAAACATTACCATGATTACAGTACAACAATGTAGACGTCGTTAACATGTGCAATAACAGCAACATGTTCAATAGAAGTACACAGAAAACCTGAAACACAACTCTATCATGTCAGGCTAATAGTACCATCTGTAAAAGTAATTACGATGGCATTGATTATGTCAGTCCATTACTGATAATCCATGGCACATGGCACATCTCATACTAAAGTATGGATCAGATATCCAGTGACATATGCGTTGGGGTAGCCTCGTGGTTCCAAAAAATAAAGTGTTTGCTTGTCGTGCCAAAGACCCAGCTTCTATTCCCCACATGGGTGCAATGTGTGAAGCTCATTTCTGGTGTCCCCCACCATGGTATTGCTGGAATATTGTTCAAAGCCACGAAAAACAATACTCACTCACTCAAATTCTCTATAAATTCAGAAGGAATGTGCGCTTTGTCAGAAATAAAAGTAAACATAAGCAATTTGTAACCATGGAATTTTATTATTATTGTCTTTAAACAATGTATCACATGACTTACCACAAGTCATGTGGGTAACCGGGTCCTACTCAGGACCCACCCGACCCAAGTACCCAAGTTACCTGTCTCAGCCCTACCAGCCATCCCAGCAGGCTAATATCATCCCCATCAGTTTCTCTGTACAAAACCTGTGCTGGATGTTATACCCACATTGACTGTTGGAGAGCTCTTGTAAGAGGACACCAATGCCTGACAATAATAAATATTGGCCTTGACATTGTAAGAGCCATTATTGCCATGATTATACTATGTGGTATTTTTAACAAGCATTATGGCAATCTGTCACCTGATATGACAAGCTTTTCACCAAGCTCTGACAAGGTAGAATCATGGTTGGCGGTAATGGCATTGCTTTCCAGAGATTTTGCTTTTAAGTACCTGACACTGCCGCTGGCTATATGTTAACAACATATCTCAAGCATGACATCCGACACGATAAGGCAGTGGTATAGAGATGATGTAAAGCTCTGACCCACTCTAATGTACTCGATGAAGACCCACTTTCATGGACGCTATGAAGACCCACTTTCATGGACGCTATGAAGACCCACTTTCATGGACGCTATGAAGACTCACTTTCATTGACACTATGAAGACTCACTTTCAAGGACGCTATGAAGACCCACTTTCACAGATGCTCTGAAGACCCACTTTCATGGATGCTATGAAGACCCACTTTCATGGACGCTATGAAGACCCACTTTCATGGATGCTATGAAGACCCACTTTCATGGACACTATGAAGACTCACTTTCATGGATGCTATGAAGACCCACTCTCGGCCACACTATGAAGACCCACTCTCATAGACGCTATGAAGACCTACTTACATTGACACTATGAAGACTCACTTTCATGGATGCTATGAAGACCCACTTTCATTGACACTATGAAGACTCACTTTCATGGATGCTATGAAGACCCACTCTCGGCCACACTATGAAGACCCACTTTCATGGATGCTATGAAGACCCACTCTCGGCCACACTATGAAGACCCACTCTCATAGACGCTATGAAGACCCACTTTCATGGACGCTATGAAGACCCACTTTCATGGACGCTATGAAGACCCACTTTCATGGACGCTATGAAGACCCACTCTCAGGCACACAATGAAGACCCACTCTCACGCACACTATGAAGACCCACTCTCAGGCACACTATGAAGACCCCCTCTCATGGACGCTATGAAGACCAACTCTCAGGCACACTATGAAGACCCACTCTCAGGCACACTATGAAGACCCACTCTCATGGACGCTTTGAAGACCCACTCTCACGCACACTATGAAGACCCACTCTCACGCACACTATGAAGACCCACTCTCAGGCACACTATGAAGACCCCCTCTCATGGCACTATGAAGACCCACTCTCACGCACACTATGAAGACCCACTCTCAGGCACACTATGAAGACCCACTCTCATGGACGCTATGAAGACCCACTCTCACGCACACTATGAAGACCCACTCTCACGCACGCTATGAAGACCCACTCTCACGCACACTATGAAGACCCACTCTCACGCACACTATGAAGACCCACTCTCACGCACACTATGAAGACCCACTCTCATGGACACTATGAAGACCCACTCTCAGGTACGCTATGAAGACCCACTCTCAGGCACACTATGAAGACCCACTCTCAGGTACGCTATGAAGACCCACTCTCAGGCACACTATGAAGACCCACTCTCAGGTACGCTATGAAGACCCACTCTCACGCACACTATGAAGACCCACTCTCACGCACACTATGAAGACCCACTCTCATGGACACTATGAAGACCCACTCTCAGGCACACTATGAAGACCCACTCTCACGCACACTATGAAGACCCACTCTCATGGACACTATGAAGACCCACTCTCACGCACACTATGAAGACCCACTATCAGGTACGCTATGAAGAACCACTCTCAGGCACACTATGAAGACCCAGGCACACTATGAAGACCCACTCTCGGCCACACTATGAAGACCCACTCTCACGCACACTATGAAGACCCACTCTCAGGCACACTATGAAGACCCACTCTCATGGACACTATGAAGACCCACTCTCAGGCACACTATGAAGACTCACTCTCAGGTACACTATGAAGACCCACTCTCATGCACACTATGAAGACCCACTCTCAGGCACACTATGAAGACCCACTCTCAGGTACACTATGAAGACCCACTCTCACGCACACTATGAACATGATGAAGACCTGGCATGTCTTCTCTCCTGACCCGTGTCCCATATCAATTCAAGCATTACATGTGATGGACTTTATATAGACTGATCTGAGCTTGATGGGCAAGAAGACATTTGGTACGCCTGAATGGTTATAAGATTGTATATACAGAATTAAACACAGGGCATTTGGCAAGGGACAATGCTTTAAAGTGGTGTGGCTTAGTGTTTATTCAACTCAGGCTCAGCAGGGATCTTCTCACTCAAAATTGTTCTGGTCAAGTCTTCTTTTACCCCAGGTACCTTATTCCCAAATCTCAATATTGTCTTTAAAAAAAGGAGTATTTATAAAAATCATAACAAATATAAGCGTTTGTACTATAATTAAACGAAACATTACTATCAGACCCTTACCTAGCCTGTCTCACTGTCCCTGAACCATTATTATTTTCCCTCCCGTCCAGCCCCAACTGTATTAATATAGCCCTAAACGAAGCAAGTCTAGATTTTCGACAGGTTTAGTTGGGATCCTTTTCCTAAAACAAATCTGTTTGTTCCTAACAAATCAAATATTTTCAGAGACTAAGTGTCAGTCTAACCCTTAGACTTACAGCTTACTGTGCACAATCAATAAGTGTCTATTTATAACATGCATAAATCTCCATGCAGAGATTGGCTTTTTGGACACTGAGAGATGAGTCTTAAATGCTCTGAGCTTAGAACAGACAGGACAGAGTTCAAATGGTAGCTGGTTCCATTCAATCGCTGCTGCAAATGAGAAGGACTTTTCTCCATTGCATTATTTCATGTTTAAACTATCATGGTACAACCAACGTGAGACTGAGTGATTGTTTTATGCTACACTAGGATTAACTGTAAATGTACCACTGGTCAGGTAAACCAATGACTGAAAGCATGATAACACACCACGCTTTGTAAAACATCCAATCCTCAAGCAGCCCACAATGGCAAAGATGTCTTTCAACAAACTCTCATATAAACAGATTAACATACATAGGACTGAAGCCCACATCCCTGATGTGATCTGCAGACAATGTGATTACAATGACCCTCCGACCATGACCAGAGTGATGGCCGATTACATATCGGGTATCTAGTTTCTCACAAGGCATACACTGTAATACCCTCATAAAAGTCTTACTTAAAACATCAGGGAGAAAAAATATACCAAAACAAGGAAGTCACCAGCATGACAAAGTAAATTTAACATTTCAGTCTTCATGGTGACAATAGTTAAATAACTATTCTAGAAAAATCAGAATGTGGGGAAATAAATATTAAATCCCTAACCTTGCAACCACTGCTTACAAATAGGCAAACAAGCACCTGCATATATTGTTTCTTTGTCGTTTAACGCTGCACTCAGTAATATTTCAGCTGTATAACGGTGGTCTGTAAATAATCGAGTCTGGACCAGACAATCCAGTGATTGACTTCATGAGCATCAATCTACGCAATTGGAATGCGATGACATACATCAACCAAGTCAGCGAGCCTGACCACCCAATTCCTGTTAGTTGCCTCTTGCGACAGGATCTTCACGGTTACTGATATGATACCAAGGTATTGTGGGCTAAACATGCTAAACATGCTAAAGGGAGGGGAGTTTTCTGGTCTGGGGGAGAGGTGATGCTCATGCACAATAGATAGTCTGTCTCAGTCCCTGAACCATATTATTTTCCCTTCCGTCCAGCCCTTTCTGTAAAGCAAAAGCACGAAATGAAGCAAGTCTAGATTTTCCTCAGGTTCTGAATCTATCATCTCACTGGGACTCTCTTTCAATTTTAATGGAGCTATTTAATTCTGTCAAGATTATATATTTTCAGAGACCCAGATGCATGTCAAAGCATTCATTGAGTTTTTTTCTGAATTTCTTTTTGTTATTGGGTTTTGTCTGCAGCTGTTCTCGTTCTAGCATCTGTATTAACTTCCCATTGAAACTGTATCATTGCAACACAATTAGAAATTCATTCTGAAGTTGTTTTAGTCACTTTTGTAAAATACTGTTAATCACTGCTTAATGCATCACCAAATTAATGCAAATGTGGATCCATGGCCTAATATATGTCTTGAATTTAATGTGAGTTACCATGGTTACCCTAAAATCTAATCAGTAAATGATCATCCCCCAAACTGCTGCCTTAGAATACCACGATGTAGTAAAGGGTGGTGGCAGTACAACTGAACAACATTTGCAATCTTCACTGAATAAACTTAACTTCAACTGCTTTACAAGTGATCTAGCGTCAATGAAATCAAAGTAGGAGATTCTAAATAAGACATACTGAAATGAGATCAGGTCAGGTCACTGAAGAAGAATGTACAGGTTTCAAGTGTTGTAATGCTAGTTGACACAATCCTTTGAATGTAGATGAGCAGTGTTTTGTATTCACCACAACTGCTCTTACTGTTCTGGCCATGCTCACGACGTGGGTGACAAGTGTTTTGCTTGTAATTACGAGATTATTTGACAAGGTTACTTTCACAACAGGGACGCTGTCATTCACGGCTGGCGACTCGAACTTGAATAAACAAACTGACTACACTTGACACTGAACTTGGTGAGAAACACTAAATCTAGCACTCAGTTACATTGTTTTCTGTGAGCTTTGCTATGTATGTCATTGTTCCGCCCATACGGAGTGAACCTGACAAGGCAATAAACACCAATATGTCCATCTGTCACTATATTAACATGATTAATGACAGGAAGAGTCACACTCACATATTTCACATTCATTTCTTGATTTACAGAATGTACATGAATGAATGTACATTTGTTGTTTAATAAATGTAAGTTTGAAATCAAATGAAGGAATGAGTGAGTTGGTGAACAGTATTGCAGTTATATCAGAGTGTGGCAGCTTTAATGTGGGGGAAAGCACACAGTGATTTTGGTCTCAGACGTTTGGGGTGGGGAGAACCAGGATTCGAACCCATAATCATAGGTTTCGGGCATGCCCAAGGGGTGCAACTCTCTCTGTTCGGCAAATTGCAGCGCCTTAGACAACTGGGCCACCCCAACCACTTTAAATTAGGAATGTGTGTTTATAATGTGATGTAAATATGCTAGTTTCTTAATGGAATAGAATTTGTTTTTTCACAATCAATTATTGATAAGTTTGAGTGAATTAGGGGGAATCATTTAACACAAAGACAATGCTAATGTTTTGTGTGAAGTATTGAACAATATTTGAAATTGAAATTATTTTTCTGCCTTATCATAATTTTTCTTTATCATACATATCAGGTATTATCTGTCAATGGTTTACAGGCTCTGAAGTTGACCTCAACTAAACATCATGGGTTATGCACAGTGTCAAGTAATTACCACATGCTATTAACACCTAATCAGTACCTTGATTGACAGCTGTCAGTTAATCCTGCACATTTGACTAACAACATTAACACCTTGATGATCACCACACACCTTACTGCTACTTGTGAAATAGGTGACGACGTGATTGTGAAACGACTGCTATCACAATCTCAGGTGTAAATACAGTGGTCAGAGGTCATTCACAATTAAACGATAAATAATAATGTCATTCTGACCCCCTGATAACCTGGTTTAGCTAAACATATAATTGTTGTATAAATATTTCAGTGACAGATCACTAACTCACTGACCCGCGACTGATCAGCTTGTCAACACACACATGTCACAGCCACAGACTGCTAATTGCTTCCGCACACATCACAGTATCGACACATCAATGAATAAATTACTGTTTATTATTGCTTATCAGCATGTAAAACTATTAACATTATTACTTTTGCATACAGTACTTATTTCACATTGATCAAGAGGAGGCATCAAGGGCACATCCAGCATTTGTAAAGGGAAGGGTCCAAAATATCAAAATCCTCTCTCAGATAATTTTACTGCCTTACAACACACTATACCATATTTGGATTTCAAAAGGGGGTAGAGTAGGGGGGTTCGGGATCCGCCTATGTGCATCTAAATGCAATCACACAACATGTTGGCAATGAAAATATTTGAGTCACAAGATGGACCATTCAAATTCTGGATAACGAGATACTTTTGAGTTGACCCCTCTGAACAAGACTTGAATACTGTGCCCAAAACCTTTGAATTAACCACGTCTACCCAACCTTACATGTTAGTGTTCAAATGGTTTTTGTATGGACTTTCAAAAGCAAAGATCATTTGCCCAAATGAAAATGTATAAGACTCAGGCTTCAGATTTGTGGCGATAATCATTTATCTTAATTCCAGTCGTCTAACATTCAAAGTTCATACTGAGACGAACAATTTCAAAAAGGGAGATAGTTCTATGGATATACGACTTCCATATAGTTGTATATCCATAGAACTTCCATGTAGATGAATATCCATAGAATTATCTCCCTTGTTCATCATACCAACTTCTAAATGCCACTTAAAAAAGTTTAATTTGTAAATAATCTGTCAGAAGCTTAGAACATGTAGAATGATTGCTATTTTAGTTATTTTACAGAGCTTTTAACATGTTTGATAATATTTCAGCAACATCACAGTAGACATGGTAGACACACAAGAGATCTGCTTCACACATTGTATCCATGTTGGGATTCAAACCCAGGCCTTCAGCATGACGAGCCAATGCTTTAGCATGAAGTGACCCAACAGACGGATGATCAAACATTGGATGAAGAGTCAGAGCAACCCAAGCATTATGGTGTCACTCTGAGCAGTTAAGCCCATCATTGTGCTGTATCGTGGGCATGAGACCTTAACTAATGAAGATGCTTTCCACTTGTGAACACTTTTTTTCAGAAATATATGGTGACTAACCCAAATCCTTCTCTGTATACATGTGAACATGCCATGAGGATTAATCACTGCCTTTCAGTCCCCAGGTCTCCAACTTCAAACAGTGATCATAAAGGAATGATAATCTCAGCTATGGCTGCCATGTTGTCAACAGATGACTGAGTATGTAGGTTAGAATTAATTTGATCTAACAACATGAATACAGTTTCATACAAAATGAGAATAACTTACAAAACAAATCACAGAATTGAAACAAACATGTTCACACCTAGATATACTTATTTATAACTTTTAGCAGGTCATACAAGTATTTATGTAGACCTGCTCAGAGGCTGGTATCAAGCCCCAAGTCTGCAGCAAATGTCTGTAAAAATCCCCAAATTGTAATTACAAATTTCCAATTTTTAAAAAAAATTGCCATAGTTTGGAATCTCTGATAAATCCCTGTCATATCAATCTGACTCTAAAATATGTAACGCCTGAAGTAATACTGATCTGCAATGAACATTTGATACATGTATTCATCTACACTTTTGAAATAATGTAATATATTCAAATGCATGTTTAACAGATACCCATGACATGAGACTGTTCACCTGTAACATTATACAATGTGGCACCCTGAATGCTTATATATTCAAATTCAACCCTTGAAAAATCAGAGGGTTTAATGAAACGTCAAACAATGAGTGAGTTTGGTTTCATGCTGCTCTGAAGATATGTTTAAGGGAATGTCTTTTGGTCATCATGGTCATATGTGGCATATCTCCGGAGAATAAGCATGACTTGTAAAGTTGCAAAATTTTCATGATGATCATGGTGAAACCTAAAGTTGACACCATAAAAGAGAATGATTAAAGACCAAAACAAAAACATATTTAAGAAAACTCAGCATGTTTACTGAATTCAAAAACCTTGACAACTCTTAAGCATGTTGAATTTAACTAATCCTCATGCTGCTAAGCATACAAACATATACACTTTTGTGTCTTCAGTTTATTTTCATACTGTGTCTATATTATCATGTGATTATCATATATCGTATATTAATTCAAAATCAAGAAGCAAGGGGTGCAAGAAGCACATGCTCTAATGGAAAAATAATAGACTTAGGGGTTCCTAAAATTATATAGTAGCACATTATATCAACATGTTCATGGACCTCATAATTTCTAACACTGTACATGTATTTTGTGATGATACACAGATATCATAACAAGTGCAAAGATATCTCCATGCTCATTATTCAAAGTATTGGGATACATAAATACCTCACAGACTTGTTACACTGCCATTACCCAGAGCCAGTATCTATCACATGATCTTGAAAATGTGTAGGGTGACCAGGTGACAGCATGTCATGCAGTATCAAAAATCATCTTTTGGATGCTTAACCCTGTCACTCACTATGCAAAAGTAAGACCAATTGTTTTCATCTGAAAACCCTTGACGCAAAAACCTCTTGCTGTTTTTGCATGGTAATAAAAAATAAAATTATTAAAAGTGCTTTACTTACCCATCACCGGGAATGTCGCGAAGTTGTAATCCCATTTTAGCCAACTCTGTGGCAAAACTTGGAAAATTTTCATCATCAGCAAGATATGATTCTATTTTTCTCTCCTTCTTATACGCTTCTCGCACAGCCCTCTCTTCCCTCTTTTTGGCTGTGATAACATCGTGTTCCGTGGTTTGTTTTTGTTTTTTCGTCATGCTGTAGTTGTACGTGTGTCCTCCTCTAATGCGACCGGGCATGTTAGGGCAACCTGTATGATGGTGGATGACCCTAGATCTGAATCACTCTTAAGTTGACACTCTATTCATATACAAATGATATGTCAGCGACTTCCATAAATACTCCATCGCCAAACCTGGAAAAACAAGTTATAGCGAAAATGAGGACAAATGACAGCGGATGCCGGTCATCTAAATATGAAAACTTGAATTGACGACCTGTTAAGTCTGTACTGCATGTCAAACTAAGCATAAATCATTTCGAAAGTTGTCACCGCGTGCTTCAGAGAAGCTTGTCAATAAACAAACAGAACACACCTGAGTGATTGCATTTTGTTGATCTTACCTGGGAGATTGACGGAAGTAAGAGTGACGCAGGTCGGAAGCGGAAGCTGTGGTGAGTGACATGCGCTGTCGTCATTAGCAGACGACATGGCGGATGGGGATGATGTTGATGACATATTGTCATCAAAACAAAAAGTTCTGACAGATGGGAGTGATGTCCAAAGAAAGCATGAACCACCATCTGCCAGTTTGTATATCCACATTGCGGTTTTACTATTCCATAGAAAAGCATGATTTGTTAAAACCCATTTCATGCGTGTTTCAGATTGAAGTGGAGTTTTTTTGGGGGGGAAGACCCTCCAACCAAGTCACTTGTTGCTTGAGTTAGAACTTCACTAAGTTAGTGAAGTTGACTGATGCTTTAGGACTGGTTTAGGTTAGACTTAAGCAGCAGAAACCATGTACAGAAGTCACTGTTAGCATGTGTTAGGGCTCGATGGTAGTATTTAGCCTTCTCCAGCTGATATTTCCTCTATTGTATGAGCCCCTACTGCACTGCCAGGTTGTTTTTAATCCAACGTCAGAGTTCACCATATTGACAATGACAGACCCATCGTTTCTTATACACTTGTACTGTACTGTAATGTGTGTTTTTGAGGTAACTAGACTGTTATGCTTTATTACTATTATATATAGTTTTATGCTCATCAATACAGATCCGACATATCTGATTAGGGTAAATAACAGGACTACCTGGACTTGTGGTTTGTCATGTGATATATTGTTTAATAATAATTGCAATAAAATTCCCTGGTTACACTACAACATTCTGACTATGCTCACATTCCTTCTGACTTTTTTTTATGTTTGACTAGATATAAAGCTTCAGTTGACTTCAGCATATGCATGATCAGATCGTTTTGTACGTGTATCTAAGTAGTGTTTGCTGAGGCTCCAATGAAACAATTCCCAGTCGGACATTTTATAACCAACTTGAGACCTACAGCGGGTTCCTAGGTAGGGTCAGGAAAGAGGGGATCAGGTACCTGGGTAGTTCATTTGGAATCTTCCCAGCCCTGTAGTCAGTCTATCATTCACTAAATTAAAGTACAGTAAAGTAAAGCAGAAAAGACAGTAATGTTATTTGGTGAAATTGCATTCACCAACATCAATGAGACAATGAGGATATTTTTGTTAGTAATAAATTAAGCTTGTTTTTCAGATTCCTTCACACCAAGCAAACCTATCCATAAACTCCTATCTGATGTTGGACAGTACTCTTATGCAGCATTGTGCGCTGTTTCACTTCGTCTTTTGTTTGGTGACAGTTGGCACAGGTAATATATCACTTCCTGTACATTCAATACAATTGCTGTGTCATATTTTAACTCTTCACATTTGCATTACAACCAGTGTTCCTGCTGGCTTTTTCAACTGCCAGTCCCAGTGGACTGACAACTAAAACAATTACCAGTCCCACCCAATTTCTGTCAGTCCCAACTTTGAAAATTCAATGCAGTTTACTTTTATAGGTGACAAATTCTGTCATTTCTGAAGTAAATCATTTTGATCTACATGTCATTCCAGCATTAGAAACTAACAGTTTTAGTCCAGTAGTCCTCATAATGAGAACATATAGCAAAACCCTTAAAAATGGCAATTTCCTACTAGTCCTCAGGGTACCTTTACCATTGGGCAGTTTGGCAAGGACTATAGGACTAGTGCCAATTTCTAACCCTGCATTCACAGAAAGTTCAATCACAATTTCTCTTTTTTTCCTGAATATTTCACTTTGATTCAAGACTAAGTCACTACAAATAGATATTTAGGATATTTCCTTGCACTAAAAATAGACCATGGGAAACCCTGATGATAAAAGACAAGCTGACTCCATTCGAAAGTATATGTTTTTGACAATGTTTTGTTCAACAACAAAGATTTACAAAGATACCTTATTTGCCGGTCCACAGGGACTGGCAGTCACAAGAATTACTGGTCCAAGCCTAATTTTTACAGCCAAAAACTGGTACCGGTAATTACTTGTAAACGAGAACACTGACAACATTCATTACGTTCACCATTCTACCTTGACATGTTAGAATTCTGTATTCAGATTAATCCACTAGCAGTAATGATTTACATAAGGCCAGTAATTTGTAGACAAGTGCAAGACTGGAAGAAAATATTTACTTGAAGGCACTTTTCTCTCAAACTCAAATGGTTGTTAATTTCAAATGTTGAATTTTACTTAATAAACAATCAATCACTTCCACTATCATCAATTAGTTTGCATATATTTTGCCTTGGTAGATTTGAGGTAGTCCTACAATGTTCAGTTGTTCAAAAACAAGATTGTATGATCTGTTTGCATGTTGTATTTTTCAGGAATTTCAAAGAAGACACTTTAAATGCTATTCTCAAACACTTGGATCAACCAAGTCAGGTAAATAAATTGCATTCTTTGAGGCACCATGGGTTAATTAATGTGTCCTTACAAGTCCATACTATTTTCAAACAAGGAATAACACTGAAAATAATGAAATCTGATACAAGTAAATCAGGGGATATCGAAAATCTATGACGAACCTCGAAGCATATGAGAGAGACAGAGGGAGAGAGAGTATTGAAGGCCTCATGGCCAAGAGAACAATTTCTTTCATATAACATGAGTACAATAGTGGCATGGCATGTGGATGTATTACGTAATTTATAAATATGAAAGTATATATCTCTAAATAAAACTATATCTTTAATACAGATTAACGCTTCTGCTTAACGGTAAACTGGCAAATTTCTCTTTAGATAAAGAGTAAAACCTCTTATAACATTAACATTTTGGGGGGACATCAGGGAGGCAAATTTCTGTACTCTGGAGAGCGGAAGTTCAAGGTTCGATCCCCGACCTCATTCTTAAAGACGTTAAAATATGGTACTTGTTACCCTTCTTGATGCTCAGATATGAGGGGATAGAACAAGGACTGAAGGCTCGGAATCAGTATACTGTGTCTGAGTGGGGTATCCATGTAACACTGTGGCATGGTTTCTCAGAGGCCTAATAGTAGTACAAGCAGCCACATACACCCACACACAAGCATGCACATTATTATGGAAGTGCTACAATGTTTAACTCACCATAAAACCCTATTTCACCTTGACCGCCTCTGTGGTCTTGTGTAAGAGCATCCGCCCAGAGAGCGGAAGGTCGGGGTTTGATCCCCGGCCGCGTCATACCAAAAGACGTTAAAAGGTCTCAAGAGATGTCTGATTAGGAATTTTTTTTACCATAGCCCTGGCAAAATGTATTTAGATACATGTATAAAACAATCTGGTCATGCATACACTGAAGTTGACTGTTTTATCTTTATTCCAACATATAAAAGTCAGAAGGAATACGTGCAAAGACATGCACAGGTCTGGGTATTCCTGTTGGTACCCGACCGCCTCCGTGGTCTAGTGGTAGAGCGTCCGTCCGGAGAGCGGAAGGTCCGGGGTTTCGATCCCCGACTGCGTCATACCTAAAGACGTTAAAATATGGTACTTGTTGTTACCCTGCCTGGCACTTGCACAAAGGGGCTAAAACAAGGACTGGTCGGCTCGGAGTCAGTATACTGTGTCCGAGTGGGCTATTCATGTTAAAATGCAGCATGGCATGTCAGTGAGCTAGCACTATAAATCAGCATTAGTCCGAACTAGTACAAGCAGCCACACACACACGTGCATGCACGTCGCTATATAAGTGCAATAATCTTGGACACCATGTTAAACCCAATTTCACCTCATCTCACCTATTTCACCTCACCTTTTGAAGAAATGCTGAACTCCTCTTCTGCAGGTATGTGAATCCATCCAGGCCCTTCTCGCTGGCCAGGGAGTCGAGGAGACCAACCCATATGTGGATCTGCTTTTTGAAGAAGAAGTGCTAAACAATAATGGGGATCCTATTGTCACTGACCTCGTCACTATGGCAATCACCAAAGGTATTTGCAGTGCCATTTATCACTACTTATTAAAGAATTTAACTTTCTGGTCCACACAAGTCGGTTAGCTGGTTCGGTACGGATGTCATGATGACTTAATTTTTCATCTGATGCCACTTGGTTGTCATGCCATGATTGATCCATCACATACTTTGAATTACCATACTGAATGTTTAATCGAGGTCACAAGATAGAATTATTGTCACAGAATTTTTTTCGCCAAACATAAATCTTTGTCATTTATGTCTCGTAATGATTGCATTTGTCACTTGCAGGGTTAAACAGATTCTACAAATAGAAGGTTCATGTTCATAGTGTGGTCTCATGGTGTACAAGCCCATTCTGCTCATGAAATCCTGTACACATGTAACTCATTATCTATGTTCCAAAATAATTACATAATTGTGTTGCAGGTTACATAAACCAAATCTTTCAAAGCCAGATCAATTTTTTCCTCTCAACCTATACAGGGGCACCGGTGGCCCAGTCGTCTAAGGCTAAGGCATTAGCTGTGCAGAGTTGCGTCCTTTGGACACGCCAGAAAACTATGAATCCCGGTTCGCCTCGATTATGTTTCTAGGTTTGTCAGCACCATACCTGTGCTTGTGGGTTTCACCAAAGTGGTAAACATCTGAGACATGTATCACTTCGGGCCTTCCTCCCACATGAAGCTGACACGCCGTGATATAACTGGAATAATGTTAAAAGCGGCGTTGAACACAACTCACTCACTCACTCACTCTCCACCTATACAATATTTTGGGGTTAAACTAAACATGGGACACCTGATCTCAGTGTTCAGTGGACTCATTCAATGTAATGTTCAAAATTAAAGATTTGAAATTTAGAGTTTGTCTTGAAAAGGCGTTAAATCAAATCGGCATTGTCTTTGAAAAGGCCTGGAAATAAACACCACGACTTAAGGAGACCATAAATTATACCCTAAATATATCAAGTTTCTCTCGACTATTTATATATGAAACACAACTATGCTTCTGAATGTCCACAAACGTATGCATAATGCATTGCATCATAATAACAAGTAATTTAAACTTCATAGCTTATTTTGCATACCTCATTTGCATGATCATTTCATGAATTATCTGTGTTCTACCGAATGAATGCGTTTGCGATCTTGGATATTTGCCTTGAATTTGACTATATGTGCCTTGAAAAAGCCTTGAAAAGTCCTTGATTTGTTAAGGACTGATCTGTATCAACCCTGTTGAAGTTTGTTCCAACAATTTTGGCATCTAGGGACCCCTCGAATTTTAGCACGAGGGTTGTGACAAGGACCCATCATGCTTCACTTCAAAGAGTGAGTGAGTATGGTTTTACACTGCTTTTAGCAATATTCCAAGAATAACACACTGGGGGACACCAGAAATGGACTTCACACATTGTACCTATGTCAGGAACCTGAGTCTTCGGCGTGACGAGCAAACGCTTTCACCACTAGGCTACCCGACCGCCCCTCGATTCAAAGACCTGTAAACTGGTGTGTGTTTCAGGGTGCTATGATTCCCGTATGCGTGTGTTTGTGAAGCATGCTGCCTGGCAGCTCCGCGTCAGCTGGGACATCTTGGAGGACATCGAGTGTCAGCTGGCGGAGACGCTCGGAAGCAACCAATACGTCAGGACAGAGTGAGTAACTGCCATTTGTTACATGATAGACATATAATAAATTACCTCCTGCAAAGTAGTGTATAACTTGAGTATACTGCAAAGCAGGACAGAGAGCATAGCTGAGTTCTTGTGCACCTGACGGACGGCAAATTACTTGCCTCTAGTCCAACAAAGTAGTATATAGCTTGTGTATCGGTAAACAGCAAAGCGGGAATTGACAGAATGCATAGCTCAGCAGTTGAAACTAACCTTTTTAGTCCACTAGTCCTTATAATGATAACATATAGCAAGACCCTGAAAAATGGCAAGGACAACGGGACTAGTGCCAATTTCTAAAGCTGTAGCTGAATTCTTGTATACCCCCACGCCTCCGGATTCACCACTGTGGACCACTTAACTATTTAGTATTCCATGTCAAATTGAAATTAAATTTGAAATAAGCACCTTTCAAAAAAGAGAGCACTTGAGTACAAAATAAGTTTTTAGAATGGAATTGTTTGCAAGTAATGTAACTGGTAAGAAAAGAAGCTGTGTAATTTGTATGGTTTCTTTTTCATAAGCTTGATACATGGTTTGATATGGTTTTACAGTGAAGAGATCAAAGAAAAGAAGAGAGAAGCTACAAAAAGTAAAGTGAAGAGGATAGCCCTCATCAGTCTCGCCACAATAGGAGGTGGAACACTCATAGGTATGTACAGATCATTTGTGAACATGGTTTTCAGGAATGTCTTAAATACATATCCGTTGAATCCCTAAGATTGTACAACTAAACACCATCTGTGGGGGAATGGATGACAAATCATGGTGCCTGCCTGGTCTGGGTGCTTCCAACCCACATGAAACTCGCACTCAGAAAATATAGAGAAGTATCGATGTTAAGAAGAGATGTTTCCAATGTGTACCACTTAATGACAAAACTAACAACCGATCATGTGTTACCACAGAGTGTCTTTATTCTTTTCACAATTTCCAAACTTTTCATTCTAATCCTGCACGAGTCGAACGGTGCATCTCGAGTAAGGGATCATGTGTTCATGAGCATCGGTTCACACAACATAATAGTATGTTCGTTTGTGCATCAAACCAATCTAATATCTTGAATATGAGTAATATATTCTTCATATATTAACCAACATGTATGTTATTTGTTTTTCTTTTGGTGGTGAGTATATTATGTATAGATAAATCTGGCTGCTAATAAAACCAGTTGGCTCCAAAGGTTTTTCACTTTAAAAGGAGCCAAATGGCTCCCAGAGGAAAAGGGCTGGATATGTATGGTATCAATACTGTGTGTCGTCCAGCCAAATGAGTACACATGATGTGTGATAATCACAGGTCTGACTGGAGGCCTGGCAGCCCCACTGGTGGCAGCCGGAGCTGGAGCCCTGATTGGTGGAGCTGGGGCAGCGGCACTGGGGACTACAGCGGGCGTGGCCATCATCGGGTCCCTGTTTGGTGTAGCAGGGGCTGGACTTACAGGTAATCAGAGGCTTGTGTGCTGTATTGTACATTTGTTATAGGATCATCATGTCTGTGACACTGCAACTGGTGGTGTAGACATCCATGTGTGTTGATTTAGTGAGTATTATCTCACATTATTTTTTACTTATCCTGCATTACTCCTTAATGCATATTACTGCGTGATAGGGTTGGCCTCTCAGCTAGTTGGAACAACTTCTCCAAGCAAAGACCTTCACACAGCTCTTTTCTCTGTCAAGAACAAGCAGTAATATGCATAAAGGAGTAATGCAGGATAAGTATACAAATATAAAAAATATCTAGGATTTTACTAGAATTTTACTGTATGGTTATTAAACTTATCATCCCATCCTGGCTTTCACAGGAGATGTCACAGGTTTATTTAAAACTACATTTAAGATAAGAATCGATACTTTTTACTTCGTGTGCGATTGTGATCAATACTTGTTTCGAGAAGTAAAAAATCGTGATCCACCGATGCATTGTTGTATCATCTCACTGCTAGTATTTCATGAATTTTTATTTCCTGGATTTGAAAAGATTTGCAGCCAGCTCTAAAAGAATTCAGTTTTCCACTTTTATCAAATATAACTGCTGTGGTGGGAAATATTACCTGCCCTGGGTGCATCCTGGCAATAAGAGTCTCCTACACAAGCAAGGTTTCACCTGCACTGGTGCAGCTTGGCTATGACGAAATCGATCCCTGATCACGAATATCTCTGCCACTGCAGATGGCTAGCTCAGGAGCTGTACTTATTACTCTCAAGACACTGGCTGTTACTGTTTACAGAAAAAGTTGGAAGTATGATTTTGTATGATAAATAGAATGGCACGCCTGTGTCGTTTGAGAGCATATGCATCAACACTTGTGGAAAAAAGTTTTATGTCAACTCTTGAGGATAAATTTGATATCAGCGGACTCTTGGGTGAGATTCTCTATTTATTGAACAAAGCCCATATGTAAAATATTTCTCTCATCGAAATATGTAAGAGATATAGACCATTGAAAAACTGCAAATCTCACCTTGAATCTTCAATGAGCAAACAGGTTTAGCTCTCAGGACCATCGGAGTCACTGGTAACCCAGTCGTCTAAGGCACCGCAATTCACTGACCAGAGTTTGCATGCCTTAGGCATGACAGAAACCTATGATTGTGGGATTGTGTAATCACTCATTCACTCAGGACCAGATCTTCCTGAGGCAAGGGAGGTAACTGACTATAAAAGTCCAGTTTCCACCCTTGCCGAACTAGGCTGGTATTATGGAATTACATTTTGGCTGGACTAATGAGTCTATGCATAGTCCAATCAAAATTGTGCATCGAAATCAAAATCCGGTTCGTAAACTGTTGTGCAGATTTCGGTCGATTGCAGGATTTGCAAAGCATGTGCACCGCCAACTCGTTGTCAACAGATATTTTCCAGATCTTTTCATATTTGTAATCAAGGTGCTCGCGTGATTTGATGCACTTCAAAATGTAAGACTCATTTTATCGCAATATAGATCTTGATTATCGATCAGATCATCTTCACTGGGCGCCGCCATTTTGTTTGAACCAAATGCAATTGATACGAGAGGTGGAATCCGATTGGTCCATGGGAGAGGCTTAGAAGGGACACAACTCGTAATATCCACTGGTGGCGCTATGATCAAGCCCAGGAATTCCAGCCAAGTTTGGCAAGGGTGGAAACTGGACTATTAAAGTCAGTTAACTCTCTTGCTTTGGGAAGATGTCAGGACCATTGCTGCAGTTGTTATAAATTTTTGGCACTTTTTTACATAATTATTACTTAGGTATCTAGCATATTGAGTATGACAAATGCACTCTTGCACAAGTCAAATGCAAATGGGAACACTTATTTTTAAGCCCATGTGATCCTACTAGCTATTGGGAAATGTTTCAGTGCCAGTCAATTTATTTAGTTTAACCTGCACAGAATGAATGGACAGAAATAGTTGGAAATATGTTTGGTTTAGAGGTGTTATACATTGAAATTCTTTATTATTTCTTATCCTGACGTAACATGTTGCAATCTCCATCTTCTCTTTGATCATGTAACACAGAACCCAAAAGAAGCCTCTTCTGAAGAGATACTTGTATGTTGAGTCAGGATAAGAATAATAATATCATGAATTTCCAAATTAGTGTAAAACTGATCTTGCATATTTTCTATCTTTTGTGCAACGACAACAAAACAAGTAGTATGATAAAAATACAAATTTATTAATATTCTGGCAAAAATGGGGGCTGACTCGGTTTCTGCTAATGAGAATGATGATTTGGAAGAGGTAGCCACAGAGAGGTGTCAGTGTCCTGGGGTGCTCCTGACCCGGACTTGGAATGTCCAGACGAGGGGTCAACGCAACCCGGCCATCCCTGGGATCTACCAGACCAGGGGTCACCGCAACCCAGTCATCCCTGGGATCTACCAGTCCTGGGGTCACCCCAACCCAGTCATCCCTGGGATCTACCAGTCCTGGGTTCACCGCAACCCAGTCATCCCTGGGATCTACCAGACCAGGGGTCACCGCAACCCAGTCATCCCTGGGATCTACCAGTCCTGGGGTCACCCCAACCCAGTCATCCCTGGGATCTACCAGTCCTGGGTTCACCGCAACCCAGTCATCCCTGGGATCTACCAGACCAGGGGTCACCGCAACCCAGTCATCCCTGGGATCTACCAGTCCTGGGGTCACCGCAACCCAGTCATCCCTGGGATCTACCAGTCCTGGGGTCACCCCAACCCAGTCATCCCTGGGATCTACCAGTCCTGGGTTCACCGCAACCCAGTCATCCCTGGGATCTACCAGTCCTGGGTTCACCGCAACCCAGTCATCCCTGGGATCTACCAGACCAGGGGTCACCGCAACCCAGTCATCCCTGGGATCTACCAGACCAGGGGTCACCGCAACCCAGTCATCCCTGGGATCTACCAGTCCTGGGGTCACCCCAACCCAGTCATCCCTGGGATCTACCAGTCCTGGGGTCACCCCAACCCAGTCATCCCTGGGATCTACCACTCCTGGGGTCACCCCAACCCAGTCATCCCTGGGATCTACCACTCCTGGGGTCACCGCAACCCAGTCATCCCTGGGATCCACCAGACCAGGGGTCACCGCAACCCAGTCATCCCTGGGATCTACCACTCCTGGGGTCACCGCAACCCGGTCATCCCTGGGATCCACCAGACCAGGGGTCACCGCAACCCAGTCATCCCTGGGATCTACCAGTTCTGGGGTCACCGCAACCCAGTCATCCCTGGGATCTACCACTCCTGGGGTCACCGCAACCCGGTCATCCCTGGGATCTACCAGTCCTGGGGTCACCCCAACCCAGTCATCCCTGGGATCTACCACTCCTGGGGTCACCGCAACCCAGTCATCCCTGGGATCTACCAGTCCTGGGGTCACCCCAACCCAGTCATCCCTGGGATCTACCAGTCCTGGGTTCACCGCAACCCAGTCATCCCTGGGATCTACCAGTCCTGGGTTCACCGCAACCCAGTCATCCCTGGGATCTACCAGACCAGGGGTCACCGCAACCCAGTCATCCCTGGGATCTACCAGACCAGGGGTCACCGCAACCCAGTCATCCCTGGGATCTACCAGTCCTGGGGTCACCCCAACCCAGTCATCCCTGGGATCTACCACTCCTGGGGTCACCCCAACCCAGTCATCCCTGGGATCTACCACTCCTGGGGTCACCGCAACCCAGTCATCCCTGGGATCCACCAGACCAGGGGTCACCGCAACCCAGTCATCCCTGGGATCTACCACTCCTGGGGTCACCGCAACCCGGTCATCCCTGGGATCCACCAGACCAGGGGTCACCGCAACCCAGTCATCCCTGGGATCTACCAGTTCTGGGGTCACCGCAACCCAGTCATCCCTGGGATCTACCACTCCTGGGGTCACCGCAACCCGGTCATCCCTGGGATCCACAAGACCAGGGGTCACCGCAACCCAGTCATCCCTGGGATCTACCAGTTCTGGGGTCACCGCAACCCAGTCATCCCTGGGATCTACCACTCCTGGTGTCACCGCAACCCGGTCATCCCTGGGATCTACCAGACCAGGGGTCACCGCAACCCGGTCATCCCTGGGATCTATCAGACCAGGGGTCACCGCAACCCGGTCATCCCTGGGATCTACCAGACCAGGGGTCACTGCAACCCGGTCATCCCTGGGATCTACCAGACCAGGGGTCACCGCAACCCGGTCATCCCTGGGATCTACCAGTCCTGGGGTCACCGCAACCCAGTCATCCCTGGGATCCACCAGACCATGGGTCACTGCAACCCGGTCATCCCTGGGATCTACCAGACCAGGGGTCACCGCAACCCGGTCATCCCTGGGATCTATCAGACCAGGGGTCACCGCAATCCGGTCATCCCTGGGATCCACCAGACCAGGGGTCACTGCAACCCGGTCATCCCTGGGATCTACCAGTCCTGGTGTCACCGCAACCCGGTCATCCCTGGGGTCCACCAGACCAGGGGTCACAGCGACCCGGACTATCCCGTGGTGTGAATGTGGCTGCTCCCTTTGAGTTGGGGGGGAAAGCCAAAATGAGGTTGGGAGTTTGTAAGAACGAGCAACCGAGAGCCCCCAAGGAATAAAATATAATAGAGAAAATCATGGTAGAAGAAATATTACATACAGTATAATAGAACATGACATAGGTGAGAAATGGCACGATGAAGTCTAGAGTAAGGGCTGATTAGGCATAGTAATGCAAAATAAATAATGGTGAATGCAATACTGAAATTACACACAACAAGTAGATTGCTGTAAGTATACTAGGGTATATTACACATTGCCAGCTGTGCTTGCTTGAGAGCATAGCCTGAAGTACGAATGTACCTATTATAACAATCAGACGACCAGCGCCCTAAGGTCTTGATGAGATGGTCTTCCACATGGGCACTGGCCGCTGAAGTTGCGGCTCCTATCCATTCCCCGAAATGCGAGTTAAGTCCGGAGCGACGCAATTTCATGGCTAGCCAGGATAAACATTTGGTCCTATTAACTGGTACAGACGTGAAGTCCATGAATAATGGGGCTGTTAGACTAGCGCCATGTATGTGCCTGATCTTGATAAGCCGTCGCATACAGCGGACAGGACGCACATAAGCTTGTGTAGCTAGAGTAGAATGTTAACTCCTTTCCGAAATGGATCTGTTTTTGAGGCTTTCAGTCGCAATATGTAAAACACGAGTAGTGTCCATGATTATAGAGTTCAAACACATGTTCGCTTCTGGGTCGAAGGTTTGAGAGCATGTGAACTCTCCACATCTTCAAAAGGCAAAAAAGGCCAGGGCAGACATAGTTTCGATCAACAGATCCACATAGGGTCCGAAGAGACCTCTCCTGAGTGTTGAAACAAGCTTGCACAAAATATGGTAGGTAATTGGTAGGAGCTTTGTTGTTGACAGTGGACTTTTCATCTTTTTATATCCTCGAAGGGTAGTTTGTAGACGTGGTAAGGCTGTGGGTGTCCAGTCAATGGCTAAGCAACTCCTGCACCCAAAAGAAGCCTCTTCTAAAAAGATTTGAGTATGTTGTGTCAGGATAAGAATAATAATATCATGAATTTCCAAATTAGTGTAAAACTGATCTTGCATATTTTCTATCTTTATTCTTGTGGGACTGATATTTATAACTGGTATAGGTTCTCTTGTCTGCTGTTGTCTGACATTGAGAATTGTGAAACTTAGACCATGTTTCAAAGTTCCAACAAAAATGGTGTGATAGCGCTGATTTTGTATTGATTGCTTTATTTCAGGCTACAAGATGAAGAGAAGAGTTGGTGCAATTGAAGAGTTTGAGTTTGAACCGTTGATCCCTGGAGCACAGCTACACATGGAATCGGTCACTAAGCAGCTGCACATCACAGTGGCAGTGACTGGCTGGCTCTCCAGCACCATGCAAGGTGTAAACTCTTCCTCTATGTCGATAACAGTGCACTTGTAACTTGTACCACTGACATAGACTCAGTGACTGTGTTATGAGCCATATCCTGGATTATTGTGCTGTATCATACCACACTTACATTTTGTGAAATATACCTTTTGATAACTCACTTCCACAGATTCTTTTGATAAGTATCAACAGTCCTTTATCTAGATCTCAGAGCCTGACATTCCTGATGTGTGAGGCTGCTGGTTCAATTCATATCATGGAAGTTTCATGTGACAAAATCAACATTAGATGCATGTGAAAAGGATGTTTATTAGTCTTTGATGATGAAAAACTCTTCAGTTAGTTAGAAAGTCAAGGGCATTCTCTCGAAATAAATGCTAGCAACTGACTTTTGCGAGGTTTCCACTTAAGAACAATAGGATGACATCACTGTAGGTTTATAAATCTACAGGTAACCTAGCCCTACATTTGAAAATCAGTATGTCTATTGCCTAATTAACTCACTGTGCAAGATGAATGGACACACTAACCAGTAGCCTTCCTCCAAACTAATAAAACACTTTTAGTGCACATATTGAAACACATCGAATCATCTTACGATATTCTCTAGGAATTAATCAAATTTTTCTTAACTGAATGATCCCCAAACATTTAGTTTCAAGAATCCAGGACATCCCTTGATTTCTAACACTGTGTGTTGATATTTTTTCAGATTTCCGTCAGCCATGGAAATCTTTAGCAGAATCACGAGAGCAGTATTGTTTGAGATGGGAGTCTAGGTATCTCATTGAGCTGGGAAAGGCTTTTGATTATATCTTAAGTGGTGCTGTAACCATGGCAACTCAGGAAGCACTGAAATATACAATACTCTCAGGTACTGTCACACTTCAATGATTTTTTAAATCCACTGATTAGCTTGCTCGAACCCCCTGCTTGGCATAACAGCTGACTTTATGTGGATAGGTTTGTTACAGTTTGTGATCTGACTGTTTTTGTATCAGTTTACCTTGTCAAGATTTCAATCATTTAGAGTGAGTGTCAGCTCTTTCATCAGTATTATCAATATTCCAGCAATATCACAACTGGAGACACCAGAAATGGGCTTCACCCATTGTACCCAATGGGGAATCAAACCTGAGCCTTCTGTGGGCTCCCCGTACCACCACATCCAAATTAGTTTGAGGTCTCTATGATGAATCTGACTCTTTGCTGACTGTGACACCCACCCACACCCTCTTTAACAAGAACTCAAGACTCTGATAGAGAATTTGAGATCAGGGTTTACACAGGCTAAAAAACACCTTGAAAATGGGTAACGTTTCTAATCAATCCCCATCCCAAGTAAATGAGCTCAAACTTTCTTTTTATAATTTGAAAAACCCCAGTTGAAACCTGTTTAAAAAGTCATTTTGTATGTGATTTACATGTATTATACTCAGTAACCAAAGACTTTTCTCATTGCATCCAAATGCACAAATTGGAAACAAATTATTTGTATGGCTTTGAAGTTTTGAGAGGGACATTGAAAAAGGAATGTTATCTCACTATTGTTACCTTGGTCTCCAGACAGTATACAACTTCAACAAATACTGATGGATGTTTATGGGCAGATCCATGAAAGATAACCTGCCAAACTTGTCAGTATAAAGTGGTTCAAAGGTCAGATAATCCAGCAAAAATGAGATTGGTTCCATAGCTTGTAAGAATATGTTTTATCATGACATCCTGCCCCCAAACATGCCAAACTACCTCAGCCCTGTTTCACATGACCTGCCTGCACAAAAAAGACCTCAGCCCTTGGCAACTTTGAGCATTTTAATACTTTAGGGCATACGTAATCATTAATGCTTAATTTAAATTGAAAATTGGAATTAGCGTAAAACAGTCAATCATAAATGCCAGGCAAAATCGTCCCCCAAACAAAAAAGATGCCACTGAGGGGATTCCCCTCCCTCGGGCTTAAATGGATTCCTGGTGTTTAGCGCTACGCAATGGCAACGATTGTGACGAAGGGACGAAGGACCACTCTGTCTGCTTTCGCCTCAGATTTTTTATACACTACGTCTTTTTTCTGCTCATCCATTTGATTACAGTGTCCACAAGTTGTGTCACCTTATGCTTTATTAGTAATTACACGGACGATGCCTTCAGCTGTTTACCCAGGGGATTAATCCCTGACAGTCATTCATTGTGTGGAATAGGACTGAGAGCAGCAGTATTTTTTAGTTTCCATGGCAACAACTTTGACTTAGACTGAAAATGGGCTAGTGCTTGTTGCCAGAGCAGTTCCAGAAAAATGCACAGTATTTCTTCACCAAACTTGGCATATATATAGGTCAAGTGGTGAACTGGTGCCTTTTGATAAGTTGATATTTTAAAAAAATATATTTTTCAGGTTTACATGGCAGTATAACTGGTTGACATATTCACGACAAGTATTTACCATTGAGAGGGATATTGATGACTTTGTCCTCTTGTTATTTTCTAACTGGCATGTAAAAGTCTTAATGCATTTAAACTGTTTTCCTGTGTAGGTCTGCTGGCTGCTATAGCCTGGCCGACTGCCTTGTTGTCTGCAGCCAGCATGATTGACAACCCCTGGAGCGTGGCTGTGCAGAGAGCCAACTCATCTGGAAAACAGCTGGCTGAAGTGCTGCTGGCCAGAGAGCAAGTAATGGGCACTGTTAATCACGGAATAATGTGTCACTAATTTATCATTTGTCTCAATGCCAGTGGCCCAACCTTTGAAATTAAAAAAAAGTCCAATCAGCAAAGTACAAAACCAAGATTAGACTTAGAATTCATTATATTGTACGAATTAATAGCATTTAATAAGTGCAAGTGGGAGAATACGAGAAACGCAAGTGATATTATTGTAAGTAATCTTCCTCGAAATCAGTTGCAGAAAATTCTAAACAGGGCTTTTCAAAAAAATATTTAAGGGTCTAAGTGTTATGATATTTTGATTGCAATAAGCAGTGTTTAGTATTCACCATGTCTGCTGTTACTGTTACATTTTTACTGTGGTTTGCTTGAAAATATAAGATTATCTGACAAGGCTAAGCCCAAAGTCACTATCACACACAGTTGGTGATGGTTATTACCTCTCCTCCTCTCCCCCCCCGCCCGAAAAAAAGAGAGAGTCACATTGTTTTTATTGTTTTTGGCTCTGTTCCTGTTGGCATTGATGTCAGTGTCAGTGTCACTGTTGGCGTTCCTATCCTTTTCCTAAACCATAACTTGAAAACCATTCGACGACACTTGTCATTTGCATTGCTCATCAGCATAACTGATGCCTTTTACTGTTTTAAGTTTTTTCTTAATATTATTTCCTTATGTTTCCATCGGAACACTTTGGAAATTCTTAAGAGTCTTTCTATTAACCATGAAGCTACTGAGAAACCATACATCTGCTTGCACAATATAATCCAGTATCCAAACTGCTGTTACAGGTTCAATAGTCTTAGCTGCCATAAAGAGTCAGAATGGCATCAACTGTAATGCTGCTTCATTAATGCATCAATGAGTACCAGTATTTTTTGGCTATTATTGTTTTTTCGGATTTGCAAACAGTTTTATAGTAACAACTTAAACAAATGTATCAAAAAAGGAGGCGGCAGACAGTTTTTATGAGTGAAAACACATTCTAGCTTCATATCATTTCACATTCTCTTTCCAGGGGAAGAGGCCAGTGACACTTATTGGTTTCAGTCTGGGAGCCAGGGTCATCTTTACTTGCCTGGAAGAACTTTGCAAGAGAAAAGGTGAGTTTGTTTTCAAGTGAAATCAAGAAATATTCCAGCTATTGTTGTTTTGTTTCAGTGGTTCTATCACATCATGCCTTTAGACTTGAGAGATGGTACTTGTTGTTACCCTTCCTGGCATTAAGGGAATAAAACAAAGAACGTGCACAAAAATATGTCAGTGGTCCAGCACTATAAAACCGGCATAAGTCTGAACAAATAGAAGCAGTCACACACACACACACATGTGCATGCACATGACTAGATCAGTGCAATAACCTAAAACACAACATTAAACCATTTTACCTCTCCTCACCTGTGATTGATAATAATTAGTGACTTATAGTTTACCCTGTGCCAATGCAAATAAGACAAGACTTTGCATCCTTAATTGTCCAGTGTAATCTCCACTCGTATACTGATCAATACCCATGACCCATTCACTGCCATGGTTACGTTTTGGAAATGACACCACCATCTCCGATTCTCTTATCATTGGCTTATAAATACAGAATTTCTCTTGCTCATCAGTTTGAAATCAACAACCAATCAGAATACCTCTTCTGACTGCGAGTTCATCATCGTCCTTAACCTTGAGCCCTGTATGTATGTTATGACAGTTTTTGTAGCTGGAAAGAAATGTTTTCCTGAGTACTAGGACAGTGGTGACAAGTCCTTACAAAACAAGGCATGCCGAATGTATTTGCGACGGCATGCATATGTTTACTTGTGATGTGGCTGCGTGTTTAAATCATGAAGAATAGTGTCATATGATGGGACATCTTTAAATAGTGTCATGTAATTCAAACCAGCCTGAAAAGGAAGCTATGGTGGTGAATATGTCTGGGGTACATGGAGAATGGAGATATTATGCACTGGATAATTAAGAATGGGGAATTTTTTTAAATTATATATCAAGTCTTTTTTCAAAATATTCAAGCATTTCTTTGATCTTTAAACAATTACACATAAACACAAACAATTATATATTAAATATAAATATTCAACCCTTCATGTATATTCATTTATGGAATAAAATTAAGAAAACATTTGAATCATGTTTAAAAAAATGTTCTTTTACAACCAATTTCTGGAAAATGCGGGGTAAATTAACCCATTGACTGATTGATACATGCTCTGTGGAAAATGATCCAATCCGATTCCTAACACCAGTTCATGTTTTCACTACGTGTTGTGTGGCTTGCAGGGTGTGAAGGTATTGTGGAAGATGTGATCCTCCTGGGGGCTCCTGTATCTGGAGACTCCAAATACTGGAAGCCGTTGGAGCGTGTCATAGCGGGCAAGATCATCAACGGATATTGCAGGTAGGACCTTCTGTCATTGTTTTCTGCCCTCAAGACTTGAATATTTGGACCAGACAGTCATTTCTTAAATAGAGGCACAGGTGGCCTTTTCCAATTGTTTGATGTCAATTCTTAGAAGTTGACGGATGACAAAGTATATTTTATGGGTAACCACTTCTTAATTATACTGTCCCTTTCATTTTAATCATCGTAATATGCTTACGCCGATGATCGTTGGTTCGAATCCCGTATTCACCCTGATTATGTTTCTAAGTTTGTCGGCATTGTACCAGCGGTAAAGTCTAAGACCTACATCACTTCAGGCTTTCCTCCCACATTAATCAAGTTAACACGTCGTGATTAAACTAAACTCACTCATTGACACACTTCTTATACTGTAAACAATTTGTGTAAGATTGTCACCAACACAAGCTGTTCCATTACACGAGTCCTAGTGTTATATCGGGAGGCAAACCTTCTAAACTCTAATACTTCTACTTGCTGTATGCGGTCTTTAACTACGGTTTTGCTAGACAGATTCAAGTTGGTGGTTTCATGGTGATTTTGAGTCCAAATAGGCCCCAAGTACCCCATGCCATTAATAAGAGATGACTAAAATAGGGATTGGATGTCACACTCTGGGATTCAATAACAGAGGAACTGACAGCAAGACACATGAGATGTCTAAAAATGGGGAGTACAGATTCCTTCCCCCTGTATCTGCAGCTTGCAACAAGTTTCCAAACACTTGACTACAGGATACAATGTTTTATGATAATAGATAGATGGGTGAGTTATGTATTTTGAAAACAGTGTTGCTTACCGGTATGTGCTGCTTGTTGCCAACAGAGGAGACTGGTTGTTGAAGTTCCTGTACCGCACAGCCTCAGTTCAGATGAAGATAGCAGGACTCGGACCCATCAAGTGGAACAATCGCAGGATGCACAACATTGATCTCAGTGATGTGGTATGTTTCAGTCATCACCTGTGTAGCCTCATTCAGAGTACGTGCAGTGGCTGATTTTGATGGAGGCAAATGGTAGTAGGGCATTTTCATGATCTTGTGACTTTTGATAGGACATTCTTCTTTATTGTTACCAAATTTGAAAAAATCTCAAGAGTCTCTAAGAAATGGGAACCAAACGTCCATTGCCAGCATCATTTGTGGCTTTTCTCACACATGAAGCTGACACGCTGTGGCGTAAGTGAAATACTGTTCTGTGTTAAATCTAACCACTTAAACACCTCCTTTTACATAAATATTATGTGCAAAGATATGTTTAATCCAAAACGACTTCAGTTTTGCATGAATAAAACAAAAAAGTATTTTTAACCTTTCTAGGGTTAGAAGTGGGTTCATGGACAATATTATGCTATATGTCTGATTGTGTTATATGGAATGGACTGTACATTTATTTGACGGTGTTTCTGTGTCCCTGTAGGTCAATGGGCACAGTGACTACATGAAGCAGCTGGATGTCATTATGAAAGTCGTGGGTGTCCGCACCAAGGATGAACTGAAGAAATCAAGTACTAAGAGCAGCTTCAATGGCAGCCTGTCTCCTGGCGACACACCAATGTCAGATCAACCATCTCAGTCAACATCATTATCAACATCTCCATCACTTACAGCATCACCATCTTGTGCAGGGTCAGTCGAGATGCAAGAGATTTCTAGTCCTCATGCTGAAGGAGAGATGTCTGATCAGGCAGTGGATGACAATACCTCAGACAGTCAGAGTCAGCTGGACACACTGGGAAACTCAGGGAAACCTTCCAGGCAGTCACATGACATTGATAGGAAGGAGACACTACACAATGACGGGGCCAAGCCTGCCTACAATCAGAATCAGAATGCAGGAATGCCTTCACAATCATGTCGCAGTGATTGGCAAGAGATGCTACAAGATTGTAGGCACAGCCCTTCCTTTGAAATTACGTCAAGCAGTTTTCTAGAAACCAAAGAAAGTATCACAGAAAATGAAGTGCCTGGAACAGCCTCCCCCGATGATAAACCAGGAAGTAGGGAGGACATGAATGGTGTACAGAAAGGTGGTGATGATCAAAGGGAGACTGATGAGGAGGGGAGCTTGAGGAGTGTGACGGACAGATACGAAACAGGAAGGAGTCAGTTCCTGGTAGATGGTTCGGAATCACAAGTACTGAAAAGTAGCCTTGAGACTGATGGCGTAGAGAGGGTGACGTCAGGTTTGGGAGATGTGCATGTTGTTCCCCACACAGCCAATGATGTGTAGCATGGAGGGACGGAAGGTGTTATCATGACCAAATTGTTCTGCCATATTCACTTGATGCCTGTGGTCAACAAAATGGGTATTTTCTTGGAAGTTCCTTTGACAGACATTCATTTTGAATATTACTGTCTATTCATGCTAGTCATGCTATAATGTTGGAAGTTTATAACAACAATTTTGGAGTTTTAAGTACTTATGATAAAGACTTATTGCAAAGTATTGACCACTGGGGAATCCTGTATGTGTCTCTGTACAACCCTCTTGGAAATCAGAAGGAGAAAATGAAGAGGCTACACGTATGATAAAGCTGATGATCTGTTGGTTGGTTGAGGAAGTATCACTTCTTTGTACATATCACACTGTTGACAGTCATTCAACATTGTCAAGGGGTGCAAAATTCAACCACTTTGGGTTCAGTCATTGCTCATTATGGTCAAAAGCCACAAAAGTTGGACCTAATGGAACTTGCAGTCATTACTCAAATTGGTCAAGAGGCACAAGCTTAACCTCTTGGGGTTTGCAATCATTGCTGAGCATGGTCAAAAGCCATAAAAAAATTCAGTCATTATTCAATATGGGCAAGAGGCACAAGCTTAACCTCTTGGGGTTTGCAATCATTGCTCAGCATGGTCAAAAGCCATAAAAGTTTTCAGTCATTATTCAATATGGTCAAGAGGCACAAGTTGAACCTTCTGAGGTTTTGCAATCACTGCTGAGCATGGTCAAAAGCCATAAAAAAATTCAGTCATTATTCAATATGGGCAAGAGGCACAAGCTTAACCTCTTGGGGTTTGCAATCATTGCTCAGCATGGTCAAAAGCCATAAAAGTTTTCAGTCATTATTCAATATGGTCAAGAGGCACAAGTTTAACCTCTTGGGGTTTGCAATCATTGCGCAGCATGGTCAAAAGCCACAAAACTTGATCCTCCTAGAGCTTGCAGTCATTATTCAATTTGGTCAAGAGACACCAAAGTTTAACTGCCTTGGGAGTTTTTGGCGCTGACCTTATGTATTGGAGCAAATGTCAGGGGTACATTTTGTTGGGAGTTTCACATTGCTACAGCAGGAAATACTCTCCCTTGTCACAAGTTATAAGATATACATGCATAAAAAAAATGATGATGCTCAGACAGTTTAGTTTACATATTTTCTTTCCAGAACCATGGGGTTGATCGTCAAAATGAAAAATATATAACAAACTATGACATAATTTTCTTTATTTTTAAAGATGGAAAGGATGAAATAAAATAAAAACATCAGGAAAGATTAGAGATATTCAAAGGGAAAGCAAAAAACAACTCCTCAAAAGTGAAATTTGGGACTTGAGATCCACAAATGTTTCAGTTAAAAATAAAATGCCTAACATTATACATATTATTTCGTTTTAAGGTGCAGTGCTAATGATGTTCATTGTTTGTTAAGGCAATGTTTTCAGCCAGTTCTGAAATTATTTTTTCCTTTCAAGTCCAAGTGTTTCACTGAAAATAACAATACTGTACATAAGCATGGGAAGTTAGGCACATGACAACTATTGTTTGTGTAAAGCTCTCACTATCTGATATAATTTGATCATTCTGTTATGGTATCCTCTGAATGAGGTTTTTTCACTAATACAGTCTGATGTCACTGGTTTAATTCCACATAAAGATGCCTACAGCTATGTCACTGTTCTGCCTTTTGCTGTTCAAAGTGCCTGAATTGCAGCTTTGAATTGAACACTTGTGTTTAATCATTGATGTCATGTTGAGTTTGATATATGATTTTTGTGCTTTTACATTTAACATATTTTGGGACCAGTATAAGTATTTTGACGTTATTGTAACCTGTTATCTCAGACTTGTCTTGTTTCCTTAGTGATGATGATACAAATGTACCAAGATTGCTAAAGCAGCTCCACTTATATGAAATATGTTTGCTGTTCAATGCTGCACTTAGCACTATTCCAGCTATATCATGGTGGTCTGTAAGATAGTGAAGTCTGGACCAGACAATCAAGTGATTGACATCATGTGCATCCATCTATGAATCCATCTATGCAATTAGGATATAGCGACATGCATGAAACATGTGCACATTCTCAGATACAGAGGGGGATGTGGGGAGATGGATGGATGCGCTTTCCCCTTTTGGAATCATGCTTAACATGTAAACATATAAAATTAAATCATTGGTTTTATGTTTTCAACAAAATAACAAACACAATTTGTTTTGCGAAATATTTGCACTCACCCAGCTAGATGTATACTACTCAAAAACATGAAGGATCACCCAATTCTTTCATATGTAGTCATGTACTACATGTACAGTCAATTTGTCATGGAATTCCTGAACTTGTTTTAGTAGTACAATTAAAGTGCACACCCATTTCCAGAAGTCTGTATCCATGCCTGGTGCATCAACAGAGTTAACCCTATGAGAGTTCTGTAGCAGAGTAGGTCCCAAGTACATCATGATTGGCAGAATGCTTATTTCCCACCTGAATTAAATGCATGCATTTATCACTGATGTGCGATTTACATCAAAAGTATCCAATAAACTCAGGTCGCACACATCACATAGAGATGGGTAGTTTGTAGAGGATTTGTTGATTTGAGCGTTGTTATTTGTATATTGTCTTTAATATAATCCCATCTGTTTAGTTAATGTTGGCAGTAATGCTTTTAGTCAGCTTGTGCAGTAATTTGTGTTTGCAACTTTTTGTGACTTGTCATTTGTAGTACCTTGATTTGGTATCTTGTATAGTCAGCTTGAGAAGTTGAGGATGGTCATGTGGCGGTCGGGTAGCCAAGTGGTTAAAGCCGAAGACCCGGGTTCGATTCCCGACATGGGTACAATGTGTGAAGCCCAGTTCTGGTGTCCCCCGCCGTGATATTGCTGGAATATTGCTAAAAGCGGCGTAAAACCATACTCACTCACGCATGTGCCTCCCACTAGGACAGGAAGGCCCATCTGACCTGATCCCCGCTACACAGGTCACTTGAAGCTTCATATTGACCAACTCACCTCCAAGGTTGTGGACAGGTGCAGTTATCCATGAATGACATCCGTAGCTTGTACGCTTGGTGACTGTGTTGACCTCTTTAGACATGACATCTGACATCAAATCAGATTGAAGTGGCTCAAATTGAAATTGGGGACCTGGGATTTTTTTTTAAATACATAAATTTATTCCTGACAATGCTGGAAATATAAAGTTGCCTCAGGTGTTGCAATAAAAATAACTGGAAGGTAAAACTGTTTTTGTTTTGCTCTGTGAGAGAAACTTTTCTTTCTCGAACAAAAATCCCAATCCCCAAAATTTTTAATGGTCATCACATAGTTTGTCATCACATTTTTGTCATAGTATTTGCTTTTTAACTTGTTCCTCCTCGTGATACCATTTCAGTTTGAGGGAGTTACCTGCAGAAGCCACAGTATTGTGAAGCATTTATATTGATTCTTGCTCAAGTCATCACAGCAATGCAGAATGAGCATGGTAGTTTTGTCATTCCATCATATGTGTTCTCTTTAAAACACATTGTACATGGATGTGTACAATGTTTTATGTAAGTAATGGTAGTATGCATAATACAGTGCAAGAAAATACGCTTGGCACTTAGCAGTGAATGGAGTTGATAGAATTAAAATCAGACCATTATTTTTGCTTCCACCAAACAAAGATTTGAGGACATCACATTGCAGGTCATGTCAGAACAACCATTCGCAAACTTTGACTGACCAATGAAAAAACTAGCAAGAAGTGGACAGTAGCCAAACAGAAAGCAGCTTTCTCAAGCTTTAACGTTCTAGTTTCAAACAGGCAACTTGCATTCAAGACTACGCTTTTAAAAATATTGATGAAAAATTTGAGAAACTCTAGAATGTGTAGTGGATGGCCGAGATGTTGTGGCAGTTCTTCCCATGAGCTATGCAAAGTCTCTTCAGTTCAAATCTTATTCCCATTGAAGCGAGGTATAGACAATGATATTGATGTGATCAGTCGTGCAGCCTGTAACTGCCATTCGGAATACCCAGTGTTTACCTTTTAGAAGTTGCATAGTTAGAAAACACATTCCAACTGTCACTTTCCTGATCTGGTAAGCACTGTTCTGATTGGTTGAATGAAGGGTCGTTCTGATGTGACCCATAATGGAGTGTCCTCAGATCTTTGTTCAGCACTAGCGAGAACTAGGGTTCTGATTTTATTGAGATTGTGTATGGAGTTTTGTGTGTTCAGTGTTGAAATGAAGACAATGGAGGTAATAGTGTTCACGAGCATTAATTGTGAATATGTATTGGCCATATCCTTCCTATCTATGACTGACCTTGCAGACTTAGTTCCTCTTTCCTGGAACGTGATGATAGTTGATAATAACTAGGAAGTGTAAGCAGTGTGAGACTGGCTGGCTTAATCATGAACTATGTTTGAAGGGTGATCCATTTTTGTTTCAAATGTTAAATATGGTTGTTTTGCCGTCTGATTCCTGATTATGCAATGTAGATCATCAGATTTCCCCAGTCTTGTAGAGAATTGAAACATGAGCCACTTTTAACAGTATTTCAGTTATGTCACTGAGGTTGTTCTACTTCCTTGAGGAAAGCATATGAATGAGACATCACAACTTTACCACAGGCGAAACAAAGAATCTGGGATTCAGACACTCAACCAGCAGATTCTGGCATCTGGGAGACACAACTCTACTCAGTGTGCACGATTATGTCCCTTTGACATGCCAGGATCAGATAATCCAACATTTGCTCTGATTATAATCCTTGATTTGTCCCGTGCTTGTGGATTTCACCAAAGTGGTAAAAAACCTGCATCATTTTGGGCTATCTTCCCACATCAAACTGACCAGCTGTTTCATAACGGAAATACTGTTTAAATTGACCTAACACTAATCTCATTTCGTTCATTTGGCCACATGTTCTCATGGATCAAAGACAGTTATTGAATTTTGATGAGTGCAAGTCTGTCTCTTTTAAAAAGAATATCCTCTTATGTGTTGATCCCGAACACTGCTAAGAGCTTCATAACTCCCAGGAATTTATAGTGTTGTGCTGGAAATGCCATGAATGTTGTGTTTGTGATTTGTTCGTCTGAATCATAGAAATGTTTACTGGATGGAAAGGATATTCCATTCTTATCAATAGGTCTTAGAATTAGATAGTAGTTGTTATGAAAATTACCAATGAAGATCTAACCAATGATTTAGTATTTTGTGTCATGAAAGTGATTGATGTTTTCAAATGGATATGTAAATATGTTTACTGGAGGTATGCAGAATGATGTCTCATGTTTTTTTTCAAATGTTATAAATCTTTTCCAGATAATGAATGTTGAAATTTTGACAGATGTATAGATAGTTCATCAACCCTGAGGGTGTTTTAGAATGTTGACCTCAGGCCATGAATCTTTAAATTTAACATCATCAGATTGATGTACCATATTTGTCGTATTAAGAGCCCTAATCCAAAAAGTGCCTTCTGACCAATATGTCAGAAATCCTAAAATGCACCCCCTGCTAATTTACGTGACAGTCCATGTTTCCTTGTGTATATTACAATTTTTTTCAGAAAACAGCAGCGTGTTAGGGCATATGATTGCAAAGTAACGATTTATGAAATTTATTTTAGTTTGATTGATATTTGAACAAAGTTTGTTCATTACTGCTTGATCTCCCAAACAAATGTTACTTGTGTATGGTATAAATAACCACCTTCCCTTTGTCATTCTTTTAAGCGCCTAGGTAACTTATTATGACAAATATGGTACATGTAATTATTTAGCTAAAGAAATTAATGGGTAGTATAAAACATTGTATTGGTTTTGCTTTATAATGAATTAATATGCGTAAATGTGATTCTCCCCAAAGAAACTTTCAATTGTTGCTCATTTTATACAGTGTGCCTTACAATTCAAAAGCATTTGCAAACTGTTTGAAAGAAAAATATTTTTCGAATATCGTAGAATGTTTTAGTTTTGTTTAATCAGATATATTTTGCCTGACAATTGTCAATCATGATATTTGTTTAGAGAGATGATGTTTTTTTAAAATATTGACGTGTTCTGAATATAATCTATCTTGATATTGCTGAGTTGACATTATTGTAAAAGTTCGTATATAGATATGTGACAGGGGACATGGAAATTCAGTCATCTTAGTAGCTGTAATTCACTCTGCAAAGTTGTGTTCTTAAATTGTGGTACAGGCACATGCTTGTCGTAAAAGGCGACTATGCTTGTCGTACAAGGCGACTAACGGGATCGGGTGGTAAGGCTTGCTGATTTAGTTGATACATGTCATCGATCCCAATTGCGTGGATCGATGCTCATGATGTCAATCACTGGATTGTCTGGTCCAGACTCGATTATTTACAGACCGCCGTCATATAGCTGGAATATTGCTGAGTGCAGCGTTAAACAACAAACCAACCAACCAACATGTTTTTCCAAATTTATCTGAAATATTGCTCAAAGTGGTATAAAACTGAACTCTTTCAGGTAATGGTTTCCAAGATACAAGGATACTCAAAAGGACAAAGTGAGTTGGGTTTCATGCCTCTTTGAATAGTATTGCAGTTATATACCTGCTATTTGGGAGGAAAGCCAACATGATGTTGGTCTCAGATGTTTACCCCTTCGATGAAACCCAGGGGCACGGACAGTGAGAGGGGTTGGGGAACTCCAGGAGTAAATCTTGCCATTCATGCCTTGCTGGTGGATAGTTTTGAGGTAAACAATCCATTTTAATTCAATGGATCAGCACTTAGCTGTGGTCTGATCTGACTCGGGTCTGATTTCAGCTGCTGTATGATCTGGTATTGCTGGTCTCTCCGACATCGGGGAAAGCCTGACGTGATGCAGGTCGCAAACGTTTAACGCTTTCAAACCCACGGGCATGTGTATGGTACTGACAAACCAAGAAAGATAAATCCCTTGTTGCCTTGCAGCAGTTTATACAAACAAGCTGTGTGATAATCATTAATGAGCTGGGTTTAACGCTGCTTTGAACAGTATACCAGTTATATCAATATCATGAGGGAGAAAAGTCTGATGTGATGAAAGTCTCAGACGTCCACCACTTTGATGAAACCCACTGCGGTATGGTGCTGACAAATCTAGAAACATAATGGTGTGAACCAGGATTCAAACCAACAATCATAATTTTCTACCGTGCCCAAGGGATACAACTCTGCACAGCAAATAGCAGCACCTCAGACGACTGGGCCACCCATGTTCCACAAAATGAAATTCTTTGGCTTTTGTAAAGGTTCTATCTCTTTTGTCTCGCAGACCTGAGGGTTTCTGTTCTATTACTGCATACAGTGGATAAAAAGCCTGACACAATGCACTGATGCACAATAACATCAGATCTCACGATACAATAGCCTTTACCCCACTGTCAACACAATGCAGGCTTGTATACTGTCATGTAAATTCCTCCATCACCCTTGGGATGCTCGGTGCACCTGTGCAGTGTAGAGGTTTCTTTCAATATGAGTTGTGTCCAGTAGGGCTGGAACGAGTCCAAATTTACTACCCCGGTACCACCCCCACCCAATCCCCCCACCCCCCTATTACCGGACCCTTTAGGTAACTGCTATAGGTCTCAAGAGATGTCTGATTAGGAATTTTTTTTACCATAGCCCTGCCAAAATGTATTTAGATACATGTATAAAACAATCTGGTCATGCATACACTGAAGTTGACTGTTTTGTCTTTATTCCAACATATAAAAGTCAGAAGGAATACGTGCAAAGACATGCGAAAATTAATGACTTGTCGTGTAACCATAGACTTTTAGATAATTGTTGTCACAAAACAATATATCACGTGACTAACCACGGGTCCGGGTATTCCTGTTGGTACCCGGGCTCTACTCAGTACCCACCCGACCCGAGTACCCGAGTTACCCGTCCCAGCCCAAGTATCCAGCGATATGTGTACTGATTGGGTCTCCTCATTTTGCCACAAGGCCCACAACATTGTTTGCTGCTGTGACCAATGAACATTTGAATTACATCTATCAAGACACAGATTATGACCCCCTTAGTAAATGGACCAGCAGAAAAGTTTCTTTACAAAATCTGACAGAAATTTGACCTAATGACCTGAAGTAGAGTGTTTGAATGTCATTTTGAAGTTGGGTGCACATGAAGACATGACAAATTTTATTGGTAACAACTTTTATTGTTTGCCATGACATTCCAGAGCTGCTTCTAATGAGGGATCAATAACTAGTCCTGAAACACCAAAAAATGTTTCATGTCTTCGAAATGAAATTACTATCTGAAAAGAAAGATAAATCCCTTGTTGCCTTGCAGAAGTTTAAACAAACAAGTCGTACGATAATCATTCACCTGTATACTTTTGGTTTCAGGGAATGGTTGTTTCCTGAAATGTTCATGCATGGAGAAGGGATGGTTCGGCTTCCATGAGTTGTACACATCCTCATTTTATAAGCTGAAACAGAATAGACACAGGTCACCTCTACACTGCTTGTGGGTCAGATGTATTCACAGGTGATGAAGGGATATAATGTAGACAGGCCCTTGAAGTAGTGATGCCTTTTTTCTGATGCAGTACTTATCATGTCACAAATCATCTTGATGTGCGGGGCCCCGTTCCCAAAAGAGATCTTAGCACCAAGGTGATCGTAAGTCCCATACTTTAACATAGGCTTACAATCATCGTAGCCCTAAGATCGCTTTGAGGAACGGGGCCCTGCTCATTAAATGATCTCCAAACTGGTTCTGATCACATTTTGGCTTTGATCATTAAGAAGTCTGTACTTGGATTTTTGTCATTCTCAATAACCAGTACAATTGATATCAAAAAGTAATGTCAGGAAAACCCTTAGCTATTTTGGGGTGGTTTTGTATAAATTTGGTCATACAATCCAGCACTTTTCCCCCCTAAGATGACATTGTGACTTTAGAGCATGGCCTCAGCCTCAGTAGATGCATTGTTGTTGTATATCTCGTCATCAGCATCTTGTTCAAGTTGTTCTCAATCATTAAATTCTATATTTGCTTTGTTTGTTTGTTTGTTTGTTTTGTTTGTTGCTTTACATCATGGTCAGCATTACACCAGCAATATGAGGTAAGTAATTAAGTCCGGACCAAACATACCAGTGGTCAATTTGTACCACGTCCTAAGCCTTTCGCATATGACATGATTGCCTGATCCATGTCTCACGACCCAATCAAATTATGTTGCAAATAACAAAACAAAATCTCACGAGTCTGAGAAAATCAGCTTTAATCATGTTAACATGAATATTCACAATCTCCTGGAATAAATATATATTATTAATTTGTGTGTGTGTGCTTTGTTTGACCATGGTCAGCACGGCACCAGCTATATCAAGATGGTAAATAATTGAGTCCAACCAAATAAACCAGTGTTTGATATGTAACCAAGTGACTACCCAATCCAATTTAGTGATTGTTTAAAATGAAAACAAAATCTTGTAAGTCTGAGAAAATAAACTTTAATCATGCATACTCACAATCTACTAATATAAATACATGTATATATATATATAGTGTGTGTGAATAAATAATATATATATATGTAATATCTATAGGGGGCTAGTCTCCAACCAATAAGTAGACTCAGCAAATTCTAGCTAATTCAAAACAGTTATTGATATCTTGCAACACAGGAGATAATGCCCCAGTTTCCCAGTTTCAGAATGACAACAGATGTAGCCTAGACACCAGTTCGTGGAGCATAGTCCCATTAAGATATTCCCCAAAACAATGTCGCAAACAATAAGTATGTGATGATCTACAGCTGTGTTGAAAGAGTTTGGTGACAATCGTGGCTCATAAAGTGTAATCCAGGATGCATCATAAGCAGGGTATGACTTCACCACACAACATCGTTTAATGTCTTAGGTTCTCTTTTCATACAATGAGATTATGGCTTATGCAAATGATATGAGATAAGATGTTCTGAATAAACACCCAACTGAATCTGTTTGGTCTAGTATTGTCAGGAATTGCAATTCAGGACGAAGCTTCTCAGTCTTATCTAAAATCATTGGCTGAAGGAGCCAGTCCTGATTTCTCTCCCCAATAACATCATGCCTTCTAATGTTGAACTCGCAGTACGGGGGAAAATAGGCAGTACTTTGCCAAACGCTTTTTTTTAGTTTGTTTCAATTGGCAAAGATCATGATGGTATGTGGTCTTGAATATCTTAAAAAATATATCCAGTTGATGAACCTTCATTTAAGGAAGTGGAATTGTATGTGCAAGTGATGGTTACATGGTCATGTGGCTGAAACAATGCTGATGCAACCTTAATAATAATACTGTTTCAGATTTCATTGAAGTGAACAGCGTCAGACAGTTTATCCCATGAAACTTTTCTTTACAAAAAGAGCAGTGACAATGGATATCGCTGCAACTCCTAATACCACCCACAGCGGGGTAGACCCTCTTGTCATCTCACGTCCCTCCCTGCTGCCCTCTGCCCATTCAGGCCTCCATGGCGGCCCCTTCTTCTGACCAAGATAGGGCAGAACCCCTGCCAAACGTTTAGCATCATCTGTGCAGGCTATGTCTGGTAGTTTCTCTGTGGCCATGATTCCACCTACCTCCATATCCGAGAACAATGCAAGACCATTACAGGGCCAATGGGACGTCATCCTCAGACCTTGGTACGCCTGCTTCTTCTGTCTGAGATATTCCTTACTGGCCCATATGGCCGGGCCCATGGAAACAAACACAGCGTATCTCCATCTCCCAGGGTGGCGCCTGTTTTCCATCGGTCGAACATTGGCATGGATGAGTCTTGAATCCCATATGATCATCCCTCCTTTAGGGGCGGGGACCCTTCGTCGCGTAACTCCATCATGGGAACTGTACCACTCCACGTCTCCATCTGTTAGGCCGTAGAACTTGTTGGTGATGCTTCTAATCTTTGCCCGTGGAAAAGTTTCAAAGAATTCTTTGTGCAACAAATGCGAACCTTCCAGAACCTCAAACGTCCAGTCATCCTCATCAGCAGCCTCTAAATACACGGCTCCTTGGTAGGCGTGGAGTCCAACTCGCTCAACGCCCTGGTCACAATGGAGCCAATGCTTCCCCGGGACGGCAAATGTCTCCTCGCCATCTTCAGGTGGCCGCCCAATTGCAACTGCGTCAAAGCTTGTCAGTAGTTGGTCAGTGCCCCATATTTGCTCGAAGACCTTCTTGGACTTTTGGCGGGTTCCCCAGGATGGCTCCATGTGACCAATCCCGTATCGTTGGATCAGAGAGTTGCTTGAGATTGGCCACGAATCATTGAACTGTGCAAGCCAGTTGCTGTAGATGTTGATATACTTGTCACAGTCCTCTGGTGACATTACGTCTTTCACCACGGTGTAGCCTTTGCTCTTCAGCTCGGATATGTCTACAGTGACTGACATTTTGCACTTGCTGGGAATGCCTGGAACAGAATGGTGGAGGCACTTATATTCTAGCATCCTTCCATTTCTATCATTTCTGTATAAAATGACCTTGCTTGTCGTAAGAGCCGACTAAAATGAGGATATGTTTTTAGTGTTCATTGTGTGTCATCATGGCTGTAAATCATGTCATATCATGTCCTGCTTTCACTGACCCAGGTTCGATTATATACACGATGTCGTGATACAGCTTGACTATTGTTTACTGTGTTTTTGAGAACCATACAAAAGGGAAAAGTGTTAACACTATATTACCTCTCAGACTAAAAATAACAGCGGGTGTGTTTATCCGGGGTATTACAAGCATTGATTCTATTCATCCTGGGGGCACGGTTGACACAGTCACCTGAAGCACCGCAAATCGCTGTGCCAGTAAGATATGATTGTCGTTTCGAATTCCGGCGCACCCTCATAATGTTTCTTCGTTCGTCAGCACATTTCACCAAAGTGGTAAACGTTTGAGACAAGCATTACTTCGGGCTGTACTCCTACATCAAGCAGACACGCGATACGACTGACATACTGTTTAAATCGGCGTTAAACCACTCACTCACTCACGTTGTCTCGAAATTATATGATTTTAAGTATATCAGTCTAGAACGTACATTGTCTCAGTTCACGGAAGACCACTCGTTATGAATCCTACCATGACATTGATGAATGCTTGATTCTGATTGGATTAAAAGAGGTTTCTTTTTTTATACGGAAACCCCTTTCAAATATGCTAAGCCTTTTCACACAAATAACGTGCGTATGAATACATCGATAGCCTAAATATCGATTCATAAAAATTCGCTCGGTCCCAAATTAGAATAAGACGTATCTGCTCTACAGTGGGACTACATCAAATTTCAAAACACAGTAGGTTTATCTCCTAAATCTAGACCAGTTTTGGAAATAGGCCCTTTAATATGGCACCCCTTCAAACTAACTATAACATTAAAGTTTACTACTGTCAATCCACCTCCGAGCAGCAACATTCGTCTTTATCTTTTTCATAACAATACGAATTATAATTACGTGTTTCTCCATCTGAATATCTCACTTATCGACAAAATTAAACCATCACATATGAACTGGTCCATCTGTGTAGTACAGAGCTTCTCACGAATAAAGCTTTTTTGCCATGATCCGTTTGTTCAAACCTTTAACGCTGTACACGACATTTTTTATATTTTGTTATGTATCATATTTTATGCAGTGATAGACATTGAATGATCCAAGAAAAGTAGAAAAGTACTTTATGTGGGTCATTATCAAATTTAGGACAAACACAATTAATAAGCTTAGAAGAGAGAGAGAGATATTCAGCCGAATGTCTTGCAAATATCATATACATACTATAATGATTAAGCACCTTATTATAATGTGTCGCCGCCAATGTTTATATCTCACATGAATACAAACTGAGACCCGACATAATGTTTCTCGTCAAATCGTTTTACGTAATTAAATGTTTTTAAATGTTGAATCTGCCAACCAAATACGATTTCATTTGTGTCTCACGTCTCAATCACGTAGGGCGGTCGGGTAGCCTCGTGGTTAAAGCGTTCGCTCGTCACGCCGAAGACCCGGGTTCGATTCCCGACATGGGAACAATGTGTGAAGCCCATTTCTGGTGTCCCCCGCCGTGATATTGCTGGAATATTGCTAAAAGCGGCGTAAAATCATACTCACTCACTCACGTACCAAAAGCCTCCAGAAGGAGGTTAGCAGCCTCGAATTATCACGGCGAGTAAAATCAATTGTTGGAGGGAAAGCGCAAGTGATTCGGGTCGTATTCTAGGGTTTAAACCCACAACCTAGTGACCCCTTGTATAAATTACACAGTTTTATGCATACTTCTCCGAGCTATCCCCTCAATATTTCAGCCAAACACAGAACATATACCATGGATAGTTACCTCAGGCGGCAAATTAATATTTTATACAAACGTCTCAGTGGGTGTGAATATAAATTTATGGACCCCTCATGATGATCTTTGGTAAATCAGCAAATCTACAGACCCTTTCTGACAGTGAGGTAGGTTATTCATTTAAATTTAAGCCTAACAATCATCAGCGTTATAATAAACATTAAAACTGCAATATTATTCATTAATCATATCTCAGCTTACCTTGTAGCAGGAAATTATATCACAACACTGTCAAACCAGCGACCAAACGAATGTTCATCGATAACGTTCATGCACAAGTACTGTGAAGTTATATATAAATAGTTTACGCTCATGTGATGGTCACGTGACTTCCACATAGCTTTATACAACCTGTCAACAATGACGATTGACTCAGCTCCGCACAGCGTCGGATATAGGTAGCGATCAATAGGCTTTGCTGAGAGTAATGCTCCAACAATTCCCAACAAACATGATCATGCTGATTGCTATGCGACGAGACACAGTCACAGAACTTACATGGCAGTGAACAATGGCGTGACACCAACATCGATGTGTTGATTCCGCTACCTTTTCAAACAGTACGAAAAGCAAGACTGGAGGCTAATTAAAAGGTGTGTTGTGACTGATATAACTGCATGACACATGTAATTAATATGCCAACATAGTAGTTATTTCATACTCAAAACTGAAATCTCGCCAAATTGTCACACATAACTTAAACAATGACCTATATGTCCTTGTTTACCACCATACCCAAACCGCGGCCTGGCCGTCCTGGTGTATCATCATACTCAAAGTCTGTCCAGGGTGCCCCGTTGTAGCATCATACCCAAACCAAGGTCCTGGTGTATGATAAAACGCGTTAAGGTGTTTTCCAACTGAAAACACACGTTAAAATATCGGTGTTATGTCCTTGGTTGGTCATCATCATATTCGTGCTAGTGGGTTTCTAGAACGTGAAGACCGGCATCACTTCAGGCTTTCAGCGTCCACGCGCCACCAGTGGTTATTACGAGTTATGTCCCTTCTAAGCCTCTCCTATGGACCAATCAGATTCCACCTCTCGTATCACTTGCATTTGGTTCAAACAAAATTGGGGCGCCCAGTGAAGATGATCTGATCGAAAATCAAGATTTAAATTGCGATTAAACGGGTCTTACATCGCGAAGTGTATCAAATCACGCAAGCACCTTGATTAAAAACATGAAAAGATCTGGAATATATCTGTTGACAACGAGTTAGCGGTGCACATGCTTTGTAAATCTTGCAATCTACCGAAATCTGCAAGACAGTTTACCAAGCTGATTTTGATTTCGTTGCACGATTGTGATTGGACTGAGACACGTCAGCCCAGCCAGAATGTAACTCCATAATACCAGCCAAGTTCGGCAAGGGTGGAAACTGGACTTTTATAGTCAGTTAACTCTCTTACCTCGGGAAGATGCTGACAGGGAGGGAGAGAAGGACATGTAGAGAGAGAGACAGAAGAAGGGCAATAAAGAAAAGGGAGGGTAGTTGTTGGAAATTGTCAGAAGTTCTGTACGTTAGAGATTCAATTTGGTTATTACTGCATAATGTGCACATGAACCTGCTCACGGGGTTAGCTGTCAGGAAAAAGAGAATGGGAATCTAAAATAAGGCTAAATGAGACAGGATCAGCTGGACAGTACATAAACAAGCTTACAGTGGAAGATACAATAATAATTGCATCATGAGGTAATTGTTGGAGAACTGATATTAGCTGTGAAATTATGAAGATATGCGATAACATAGCAATACATTATCCTATATGAAGAAATTACTAACTTAAAAGCGGAAAATTAAAGCGTTTAACATTTTAGTGTGCAATGGACATGCAGTATACAAGCTTGTGGACACACCAGTGTCAGAAGGCTCTAGTTGTCTCTAGTTGAGGAAACATCTGTATATTGTGTGATGTGCCATGTTTACAGGAATTGGGAACACTTCTCTGATGAAGTGAAGTAAACATTAAATAATAAATTTTGTGTTGGAACCAAAAGTGTAAAGAACAGTTGGTGTACCAAGAAGGCTTCAGCACTGATAAACTGTTCACATACGTACAATATGCAAAAACAAATCACCATTGCCAAATTAACGTTGAGCTTCTGCTACAAATAACATGAAAAATGTGAAAACCTCAAGAGTTTATTAACATTCTGTGTGCCCAATGAAACCTTTTCCGCAGGTGCAACAAGAACACCAAACATAACCAGGGCAGAAATCCAAGCAATCACACATAATTTGGAAAATGAAGTGACGCCTTACTATTTCCTTAGTTCCGAATATATAACTAATTTAAAAAAAAATTAATTCTATCAATTGATCGGGACTATTAAAAGTAAATTGAAACACCCATAGAGAATGATTACACGTGAGTAAATACTCAAATTAAATACTAATTCATTTGGAGCACTGTGTTTTATACGGTTAATATATATTTTTGATGATATTGTCTTTTATCTGATCCTATGTTAATTCACTTATTAAACGCCAACATTAATGTGGTGAGTGGCAGATATATGTTTCTCTCAGGTTATAAACGCATTGTCATGGTGTTATACATTTCTTGGAGACACAGTTACTAGAGTGATCTCACTTTACTAAAAACTCAAGCTCCTTCGCTTCACTCTCGGTAACATCGCTACTACCAGTGTGGGCGCGGCCATTTGAAGAATCTTGAATTTTGCTCTCTGAATTTTTGTACTTTTGTTTATGTCTTTGTGAATGCCATCATAGTGAATGTTGAAAAGGTTTACAACTGACCATATTTTCTGGATGAAAATACCTATTTGTTTGTCTGATTAGATCGGTTAGAGATTGCAGACAAACGGAAAATCACCCTACTCCCACCTTAATATTGTTCTGTTAACCTTATATGAAACCGTATGCGGCAACTATAGACACCATAACTAACAGTATTCCCCCTCGTAATAAGCCAAGAACTTATATGATTTCCCTTAACTATGCACAGTATTGGCGTCCACACCCAATTGTTTATCACAGAGAACTTCTGATACTTTTGATGTTGTAAAACTCATGTAAACACTGATAAACACTTTCACCATTTCTCAACATATCTACACAAAAGGTACCCGGTTTTGTCTGGTGTTCCCAAAACTCAAGTTCAAGGTCATCACCATAGTAACATTGTTTCCTGTACCATGCGAAAGCAGATTTGAGTTGAACTGATTGTCGGGGAAATCGTGTACGATCATTTCTTAGATACCCGCTGATAAAACCATCATAGCAAAATCTCAAATAGTTTGAAAAGTTCAGATGGCGGTTAGCGTCGGTATCGCTATAAGACACACGCCCAGCCGACACCTTGCTTACACATGATTGGTCAGTTGGCCTCTCGAGAGCACGGAATCTCATTGGCTCGCCTGTTTGGCACAAGTGACCGTATGTACTCTTCCATTGCTGGGGAATCTCGACGGGATTTCCATGGGTTCTATCCATTATTATTGAGCTACTTTGATACTTGGCCAGTGGAATTTGACCCGATGTCATCACTGTGTCAATCACGACGGTGCTTCTTCCGACGTTGCTGACGCTGGTGTCCATACACAGAGGGGCCTTTGCGACACCTTCATCATAGAGCCTGTCGTAAAAGAGCACCTTTGTCACAACTACAAATATGGTGTTTTTACCAAAGAGATGGTGAAGACCCAGAATTGACTCTCCGTCCTCTGGCGCGTTTGTGGTGTCAATCTGGGAGGAATGTATGATACTGACGACGCTCCATGGTTGAGGAGAAGCTGAAAATAAGTGATGGATTAGTGATGGAGTGCATGGATTACCACAGCGTACATGTGAGCTTGTTGTGGGAGTAAAGACCGAAGTGATGTTGTTCTTAGATGTTTGTGACCAAGGAACACGGGTATAGTACTGTCAAACCATGTAGTGCTGGTACGCTAACAAAGCCGACCCGTGAAGATCCGGGGTAGGTCTTCAGCAACCCATTCTTGCCGCAAAAGGTGACTATGCTTATCGTAAGAGGCGACTAACGGGATCGAGTGGTCAGGCTCGCTGACCTTGTTGAAACATGTCATCGATTTCAATTGCGTGGATCCATGCTCATGATATCAAACACTGGACTGTCTGGTCCAGACTCGATTATTTACAGACCGCCGCCATATAGCTGGAATATTGCTGAGTGCGGCGTTAAACAACAAACCAAACCAAACTAAGCTTATAAAAAACTTTGATACAAAACCCGATCGTATTTCTCATCACATTTTGATGTAATTTAGGCAATCGGAATGCAAGAAACATTTACATTTTCGAGAAGGAACCTTAACGTTTCCCTTGTCACCCAATGCCATCCATTGATAGTTGCCATAGGCACTGGAATCCTCTCTATTCAGCTCTTGGAGAACAGTATTATAGGCACTAAGCTGGTGCCTCTGCTGCAGCCCATCAACGGACCATATATTTCTTTGCCAACGCCACCTTCTCCACATGACAAAACAACATAACACATATCAACAACAAAACATTTTCCTGTGTAGTTTCCATCTTGGCAAGATAATTCCTGCCATTTGATGAGTGTAAACAGCTCAACATTGACAAAGAAAGCTTTTGATTGTGTAAAGGGCTTTGAGGACACAAGAGTATTTTTCAGTCGCAATTATTTTAGTCTCTGTTGGCTGATGAGTCCACACAACCGAAGTTGTTTCTTTCGCCCAGATATACTAAACGTGTGTAATCATTTACATTCCTTGAGCTCATGAAAAATCTTTGTGGATTATTAATCTGCAAAATTACAGGTTCAGTTCTATGCTTGTTACAATTCTAGGAGGAATCTAAAAAAAAGTTATTTCTGTTCAAAATGCCAACTCACCATGGCCATCAAAGGAGGTATAGGTCAGCCCAGGAACGGTAACTCTTGCACAGTTAGGCGCCGTGAATTGTTTTTCGTACCCAAGCTGTTGAATAATTCTGAAAAAGGGATATTTTGATAATTCGCTTTCAAGAAATATTCAATTATTAAGTGATCTTGGTTAATATAAAAACGTTCTCATAATTTGCACCAAGCTATAAATATGCTAATAAATTGATTGCTTCTGATAATGTGGACCTTTTGTGTTTTAGAACGATACTGGCCAGAAAAAAAAAAAGATTGACCATTTGGATATTGTTCAAAACTACCTTGGATGATTCTGCGTACCACGCGTGTAGGTCATTTTGCAAATTTAGCAAAACTGAGATGACGCACACTTTTTCTTCAAGGACCGAGTCCCGTGAAAATTCCAGGTTATAACAGATCATCGGCAACCCATACTTGTCGTAAGAGTCAGGCTCACTGACTTGGTTGATGCATGTCATCGTATCCCAATTGCGTGGATTGATGCTCATGATGGCAATCACTGGATTGTCTGGTCCAGACTCCTTTACAGACCGCCGTTATATGGCTTGAATGTTGCTGAGTGCGGCGTTAAACAACTTACAAACAAAGATTACCGACATAATTCAAAATGAATTATGTTAACTCATCCCTTTTCCGCAACTGTCATCTAAAATGTTTCCCCGAAAAAAGTATGTGGTGATTATCACCATGTGCGTTTGTTATGGTTGGAACGCCGACCAATCAGAGCGCTCGACGCCATTGAACGCGGAGATTTTGTTTACTTCAGTGACCGATGGCCGTGATTGAGCCAAGTTTGCGATAAAATGACCTGATATAGGTAATACATTGCAAAAAAATGAAGGTTTGTGGCATGCAGGGCGTATGTGGAGGGAGTTGGGGAGGTATTGTGAACATGACATGCGTAAATGTCCATATAATTTAAACAATACAGTAGATTTCAACTTCGGCGAAGATGGCGAGTGACGGACCTTGTTTTTTATATATGGGTCCGGTATTTCAGTAATATCATTTATCTGCTTCAGGGGCCTGTGCATTCATGATATCACATGGACACTATAAACGCACTTACAGGAGGATCATTGTAACGAATCAATCTGTCAGTTACCTGTTAAATCCGTCACTCATCTTTGAGCCGCGATCGTGATGTTTGGAGTCAAAAGGTCAGCCCAGAGTTTGAAGGTCAGGGGTTATGTCAAAAGTTCGGACGTCATTTTTAAATGAAATAGTGCATAATAAATCGTTTCCAAACTTATTTCCACTCCAGAATGACATCCGCTTTGCTTTCACGGGTCACTCATTTGTCCTTGTGGGGCCACTCTAAATGTAAACAAAACACGAGCACTTTGATAAGGATACTCTATTGCTACACTCTGCTTTAGGATGCTAATAATATTTTACTGTTTTACACTTTCAAATTGTTAATTCAGTGCAGTTTTAAAAAAGGATATCAATGATGATAAGATAAGATATATTTATTGCAAGAAACATTCCATAACGGAACAGAGGCAACTATGAGATATTCGCATAATCACTTGACATGAACATATAGGCCTAAATATGACAGAGTGTATTTACAAATGAAGTAAAAGAAACAAAATACAAGATACATACATACATACATACATACATACATACATACATATAAAATCACTTGTTAGATACGTATTTTGGCACATTATTGCCTGACATTGTGAACGTGGTGAGAGATATTATGGTGTTGGAGTCATTATTTGCTGAAATGTAAAAGAAAAAAAAAATTTCATCAATTTGCCTGTATTTTTTACAATCTTTCTGAGGGGCGGTCGGGTAGCCTAGTGATTAAAGCGTTCGCTCGTCACGCCGAAGACCCGGGTTCGATTCCCGACATGGGTACAATGTGTGAAGCCCATTTCCGGTGTCCCCCGCCGTGATATTGCTGGAATATTTCTAAAAGCGGCGTACAACCATACTCACTCACTCACTACAATCTTTCTGAAGCACTTTATTTAGAAGAAATCGTTGATGATTATGTTTGGTACAGTGTAACATGTGGTGTTTTCCATCTTCAATAATGACACAATATTAGACCAAAGCCGTTGATTTCAAGGTGCTGGAGACCTAGAGCATATTCCTAATTCTTGGTTTAGTTTGTGGTCACTCTGGCGTAGTTTAAACATGTTACAGCGCAGAGAATTGCACATAGTACATGTAACTATTCTATAAACTGACATGGTTATGAGGAACATTGATTCGTGATTAATGTATACATTGTATTTGATAAGGAGATGCCCTTTGACTTGATGGATTCTTTGTATGCAGTTTCATTATTATACATTTTGTAGCCCACAGACCTGGTTGTCCTGTTAAATCACACATGCAGCAATAACTCAGCCACTATTTGCTACTATTTGCCACTAATGAACTGCAATCAATGGATTGTCTGGTCCAGACTCGATTATTTACAGACCGCCGTCTTATAGCTGACATATTGCTGAGTGCGGCGTTAAATAACAAACACAAACAAACTATGATATGCATCAATTAACTCTTTGTATTTATTGAGGCGATTTAATAATGTTATTTTGCTTGTGACTTGATTAGGGTGCTTAAAGGCTGTTACTGGTTTTAACATGAACAAAGACGTCCCGAAAAGGCCCACTACGACCAATAAAGGTATGCACAGTCACTATGGTTCACAGGAAAACGTAGCTGTACAAATAAAACATAGAAAACAGTAACACATGTATCCTATGGGGTCGGGTAAATATATATATTTTTTTACAGCAATGTATGCCAGTGCATGGCTTGACAAATACGCTGGCCCACTGTTCAACATTGTGTTCTTAAATGTACGGACCAGTTTTCATTAATCAGGATCAATATCAATAAAATGGAAAATAATGTCATTGAAAAGCACACTCGAAAAATGATTTCCCCCTTGTGAGACAACCCCAGGTTTTCACGTTATCCGTCAAACAACATGAAGGGTAATAAAATCTCGTTCTTGTCTCTGCCGTCTGCGGTTCCGAGAGTCTCAGCATCGGCTAAATGTGTATGTTATAATACAATGGACCAAAAAGAATTGGAGAGGATCGACAGTAAGTGGTGGATATTTACTGTATAAAGTTGTGAAGATAAAAGAATAACCGAATTTGTAAATGGGTATGGCATTGGTTCTGTTCTCAACACGATACATATAAAAATCTAAACATCGCCCGGGTACTTGTATTCACATCCAGTTTCTGTCATCAAGAGCAAGTATTTAGTGCTGTTGTTGGGAAATAGTCTTGCCAATTCATAAAAATTTGGAAACTGTTGCAGACGTAAATAAATGTTAATTCACTCACATGTAAAAAGACCCAGTGCATGCTAGAGGCCCTGCGTGTATCAATGTCTCAGTGCGTGCTAGAAGCCCTGCATGTATCAATGTCCCAGTGCGTGCTAGATGCCCTGCATGTATCAATGTCCCAGTGAGTGTTAGAGGCCCTGCATGTATCAATGTCCCAGTGAGTGTTAGAGGCCCTGCATGTATCAATGTCCCAGTGCGTGTTGGAGGCCCTGCATGTATCAATGTCCAAATGCGTGTTAGGGACCATGCATGTATCAGTGGTTCAGTGCGTGTTAGAAGCCCTGCGTGTATCAATGTCCCAGTGCGTGTTAGAAGCCCTGCGTGTATCAATGTCCAAGTGAGTGTTGGAGGCCCTGCATGTATCAATGTCCCAGTGAGTGTTGGAGGCCATGCATGTATCAATGTCCCAGTGCGTGTTAGAGGCCCTGCGTGTATCAATGTCCCAGTGCGTGCTAGAGGCCCTGTATGTATCAATGTCCCAGTGCGTGTTAGATGCCCTGCATGTATCAATGTCCCAGTGCGTGTAAGATGCCCTGTATGTATCAATGTCCCATTGAGTGTTAAAGGCCCTGTATGTATCAATGTCCCAGTGCGTGTTAGATGCCCTGCATGTATCAATGTCCCAGTGCGTGTAAGATGCCCTGTATGTATCAATGTCCCATTGAGTGTTAAAGGCCCTGTATGTATCAATGTCCCAGTGCGTGTTAGAGGCCCTGCATGTATCAATGTCCCAGTGCGTGCTAGAGGCCCTGTATGTATCAATGTCCCACTGAGTGCTAGATGCCCTGCATGTATCAATGTCCCAGTGCGTGCTAGAGGCCCTGCATGTATCAATGTCCCGGTGCGTGTTAGAGGCCCTGTATGTATCAATGTCCCACTGCGTGCTAGAGGCTCTGTATGTATCAATGTCCCAGTGAGTGTTGGAGGCCCTGTATGTATCAATGTCCCAGTGCATGAGTTCCAATGTGTATCAGAGTCCCAGCACTAGTCTGCATTAAGTCGTTTTAAAATTCGCTTAAAGTTCAGTAACGTTTCAGTACTATAGTTTGGGTCGGTAAGGAGACACATACTTTGAGAGATAGCAAAGTAACAAGTTATTGTACGTTTGTGTCCATGTGTTTGTTGGATTCAGTTTTAAAGTCAAATTGGGGCGGTCGGGTAGCCTGGTGGTTAAAGCGTTCGCTCGTCACGCCGAAGACACGGGTTCGATTCCCGACATGGGTACAATGTGTGAAGCCCATTTCTGGTGCCCCCCGCCGTGATATTGCTGGAATATTGCTAAAAGCGGCGTAAAACCATATTCACTCACTAACAAAGACAACGGCCCCTTGGGGTAAATACTTTATTAGTGAAACCCAAGCATGGTTCACAAACCAGTCAACCCTGAAACACACGGAAATGCCAAAACATATTGGCTTAATACATGATTAAGATAGATTTATATTGCCATAACACATATTTTTTGGGGGAAACCCACACCTATAAATACACATTGCAAACATCATTCCACACAACAAACAGCCTGATGAAACTCACTTCTTGTGGACCGCCTCCGTGGTCTAGAGGTAGAGCGTCCGCCCGGAGAGGGGAAGGTCCGGGGTTGGTACTAGTTGTTACCCTGTCTCGCGCGCGGCATAAAGAGGTTTAAAGGGGACTGGTCGGTTCGGAGTCAGTATACTGTGTCTGAGTAGGGTATTCATGTTCAACTGCGGCATGGTATCTCAGTGTGCTAGAACTATAAATCGGCATTAGTCCGGACCAGTACAAGCAGCCACACACACACGTGCATGCACGTCGCAAGTGCAATAATCTTGGACCCGACGTTAAACCCAGTTTCACCTCACCTCACTTCTTGTGACGGTAGTTATGATACTAATTTAGTGGGACATTTGACGAAACAACTCATTGTGACAAAAAAACCCACAGAATTACAAAAGAAGAAGCAAGTAAAGACCTACACACTTTTGGAGTTTATCCTAACTCTCGTTTTATCGTAGAATACAAGATTAGAGGTTGTCATCGAACGATACCCAAAGGCTGCTTGACCTGCAGTAACAACTGACCTGAATATGACACAATGGATTCCTTTTGCACACGAAGCTTATTGATTGAATTTATCTTGCCAAAAAAAACCCCGAATGAGCAGAAGCCCAGGTGAAACTTAACGTAATACAATAATGTAAGCCTCGTTTGGGAATGAATCAGCTTTTGGAATGAGCGCTTGGCGGCTACCTTTCAGGATGTCAAGAATAATTAGCAATAAGCTGTAGGATGACATAAAATAGTCCATGAGTGTGCTAGTTTGTTTTTAACTAATACTGTTTTTAATTTACTTTACCATTTTAATCGTTATCAAGCAACTATATAAAAAAAAAATCCTAACGTATATTTATATACTGAACCGCAAAAGAAACGTCACTTCATGAAAATACTTTATAAAACAAGCTTTAGGACGACCGCATGCTGGCGAGACAGCACGAATGGTTGACAGTGCAATTAATGTCCACGTGATAGTCATCTTCAGATTAAAGAAACGACACCAGGTCACCAACAGTCGCCATGATTTTGTTTCTTGTTTAACGCCGCACTCAGCAATATTCCAGCTATATGACGGCGGTCTGTAAACAATCGAGTCTGTACCAGACATACCAGTGATTGACATCATGAGCATCGATCCACGTCATTGAGAAACGATGACATGCATTAACCAAGTCAGACCACCCGATCCCGTTAGTCGCCTCTTTCGACAAGCACAGTCGCCTTTCACAGCAATCATGGGTTGCTGAAAACCTATTCTACCCCGCCATGAAGCCTGGTTTCTCTTATTCTTTGGAAGTCTTGGAATGGCGCCAGTATCAACAAGAATGTTGGCTCCACGTATTGAGGTGCCGTTTATCAGGAAAGGCGCAAGGAAACGCAAGTGAATGTTGGTTTTCATGGAAAGCATTCGCAAGTTTGTACCATGATACCATGGTCGTTTGTTAAGCTGCGTTTTGGCGACCCATTATATCCATATTTGTGTCACTGTATGGCCGTTAACATATTTTGAATACAGTCACATGTTAAAAACGAGATACCTCCATATTGTTAATATTAAGTGGGAAACTTTCATAAATTATTTTCACGAAGTGACGTGTCTCAGTATATTAATGCTATTATTTTATCACCACGAACATACGACCGAAGCTTTCAAATCCTCTATAACATTAGGCCACTGACTCATACTCATACTGCCAACAATACACTTTTGCCTTCTAGGTGATGCTGTCTGTTTGGGTGTGACGTTTAAAACATATACCTCCGTTCCAAAACCTTGCTTTATTGATAAATACAGTAACATTTTGTTAACTTAAGCCCAAGAATACATTGAAAAACCGCTTTCCTCATTTTTCAACATACATGGTGTGACATGAGGCTATTCAGAAACCTTGCTCTATCCATACTGTAAGGCTTGTTTTTCAGAGTGAACTGCTAATACATCCTGTACCGTACAGCTCAAGTACACACTGAAAAACGCTTTCCCCATTTTTCAACATTACACAAATGGCGCCTGGCTTTGTTTCGTGTCCCCAAAAGTTAAGTTCAATGTCATCGTCAAAGTTGCATTCTTTCCTGTACCACATGAAAGCAGATTTTAGATTTAACGGTTGCGGGGCTAACCCAGACTGAATTGTCTGCCGTTTGATTAAACCTTCACAGCAATATTTCAAATAATTTGAAAAATGAACATGACGGTTTGCATCTATATCACTGGAAGACACTCGCCCAGCAGACACTTTGCTTACACGCGATTGGTCTGATGGCCTCTCAAGAGCATGGAATCTTCTCATTGGCTCGCCTGTGTACAAGTGCCCGTATGTACTCTTCCATCGCTGGGAAATCTCGACAGGCTTTCCACTGGTTCTATCCAGTATTATTACATTACTTTGATACTTGGCCAGTGGTATATGACCCGATGTCATCACTGTGTCCATGACGACGGTGCTTCCGCCGACGCTACTGACGCTGCTGTCCAGACACAGAGGGGTCTTCATGACATCTTCATCGTGGAGTTGTTCGCACAAGTCCATTTTTGCAGTCACCACAAACGTATCAGTGTCACCGAAAAGCTGGTAAAGGTCAAGAAGCGACTCTCCGCCATCCGTTGGATGTATAAGAAAAGTCTGTGTGGAGTCCATGATGTCCATCAAGCTCCATGGCTGCGGAGATGCTGTGAATATAAAAGGTATTGAACTTGCATTACCTATGAAGCAAAGAAGCTCGGAGATCTAAGGGAAGTAATTTAGGAACTGCAATTCGCTGTGTAGTGTAGCGTCCCTTAGCCAAAGTCCAAAGTCCAAAGTCCACCCTGATGATGACTCTTGGTCTGTCTGCACCATACCCAGACCAAAATTGAAAACCTCTTTGATCTGCGTGACTGTGGGTTTTCATCTCACAATTATCAGACCTAACTACTTAACTCTAAGATGAAACCCGATGATTTGTATCGTGGTTTACTGGATCCTCTTGGTCCTTAGGGACATGTCCCTCTCTAAATAAAGTGACTCCATCAAGGCTAGGTTAGGCAAACTATTGGCAAGCCGTCACGGTGTGGAATGATGCCAGTTCTATCTGACAGTTTGGCCACATAGAAACAACAATGTCTCTCATCACCAACCATACCTAAATATTGGCTAGACCAGGAACACGTTTTCAATTTCTTTTTCATTTCCGCATTTACAAGTTATTGTCTTTCCTCAAGTTGTGCTTCTCGACAAAACCCGTTCTGACGACCGGTAATACTGTTTGTGATTCTTTGTTTTCTTTTAGTAAAAATGTTAATTTAGGCATGAGTGGGTTTGGAAATTGAATTAAAATGTAAATAAATATTCGAACTGTCTGCCTAATTTAATTTTAAAAGCGACGAGAAACATGTGGTCTCATAAAGTTCAATTACATACACAAAAGAATCCATTAAATCACGTCTTTCGTGAATTCAAATTTTCACCATATCTATATATACACTTAAAAAAAAGAAACGCAAAGCCAGATTTGTATGAGGTAGGAAAATACATTGTTGGGGGGTGGTTACTCTTGGTCTGTTGAAACCGATAGCCTTGTGATTGTGCTGGGCGCTACATTGAAAACCCTGGCTAAAGCTGATCGGGATTTCCCTGCCTGCAAGCGGCCTATGAAGTTGTTTCTTTGCACTTCTGTTAATCTTGGCATGTTGTTGAACTGTCACTGTTCGATTGACGCAGTTGCCTGGCAATCTAAAACCCTGTACTTTAATACCATTCATAGTGCTGCTGCATATGCAGTGCGTGCAGCTCCATGGCCCTTTTGTTGATGCACTGGGTGCGTTTTTAGGAATCGCACCTCTTTCCCGACCAGTGGTTCGCTTATTTTGCTTTTATGGCCAAAAATATCCGTTTTGCGTTTCTTTTGTTGTAGGGTATAGTTGTGATATTGTAGCGTTACACAACACATACATACAGACTATAGACAGGCGCGCACTTGCACACACACGCACACAAATATAATGCGGAATGACTCACCGTGAGCATCAAAGTCGGGGTAGGAAAAGCCAGGGATTTTGACTCTGCCATAGTTAGGCGCACGGATTATTCTCTTATACCCAAGCTGTTTAATAATTCTAAAAAGTAGAGGAAATTTCAAATAACACCTTTAACTGAGGCGAAAACATGAAAAAGTAGATCATTTTCACAACGGCACAGTCACGAGAAATGGCAATGAACTGTGTGAGGACACGAGATCAAGAACACGATGTTTATTACAAAAAAATAAGTTTTATTCATTGTGTTATATTTCTGAGCTCGGTTGAACGTCACAATTGCACAGTAAGAAACTTTGCCTTTTCTTCAAAATTAATCATAATATGGCACCGTCCTATCCTGCAGGTATTCTACAAAGTCTGTTGTTGCGGAAAAGTCATACCGTCTCATAAACTCTGAAAACATCAGGGTTCCTCTCATAAAACTTAGATATTCGCGTGTGTCTATTTTATGATTTATATATAGAATTGGCATACAAGAACACCCGAACTACATGTGAAAATGCATGTCATTATCTCAGGGAATGTACATTATTTATTTACCAACGTGAAATTATGTTTTACACCCTTTAAAATATTGTTCATAGCATACCTGTTGATGTAAACGTAATGATATACGGCAATGCAAATCACGTTGTTACAGATAAAGAAGTCCAACATTATACAGGTTTCTGTACCACTAAGCGATAAAACTGAAAAGACATGTCCAACCAAATAATGCGTTTCCAGTGTTGTATGTACTTGCATTTTGATATTTGTAACTACCAGAAAGAAGGCAATCTGACCTTGTCCCCCAATATTGTTCACTTCTTGTGAATAGACATGTTTAAATTTAATGGCACTCACCTTGAAAATTGGCCGGTAGTCATTTTAAAAAAAATGATTGATGATCGATGACTCGTGATCGGGTCCTACTGCGGTCAAAGGTTTGCTGTAAATGGAGCAACTGCTGCCGTCGCTGGACATATAAAATCAGCTATCTGTAACAGATGCGGTACGTTTTGTCACTGTGCATAATGTAAGGCAAAGAGAACTATTCTGAGCTAATGAATGTTTATGTTAATTGATTTCATGCAATGAGTCAACAAAAGTTCGCGGATGTTGGCAGTCAGTCGGCAATTGTTCGCGCGTCGTGCACCAGCGAACCAGAGAGATCCGTATGAGCATCCGTGTGACCTTGCCGGGTCACAGACCGAACACCCGTATGACCTTGCCGGGTCACAGACCGAGCACCCGTATGACCTTGGCGGGTCACAGACCGAGCATCCGTGTAACCTTGCCGGGTCACAGACCGAGCATCCGTGTGACCTTGCCGGGTCACAGACCGAGCACCCGTATGGCCTTGCCGGGTCACAGACCGAGCACCCGTATGACCTTGCCGGGTCACAGACCGAGCACCCGTATGACCTTGCCGGATCACAGACCGAGCATCCGTGTGACCTTGCCGGGTCACAGACCGAGCACCCGTATGACCTTGCCGGGTCACAGACCGAGCACCCGTATGACCTTGCCGGGTCGCCAAGCTTGTGCATGCCCAAAAGAGGGAATTGAAAATGATCATTTGCCTACTTTCTTCTTATCTCACTTGTGTTTGAGGCACCAATCTGGGAGGAAAGCATGATGCTGATGACGATTCGTGGTTGAGGAGAAGCTGAAAAACGTGAGTGAGTTAGTGAGTGAAACAGGTTAAACGGGATATTGAACAGTATTCCAGCAATATCACGGAGTGTCAACTTTATGTGGGGGGAAAAACCGAAGTGATGCTGATCTTAGACGTTTACCATTATTTTGACACCGACGAGTACGAGTATAGTGCTTACAAACCTAGAAGTTCAACCAGAATTCGAATCCACAATCATAGGGTTCTGGCACGCCAAAGGGACGTTACTCTTCACAACAAACTGCGGCGCTTCATACGACAAGGCCACTCGGACCTTGAGTGAGAGGGGGGTCAGTATATTGTTCAGTCACAATTATTCTTGTCTCTGTTTGCCAATGGGACCTCATAGCCTCACTTGGTACTTACGCCCAGTCAAACTAAAGGTAAAGAAAGAAAGATCTTTGGGTGTTCTTAATCTGCAAAAGATCTTACTCGACAAATATTAGGAAGAGCTGTCTGTCATCTGTGTTCAAGTACAACTCATAACTCAGCCTCTACCCTCAGTAGTAGATGCCTGATGCACCACCACCAGAGCCTGTCAGCAACCAACATCATTAGTAGATGCCTCATGACCCACCATCAGAGTCTGTTTGTAACGTACATCTTTAGTAGATGTCGCATGAACCACCACCAGCGTCTGTTAGTAACGTACATCAGTAGTAGATGCCTGATGGACCACCATCAGAGTCTGCTAGTAACATACACCATTAGCAGATGTCACATGAACCACCACCAGAGTCTGTTAGTAACGTACATCAGTAGTAGATGCCACAGGCACCACCATCAGAGTCTGTCAGCAACCTACATCATTAGTAGATGCCACATGAACCACCACCAGAGTCTGTTAGTAATGACATCATTAGCAGATGCCACAGGGACCACCACCAGATTTCGTTAGTAACATACATCACTAGTAGATGCCACATGAACCACCACCAGAGTCTGTTAGTAACGTACATCATTAGTATAGATGCCACGTGAACCACCACCAGAGTCTGTTAGTTACGTACATCATTAGTATAGATGCCACGTGAACCATCACCAGAGTCTCTTAGTAATGTACATCATTAGTAGATGCCACATGAACCACCACCAGAGTCTGTTAGTAACGTACATCAGTAGTATAGATGCCACGTGAACCATCACCAGAGTCTCTAAGTAATGTACATCATTAGTAGATGTCACATGAACCACCACCATAGTCTGTTAGTAACGTACATCAGTAGTAGATGCCTGATGGACCACCATCAGAGTCTGCTAGTAACATACACCATTAGTAGATGTCACATGAACCACCACCAGAGTCTGTTAGTAACGTACATCAGTAGTAGATGCCACAGGCACCACCACCAGAGTCTGTCAGCAACCTACATCATTAGTAGATGTCACAGGCGGCACCACCACCAGAGTCTTTTAGTAACGTACATCATTAGCAGATGCCACAGGGACCACCACCAGATTCCGTTTAACATACATCACTGGTATAGATGTCACGTGAACCATGTACACCTATATAAGACTGACTGTACAACCCTGTAAGGCTGACTGTACACCCATATAAGACTGACTTACATCCCTGTAAGGCTGACTGTACACCCCTTTAGAGTGTCTGTACACCCATATAAGACTCACTGTACATCCCTGTCAGGCTGACTGTACACTCATGTAAGGCTGACTGTACACTCATGTAAGGCTGCCTGTACACTCATGTAAGGCTGCCTGTACACCCATATAAGACTGCCTGTACATCCATCACAAGGGTCTGTGTCCGGTTTGAAAAAACCGAATGTCAGACCAGGCGCCGGAACGGAACCATCGGCGTCCTGCGTTTTCGACCAATCAGGAAGCAGGGTTTCAGTGCCTCTCCTATAAAAATTAAAAAAGAGCGAAGCCACGCACACCGTCACAGTCCAGGCACTGAATGAGAGATCAACCATGTCGTCTGGATGTAGCTGTCTGAAGTGTCAGACCAACAGTCAACAATGTCCGTTGATGAGTAAAGTCTATTCGTGGACAATAGTGACCTACCCACCTGGTGAATCGGAGACGATCCTATCGCAGAGCCCACACTGGTTTAAGAACAAGTCTGAGGCTATTGCAGCTTTACAACAAGCTATACAACTCGGAGTTGACGTCCCCGACTGTTGGGGTGGTCCGTATTATTATCTAGTATCGAGATCAAGGAAAGTAATGTAAAACAGAGACTAGCCTCGTCCAGCTTGTTTCCAGTTTGTTTCCAACGGCCCTTTTCAGGGCCACCCATCTCTCCCGAAAGAACGCTTTCATCCTTTGCTTTGCCAGTACAAACAACAATCCAAAAGAATCCACACCCTCCCCAGTCCTCTTGGAGGTACACGCCTACGAGTGACACCACGCCTCTATGTATGTTTGTATGGTTGTATGTATGGTTGTGTACACAAGTGGTATCACGTTTGCATGGGGACACGAATCAAACACCACGTATGTCTATTGATCTCTCGATCTCTTTCCTTATAAGTATAAATGTTATAAATAATAATATTAATAAACGTCTGTTTGAAGACCCGCACGACACCACGTTTGCATTGAGACACGTGTGACACTACGTTTGCATGGAGACACGAAGTACATCACGTTTGCAAACGTCACGCATGTGTATTGATCTAAACTTCTAGTAACGTCTGTTTGTAGTCACGCGTGGCACAACGTTTTGCATGGAGACACGCGTGACACCACGTCTGCATGGAGACACGAAGTACATCACGTCTGCATGGAGACACACGTGACAGTTCGCATGTAAACATACACGAGTGTCAACTCCTCGGCATGGATGAGCGAGTGACAACGTCATCATCCTATGGATAAACGTCTGTTTGAAGACACGCGTGGCACCACGTTTACACGGAGAGACGTAGTACATCACGTTTGCATGGAGACGCGTAGTACACCATGTGTGTTTGAAGACACGAAGTACACCACGTCTGTTTGAAGACACGTGTGACAGTACACATGCAAACATACACGAGTGCCAACTCCTCGGTATAAATAATAATCTTATGGATAAACGTCTGTTTGTAGACACGCATATGGCACCACGTTTGCATGGAAACACGTAGTACATGACGTTTGCATGGAGACACAAATGGTAACAGACACGTAAACATACACGAGTGCCAACTCCTCGGCGTGGATGAACGAAGGACAACGCCATCATCCTATGGATAAACATGCGTTTGTTGTCACGCGTGACACCACGTTTGCATGGCAACACGAAGTACATGACGTTTGCATGGAGACACACGTGACAGTACGTATGTAGACCTACACGAGAGCCAACTCCTCGGTATAAATAAACGAGTGACAACGTCATCATCCTATGGATCAATGTCTTTTTGAAGACACACATGACACTACGTTTTGCATGAAGACATGAAGTACATCACGTTTACATGGAGAGACGTACTACACCATGTGTGTTTGAAGACATGAAGTACATCACGTGTGCATGGAGACACGCGTGACAGTACACATGTAAACATACACGAGTGCCAGCACTTCGGTAAAAATGAACGAGTGACAACGTCATCATCCTATGGATAAACGTGTGTTTGTAGTCACGCGTGGCACCATGTTTGCATGGAGACACGAATGACAGTACGTGTACATGAAGACACGCGTGACAGTACACATGTAAACATACACGAGTGCCAGCACCTCGGTATTAATGAACGAGTGACAACGTCATCATCCTATGGATAAACGTGTGTTTGTAGTCACGCGTGTCACCATGTTTGCATGGAGACACGAATGACAGTACGTGTACATGAAGACAAGCGTGACAGTACACATGTAAACATACACGAGTGCCAGCACCTCGGTATAAATGAACGAGTGACAACGTCATCATCCTATGGATAAACGTGTGTTTGTAGTCACGAGTGGCACCATGTTTGCATGGAGACACGAATGACAGTACGTGTACATGAAGACACGCGTGACGTACACATGTAAACATACACGAGTGCCAGCACCTCGGTATAAATGAACGAGTGACAATGTATCACCCTATGGATAAACGTGTGTTTGTAGTCACGAGTGGCACCATGTTTGCATGGAGACACGAATGACAGTACGTGTACATGAAGACACGCGTGACGTACACATGTAAACATACACGAGTGCCAGCACCTCGGTATAAATAAACGAGTGACAATGCATCATCCTATGGATAAACGTGTGTTTGTAGTCACGCGTGGCACCATGTTTGCGTGGAGACACGAATGACAGTACGTAGGCATATACCTACATCACGTTCATGTCTGTGCCTGTCGATTCACCTTTAGAATTCAGCCAACACCTTTAGAATTCCACACCATGATCGTAGCGCTGAGGTGATTGCCACTCACCGACTTTTAACTTAGACGAACGGCTGTCATAGTGGGCTACAATACACGATCGCCTTGTGGAACGAGACCTTGCACCTCAAAGTTTACAAACACATCACCATACCCAATGACATGATTTGTGAAATGTTGTTGCAAAATCCTTCGCCGATATGACGTCAACCTAGCAACAAAGTGGCAGAGTCGTCGACTGTGTATGATAAGCTCGACTCAGTGAACTATCATCTCCACATGCCATCGCCACACACCAACCAAAACAAAACAAAACAAAGAACCCGACTCCCCTCCCGCCTTCCTCCCTCCTCCCTCCTCCTCCCTTCACCACCACCCTCCCTTCACCACTACCACCTTTTCTATTTCTATTTTTAGAACCACACCACAACAACAACCCTGTCGATCTTGTTCCCCCTCGTACGTGCGCTTCTCCGGGTTTTCCCCCCATCCCCGGACACGGAAGCGACGCCCTCTTGCATGCGTGCGCCACCGGACACGGATGCGACGCCATCTTGCATGCGCGCGCCACCGGACACGGATGCGACGCCATCTTGCAGGCGTGCGCCACCGGAAACGGAAGTGACACCATCTTGGATGCGCGCGCAGGTATCCCATCATGCACTGCGCAGGTCACGTGACCGGAAACGGATGTGCCGCCATCTTGGTCCCAGAATCTGGAGCGGTCCCAGAATCCCGAGCGGTCCTAGACCGATGCTAGTTACTACTGGAGTCTTGTGCCTGGATCCAAGTTTTGCTGTGAATCAAGTGACAGCTGCTGTCGATGAGCATATAACATCAGTTCTCCCTCTCTGATGCGCTCCGCATTTCACATTGCGCAGAGTGAAGCTTGAATGCATGGGGAACTAGTCTGAACAAACATACCCTTATGTCTTGAACACTGCAGGTATCTCTGGCTAAATTCTAAACGTGATTACCATGTATAATAAATTTGTATGTTTGATGTTACACAGATTTGTCTGATTAAATGAAGCAACAAAGGTTCGCTGGTTTCCGCAGTTACTCGGCACACCAACATTCTGACACGGTAACATTCGTTGCGCGTGCACCAGCGAACACCAGTGTCAGTCATCCGTGTCACCTGGCCTGGTCGTCAAGCTTCAATAGGGGCCCAAGCGAGGTGTAATTTAACCTTCTCTTTTGCACACATGTGTGGAGCCAGTGTGTTTCCAACGGCCCTTTTCAGGGCCACCCATCTCTCCCGAAAGAACGCTTTCATCCTTTGCTTTGCCAGTACAAACAACAATCCAAAAGAATCCACACCCTCCCCAGTCCTCTTGGAGGTACACGCCTACGAGTGACACCACGCCTCTATGTATGTTTGTATGGTTGTATGTATGGTTGTGTACACAAGTGGTATCACGTTTGCATGGGGACACGAATCAAACACCACGTATGTCTATTGATCTCTCGATCTCTTTCCTTATAAGTATAAATGTTATAAATAATAATATTAATAAACGTCTGTTTGAAGACCCGCACGACACCACGTTTGCATTGAGACACGTGTGACACTACGTTTGCATGGAGACACGAAGTACATCACGTTTGCAAACGTCACGCATGTGTATTGATCTAAACTTCTAGTAACGTCTGTTTGTAGTCACGCGTGGCACAACGTTTTGCATGGAGACACGCGTGACACCACGTCTGCATGGAGACACGAAGTACATCACGTCTGCATGGAGACACACGTGACAGTTCGCATGTAAACATACACGAGTGTCAACTCCTCGGCATGGATGAGCGAGTGACAACGTCATCATCCTATGGATAAACGTCTGTTTGAAGACACGCGTGGCACCACGTTTACACGGAGAGACGTAGTACATCACGTTTGCATGGAGACGCGTAGTACACCATGTGTGTTTGAAGACACGAAGTACACCACGTCTGTTTGAAGACACGTGTGACAGTACACATGCAAACATACACGAGTGCCAACTCCTCGGTATAAATAATAATCTTATGGATAAACGTCTGTTTGTAGACACGCATATGGCACCACGTTTGCATGGAAACACGTAGTACATGACGTTTGCATGGAGACACAAATGGTAACAGACACGTAAACATACACGAGTGCCAACTCCTCGGCGTGGATGAACGAAGGACAACGCCATCATCCTATGGATAAACATGCGTTTGTTGTCACGCGTGACACCACGTTTGCATGGCAACACGAAGTACATGACGTTTGCATGGAGACACACGTGACAGTACGTATGTAGACCTACACGAGAGCCAACTCCTCGGTATAAATAAACGAGTGACAACGTCATCATCCTATGGATCAATGTCTTTTTGAAGACACACATGACACTACGTTTTGCATGAAGACATGAAGTACATCACGTTTACATGGAGAGACGTACTACACCATGTGTGTTTGAAGACATGAAGTACATCACGTGTGCATGGAGACACGCGTGACAGTACACATGTAAACATACACGAGTGCCAGCACTTCGGTAAAAATGAACGAGTGACAACGTCATCATCCTATGGATAAACGTGTGTTTGTAGTCACGCGTGGCACCATGTTTGCATGGAGACACGAATGACAGTACGTGTACATGAAGACACGCGTGACAGTACACATGTAAACATACACGAGTGCCAGCACCTCGGTATTAATGAACGAGTGACAACGTCATCATCCTATGGATAAACGTGTGTTTGTAGTCACGCGTGTCACCATGTTTGCATGGAGACACGAATGACAGTACGTGTACATGAAGACAAGCGTGACAGTACACATGTAAACATACACGAGTGCCAGCACCTCGGTATAAATGAACGAGTGACAACGTCATCATCCTATGGATAAACGTGTGTTTGTAGTCACGAGTGGCACCATGTTTGCATGGAGACACGAATGACAGTACGTGTACATGAAGACACGCGTGACGTACACATGTAAACATACACGAGTGCCAGCACCTCGGTATAAATGAACGAGTGACAATGTATCACCCTATGGATAAACGTGTGTTTGTAGTCACGAGTGGCACCATGTTTGCATGGAGACACGAATGACAGTACGTGTACATGAAGACACGCGTGACGTACACATGTAAACATACACGAGTGCCAGCACCTCGGTATAAATAAACGAGTGACAATGCATCATCCTATGGATAAACGTGTGTTTGTAGTCACGCGTGGCACCATGTTTGCGTGGAGACACGAATGACAGTACGTAGGCATATACCTACATCACGTTCATGTCTGTGCCTGTCGATTCACCTTTAGAATTCAGCCAACACCTTTAGAATTCCACACCATGATCGTAGCGCTGAGGTGATTGCCACTCACCGACTTTTAACTTAGACGAACGGCTGTCATAGTGGGCTACAATACACGATCGCCTTGTGGAACGAGACCTTGCACCTCAAAGTTTACAAACACATCACCATACCCAATGACATGATTTGTGAAATGTTGTTGCAAAATCCTTCGCCGATATGACGTCAACCTAGCAACAAAGTGGCAGAGTCGTCGACTGTGTATGATAAGCTCGACTCAGTGAACTATCATCTCCACATGCCATCGCCACACACCAACCAAAACAAAACAAAACAAAGAACCCGACTCCCCTCCCGCCTTCCTCCCTCCTCCCTCCTCCTCCCTTCACCACCACCCTCCCTTCACCACTACCACCTTTTCTATTTCTATTTTTAGAACCACACCACAACAACAACCCTGTCGATCTTGTTCCCCCTCGTACGTGCGCTTCTCCGGGTTTTCCCCCCATCCCCGGACACGGAAGCGACGCCCTCTTGCATGCGTGCGCCACCGGACACGGATGCGACGCCATCTTGCATGCGCGCGCCACCGGACACGGATGCGACGCCATCTTGCAGGCGTGCGCCACCGGAAACGGAAGTGACACCATCTTGGATGCGCGCGCAGGTATCCCATCATGCACTGCGCAGGTCACGTGACCGGAAACGGATGTGCCGCCATCTTGGTCCCAGAATCTGGAGCGGTCCCAGAATCCCGAGCGGTCCTAGACCGATGCTAGTTACTACTGGAGTCTTGTGCCTGGATCCAAGTTTTGCTGTGAATCAAGTGACAGCTGCTGTCGATGAGCATATAACATCAGTTCTCCCTCTCTGATGCGCTCCGCATTTCACATTGCGCAGAGTGAAGCTTGAATGCATGGGGAACTAGTCTGAACAAACATACCCTTATGTCTTGAACACTGCAGGTATCTCTGGCTAAATTCTAAACGTGATTACCATGTATAATAAATTTGTATGTTTGATGTTACACAGATTTGTCTGATTAAATGAAGCAACAAAGGTTCGCTGGTTTCCGCAGTTACTCGGCACACCAACATTCTGACACGGTAACATTCGTTGCGCGTGCACCAGCGAACACCAGTGTCAGTCATCCGTGTCACCTGGCCTGGTCGTCAAGCTTCAATAGGGGCCCAAGCGAGGTGTAATTTAACCTTCTCTTTTGCACACATGTGTGGAGCCAGTGTCACACAACGATGGCTATGAACTGACTATACATTTGTGTGGCATCGGTACGTGAGGTTGACTGCCAACCGGTCGGCCATTGCCAGTTTTTTAACGCCACACTCAGCCATGTTCCAGCAAAATATATAACCTGTCAAAATGTCGGAAACCTTTTTCACAAACCAAAGATATCAATCTGAGGAATATGACAAAGTGTAATACTTGAAGTGGTGACTTTTACTATGTTGGGGGTGGGGGGATTGGGCATCTTCTGATGACTTTTGTTACATATTTCTTTCTCAAAACACAAAGTGAGTGAGTGAGTGAGTGAGTGAGTATGGTTTTACGCCGCTTTTAGCAATATTCCAGCATTATCACGGCGGGGGACACCAGAAATGGGCTTCACACATTGTACCCATGTCGGGAATCGAACCCGGGTCTTCGGCGTGACGAGCGAACGCTTTAATCACTAGGCTACCCGACCGCCCCCAAAACACAAAGACATTGAAAAAGATTGCGTTGTGAGATTCGTTAACATTTCTTTTAATTGAACAGATGCACAAATACAGAGAACCATGACAAAATGACTTATGAGACACACACAAAGAGACTTAAATAGACAGACGAGTTAAAAGACATTGTCATTGGGCGATATCATCGATCGTATTGGCATTTTGACACTTCTAAATTTATATTTCTAAAAAAACCATATAAATAAGATTGAACTGTGAGATTTATTGAGAGTATATTAATCTGTCATATGCAAACGTGCAGAAAGACATACATTTAACCAGAATTGACTTATGAGACAAATACAAACAATCCTAAACAGACAGAGAGATAGTGAAATGGGTAATTGTATAAATAGGAACATTAAGGTTGAAAGGTGCTAAATTATGAAAAATATTAATATTAATATCGATAATAAAATATTATTAGAATGAGCCTACAGTCAGGTTGTTGTTGTTAGCGTTTATTGTATGTTACTTACTTCTTTGTCAGCATTTTGTTTACGTGTACGGGATTATTGTTTGCATTGTTTATATATATGTGTGTGTGTGTGTGCGTGTGTGTGTGTGTTTATTTGCTGTCATTATATGCTCCGTAAGATATCTTTAGTGAGAAGATATTTGTAGTTTAACCAGGATATTTATCATATGGAGGGTTCACAATAAACCCATCGCAATATGCACCAATTGTAACCAATTATACTTCACACGAGGACACGGGCTTTCCTCCCACATTAAGCTGACACGCCGTGATATAACTGGAATACTGTTAAAAGCGGCGTTAAACCCAACTCACTCACTCACTCACTCACACGAGGACACCACATGCTGGGAATTTTACCACAAAACGTTTTGACACAGCCCCTATGTCCGGTATCTGTAAACGTGCGCGAGATACCCGCTTTCACGCATGTGGTGCAATCGCTCGGATCAACTCGGTTTCTTCCGCTATCACTGGAAATCTACGTCGTCGAGTGGTGCAATAACAAGATACCCATAAAAGATGCCGTGACGCTTGTGTCTGTCCAGTATCGACCGTGTAAACAACACAGGTAAGTCTCATTCCACACGAATATTAATGTGTCAATATGTATACAGTTATTATCAACGTTTGACAACCAGCAACGCGATAAGGAAGTAGGATTATTAACTTTTAGCAACAGAAAGTTTGCGGTGACAAGTTAGTATGGCTGTTCAAGCAATATCACGGTTGGGGTTACAAGAAAAGGACTTCACATATTGAAAATACTTAATACTAAACTCGCTTCCGTGTAATACCAGTTTTATGAAACGAGTGAATAGTTCTGGAATATGAATCGCTTTCGGGGGTGGTGGGGGTGGAATGGACCCGCGTATCACGAACACCGTATGTAAGACATTGTTAAATTTATTTGAAGCACGCATTTTGGTATTAAACAATGTGTAATACAGCTGTATGTTTATAAAAACGGGTGATCTCTTACCGGATGAGTAGTAAAAACGTTTATCAAATTGCTATCAGTGATATGAGGTATTTTGCATGTGCTATGAAGGGGTTGTACTCGTCTTGTCAATTAAGAATTGACTTCTGTGTGAGTTCATTGGAGTATGAACCTTCATAGAGTGAGGGCCAAACTGTATGAACGGCGGAGCTGAATGTTAGTCAGCCAGGGTAATACGAGTTACGTCCTTTGGTGCGTCGTCTGCGCGTCTGCGCGTCTTGCTTTTCTGTGACAATTTGGTCCAAACAAGGTGAAAATGTCTTGCATTCACTTGCAAATATATACATTTTACAATTTTATGTTATGGTATATGATAAAGAGGTTACTATATGGCAGTTTTCGTTTCATACCCGATACCAACACAAAGACGACATATCAGCCCGAGGGATATGATTGAGGGCAGATATGTATGGGATAACATGGGGTATGATATGAAAACTGCCGTATTATAACAGTATGTAGTAAGGAGACTGGGTATATTTTCAGAAACAGCTGCAAAAACAGATATTTTGTAAGTAAATTTATAAGCCTAAACATATTTTTTAAATACTTCATAGCCTGATAAGTTGCAGCATTTTCACGAGGGGGAAATGTTGTTTTATGCGCACCGCGTTAGATTTTATTCCAGGAGTCGGAGGTAAAAAAGTATATGTTCGGTCCGATGGTAAGTAAGTCTTGGCTTAGCGCCTCCCATTTCGGGTAAACCAGCCACCATACTGCTGGAATATTGCTGACGTTTGTATAACACCATAATCACTTGAACGCCGCCTTGGGCAGACTGATCATTAGTACCTCATATAACCCGAAGTGATGTAGGTGTTAGCACTGGACAAAATATCATCCATTCCAACATTTCCAAAACTTGGAAATACCGTCATTCCAATTGGAAATATGACCATTCCAAAATTTGGAAAGGTCATATTTCCAAGCTTGGAAATGTTTGGAAATGTTTGGAAATGTTTGGATTTGTTTGGATTTGTTTGGAAATGTTTGAATACATAGGTGATTTTATGTCTGCTTCTTCTGTCTGCTGGTTAAGCTGTTCAGATCGTTTCCAAAGTGGATTTGCTGCAATATTCTATCCCAACGCTTTAGTTGAATACATAATACTGTTTATAAATGTATTTGACGGTGCAACACATCAAGAATTTACTGCCGCTTCTTCAACTTGAGTGCACTTGAGATTATTATTACGTCGGTAATGCACTCTTTCAAGTGCATCTTTGGCTTAAAGCTTCAAACGAATGCTTTCATAAAATACCCCATTAGATACTTTTCAAATGTTAGGATGTGTTGGCAACACATCATGGTTTTATTGCCGCTTCTTTCAGTTCGTAGGCTTGTATAACGGAACATGGTGGACTTATATGTCTACATATTTGATTTTATGTCACCAAGCTCATTTGTCGATGAAAACATTTCATCTGTAATACGTTACATAAGTGTATCATACTTATGGCCATCATATATTTTGGCAATATTTAGATATCGCAACACATCATGATTTTATTTCAAAGATGCAAAATAAAGGTCACTGAGGGTAGATTTTTTATTTAATTTGTATATAGCGTAGTACAGTGAATTTCTCTTGGTTGTTTAACAAGCTCACATAAAAGATGTAAGCCTCAATAAATTAAGAATTATGTTTCTACTGGTGCTTCTTCTGGTTCTCAGTTTGTTGTTGCGCTTTGTTCAAATATTTTGTAATATGAACTTAGCACCATAAATGATTTGAAATTTATCACAGGATGTACACCACCACAAGAGAGGCATCGTGGTTTTACTAGTGCTATTTTACAAATCGAATATACCTTTATCAGACATGGCGATGCGATTGAACACCGGATTGGTACCCTGTTATATATGGCTGTTTCCCTCTCTGTTTCTCAGAACTAATCCATAAATTGATAGCATTATAACTAAACTGCTGTCGAGGTGTTCATTCCAAATCTTACATTTCACCAAGCCATGCAGAAATAACAAAAATACAAAACACAGGATGAACGTGAATTTATATTCAGGATATCATGTCATAGTTCAAGGTATATGTACAATAAATAACACTTGGGCACATCACTGGGTAATGATCATACATGTATACAATTATATCTACAATAATACACATACAAGAACTAAAATATAGAATGTACAATTAAAATTTCTATTTAAAGCAAAACTTTACAACAACAATAAACCAATAAATTACACACACACAAATCTGTCCCTTGGTGACACAAATGTAACTGTCCTGGTACCTATTTGTCCCTCAATTTTGACGAATTTACCCTTAATTCGTTGAATGGGCATAAACGAAGATGGACCAGAGTCAACATACATGGAAGAGTGCCAGGCTTCCACTGGTCGGCCACAATGGTTTTTTAGTTTATCTTCAAGTTCCCGATACCATTGAACTTCTGCAAGGATGTGTCTCTTCTCTATGCCGTCAACTCTTGCTGAGTGCTGAAGGTATCTCAATACCTTTCCAGGTCTCGGAGAAACCCCCCAACCAATTTTCCCGTCCCCGTCTGTCCAGTAGGCAGTGATGTAAGAAGATCTCACACTTTGAGACTTGGCAGATCCAAAGACTTCTGATCCAAGGTATAGAGTTTTTATTTCCCTAACGGCCGGCAAAGTCTCGACTGTTTCGCCATAGAGGGCTCTGTACATTTCTTGAAGGGAGTGTTCATCATTTTCAGTGAGGCCACGGACTTTATATTTTGAAAAAATGAACCTGTCAATGTCAGTCCACTGAAGGTTTTCAATGTGATGAAGTCGGGATGACATCTGTCGGAGCTGCAAGCATTCACTTGAATTAATCTTGCCAAGAGTACCCACTTTAATGTTAGCTGTAACAGTGGCGATGATCGGCTCAAGGGTGTCTCCAAAGTGAAACTCGTCATCTAAGACCAATCCAAGGAGATGAGAATGGCTTACGAAACGTCTCATCAGCTGCAGTTCTACGCTTTTCTTGTTAGTTGTGTAGTCGCCCAGCATACCATTAAACCGTTCAAAACTGAACAGCCAAAACGAGTAAATGGGTCCAAAGTCCTGAACACACTCTATCAGATGACCATGCAAGTGCATGTTAGGGGTAACTCTGTCACGGCCATATAATCGCTCAAAATTCTCACAGAAGCGCATCAGTAATAAATCTGCCATTTTTATGTCATTTTCAGTTAATACTCGGCAACACAAATATCTACAGGCCAATACAAAATTTCGCCAACATTCTAAATGATCATCAGAAATAACATCCTTCAGTGCATACACAGAAAACAGTAACGTCCAGTTTTTAAACTGGTCTGCACTAAACCCTGCAAAACCGGAGGAAATCTTATGGGGGATGCGACCAATGTCACTTGGACAGTTAACTGCATCCACCTTTGCTTGGATAGTGTCTAAGTTCTTGTCAGTTAGTACACCAGTGTCTCTCCATACATGCAACATATGTTTTGATGTCCCCAGAAACAAATTGTGCATAGGGTCCACAACAGACATTTTGATCAGATCAAGGTATGGCAGCTCAGACAAGACGGAGTATCTTGTTCCATACGAACTCGCAAGTGCTTCTCTATCTGTCTTGGTTCTGGCACTTGTGATGTGTCTAATTTCTCGTATATGCTTTTCATGGGTGCGAGGTATCCACTGAGTTCTGTCAAAACCACTGTAGTCTCTTTTGCCGAATTCACCAGGAAAAGACTTCTTGCACCGAGAACACCCTTTGACGGCTGCATGTCCCAGAAAGCCACATAACTTTCGGCAAGCAGGGATATCACATCCAATGCACATTAAGGCCAAGCGAAATATCTTAGAGTTGAATGAAAAACCTACTGTCCATGCTTCAAGAAGCTCATCAACTAAAGGTTGTACAAAACTGTTTGTAGGGGGTTCTTTCTTCATGTGCGGTATAATACCAACAATGATAACATTCTCACGTTTGTAACGTTCTTCTCGAGGTAGATTGAGGATGACTAAATACATTACACCTACAGAGTATTTGACGTGTTTGAATGGCTGAAACCAGTCTAAATTAAGCATAAGGCCATAGTTTCTCTTCTTCTTCAAATATGTCCCACTGAAGCTCTTCCAGATACGACCATCATACACGTCATGCAAAGTACCATCACTAACGACCCTGTCACGCCATTGTTCACATTTCTCCTCAAAACCTGGTCTTGACAAAAAGTTAAAAAGTGAATCTTTCAGAGATTTAAAATAATAGTTCTTATGTGGTACAAGCTTCTTCTTGCCAGAGGAAAGGGTCATACTTTGTAACAGTTGTGCACCACAAGGCTGGCGATAATGTCTCATTGGGTGATTAGGTTGGGAGACGTTTGAACAAGTCATACTGACTTCTTCTCCTTCGAAAACAGAAATACAGTCAGAATATCTATATATGCTACAGCATGCTGGGCATACAACATAGTGGAAAAAGTTATTGTCGTCAATTCTGAGTAATTTCTTGAGCAGGAAAATAGTACTTGGGAACATCGGTACTACAACAGCAAGGAACTTGTAATGCTGAGCGGCAACGGCGAGAAGGGCATGAAGGTATTTCAGAAGGAATGCGATGGCATTTGAGGAAATATAAAATACAGACTGCCAAATGCAGAGGAAGAAACATGTCCATAAGATGAGTGCCTTAAAAAATGGTTTCACTTCCGGTGAGGCAGGTTGAGAGGATTCAGCTTGCTGAGGTTTTCTCGGTTGAAAACTCTGAAGCAGATCGTCAATCTCATCTTCATCAAAGTATACCTCTTCATCATCGTCAGAGCTGTCTTGAGATGCAGGTTCAGGTTCTGTACTCGGACAAGTGCCTTTGTGTCGCTTGTAATTAGAAGAAGAGGAAAAAGAGTTTCCACAGTCTTCACAGTGTTTTCTCTTCATAAAGGAGGCCATGATTCCTGAAAAAGATAGTAACAAATTAGTAGTTTGTACATAAGATAGACAATACATCTAAACCTGTTACATTAATAAACATACACATCATCCGTTCATGTGGGAAGTACCTATATGCCTACAGCATAAAGAGGTCAATGAACAGATAAATGTTTATTGATAACTATTTCTAAAGTGACGGAATATCCGTTTTGTTAAATATACTTTTAGTATTTTGTGTGTGTGTGTGTGTGTGTGTATGTGTGTATGTGTGTGTGTGTGTGTGTGTGTGTGTGTGTGTGTGTGTGTGTGTGTGTGAGGTAGAAGAAGAATTGTACACCATAAAAATGGCTACGTATGTAGTTGGGGTAGATATGTTGAATGCCCGGCCAGTATGACCTTTGAGTCACTACAGTTTCAGTCATTAAAATGCGTAAAACAGTATTTGAGTGAAAGAAAACACTATAAGTGAGTGAAACGAAATACCTCAGTACAGGCACACCCAGTCCCACAACCCCAAGTCTGCATGTATCAATACTCATACCTGCCACATCCTCAATCACTTAACTTACTCACACAATCATCTGACAACATGTTCGCCAACCCTCGTATCACAACGCATGCACGCATGCACGCACGCACACTCGCACACACCCCCACCCACATCACATTCTTCTTTCCCCACCATTATGTCTACGTCAGCCAACATGGATCCATGCACATGCTTTCATACATAATCCATCCTCCCACCATTCCCCAACATCCATCGAACTATAACTATATCCGCCCTCATGTATCGGTATTCGTGCTTTCATACATACATACACCCCTCTACCATTCCCCTACATCCATCGCATTATAACTATGACTATAACCGCCTTCGTGCATCCGCACTTATGTTCACATTGCATTGCATATGCATCGAATTACACGTTTAAAATATCGTAAATATTTTACAACTTGTACATATTATATATCAGCAAACAGAGATTATAACGCAATAGATTTCATCCGTCAAAACATCACAGAAAGAGGGGCAGCCTGGAATTTTACAATGGCATCTGAATGCACTAAGACGTTCAACTGGTCAGGAGGTGAGAGTTGCGGAAGATTACGGTAAACTTCAGTTACAGATCTCCATTACGAATATCTAAAGTATGAATAAAGATCACAGCTTGCTATGACGTGTACTTCATGACTGCAGAATTTGCAATGTCCTTAGCTCTAAATTGTATGTCTAAATGCTTATGTAGACAAAGACCCAAATGTATATAGGCATGACCATATTATATTGTACGCACATATCACCACATTTAAAAACAAAGCTAGATTGAGTCTTTTAAGGGCATTAAGAACTGATACACACAAGGAAATATATTTATGGATGTCAACGGAGGAACACTGCGTTTCGGAATATATACATTCTCCTTCATCAGGTGCATATTATTAAATGCTATGAGGCAGAGAACATATATTTGTACCTGTAAGAACAACAAAAGTAAAACGATAGCAAAGAAGGGAACGCAACAAGGGAAGCCAACAGATAACTGGCATGGCGCTGATTACCCCGCCTCCCGTTTGCCCATTGTCCATTTCCCATTACCAATCATTCATAAGTTAAGTTTTGGCTTTAATTAGTCCATTGATAATCAACCATCAACGTCTATTATCTCCACCCTAAAAATATGTAGTTTACTGAGAAAGTGGTATCCAAATATAATGTGTGTTACTGTTGATCACTTTCTTAAAGGCATTTTGGTTCAAAGCTTTCGGTCATAGAAGCCGTGCCATTTTTCTCTTGTCAGAGGAGTACACAAAGTATACGTCATCTGGACTAACATTTTTGGTTCGGTGGCTGGGTTAGATCGCCAACTTTGTGTTCTGGCGATTGGGTGCCTCACTCACAGTGTGGGTTCAAATCCCGGACGGGACTCAACCCAAGAAAGTACGAGAATCTGTACTTTACTCAGAAAGTGTTATCCCAATTATAACATTTGTTGTCAAGAAAACACAATAAATGTATATTCGGCTTTGGAAGGGTAATGGTATCACAGACATATACGGATATTGATGATGACTTGGAGGAGCTTCGTAACGCACGTCTTCTCAATTCAGGGATTGGTAAATCCAAATATGTGTGTGTGCGTGCGTGCGTGCGTGCGTGCGTAAATGTGGGCCTGTTGGATGTTACATAAAACATTTATCTTGAGCGGGATGGTAGTTCGAGTTGGATTAGCATGTTAACAATATGATCTTCTTTAGGCAGAGAATGCCGCGCATGAATGTATTGATGAAATTCCTAGGTACATGGGGCCTTTTCGTCCTCAGGAATACCCACAGTGGAGACTTCAATGGGGATAGGTTGTACTCAATGTGCTACCTGGTAGATTGTGTGTCATCAGACCGGACAACGTTGGTCTTTGACTGATTGTGGCGTAAAACACACTTTCCATTTACTTATATCGGAAATTGAATGTTCATCTTAATTGATATTGTTGAACATGTAATATATTTTTAAAGAAATAAAACAGTGACATAATAACTACAACTTTATGTGAGCGCGAGTAGCTTTTTTGGAATGAGATGAATAAGTCTTATAAAGTTGTAAGCTTCTTCACAACCGTGTAACTATGAATTGACTTTATTGTGTAATCAAAAAAGAGATAGGGCCTAAAATAGCCAAATTTCATACGATTTCACTTGTCCACCATCTTGGATGCAAGGCGAAAACATTTCAGCGCGTTTGAAGCCACTGAGAATGCCCCCTGCAGAGTTGGACGAACATTCTGCGGTGGCGCGGCTGAGTTGACCAGAGGCTATCAGCAGTATTTCCTATCCAGGTTATTTAGGTCAGTTGTTTGTGTGTGTGTGTGTGTGTGTGCGTGCGTGCGTGTGGGGGGTGGGGGCGGGGGCGTGGGGGGTGATATTGGGGGGATAGATGATAGATTTAGCAACAAGTAAGGTCATCTTGAGTGGGGGGGTATTCGCAGATGGATTAGCATATGAACTATGATTCTCTTTAGGCCGAAAATGAGGATCCACGATGTTCAACCTGGTAGAAGTGTTATCAAACCTCACAGCATTGGTTTTTTGACTGACTGTAGCGTCAAAACAAACTCATTCATTTACTTGAACTGAATGTTCATCTTAATTGTTATGGATAGTCACGGAGCCATGATCCAGAGAACAGGGTGTCATTAGATAGAAATAAACTAAGTAATAATAGGATTACCAGAAAAACGGGGTTTTACACACAAGCCAATAAACTGCGCTCATTAACACCAGAGTAAGTCAGTACAAGATTGAAAACTGCCCCATAATTATGTATGACATGCTTGTCGGGTATTGCTACATATATATGTGAAAACAAAGTTATTAAAATGAAGAGCAAAACTGATGAAAGTTAACAATAAACGTGTATACGTGTTATATCGTCACTGCAAAAATAATGATTGTTTTTCTTTAGTATTAACATTCAAATACGTTATATATGTATCTGTATTAGCGATATTGTCTTTGTTCCACCGGTGAGTCAGCGTTAGCCGTACTATCTCGTAGTATAATTGAATTTCTGAAGACATTACGATAGTTTTTCTGATGCATCACGTCTGCACTAGCGCTTGATAACAGCCTTGTGTTTGGGTGTTTCAGTGGTTTAAATCGCTGCTCTTGATATTGTTGATTAAACTTTGATACTGTGAACAATATAATGTTATGTGAGAGGTTGACTTTAGAACGGTAACATACTAATAGTATATAGGATGACATAAACAGAACAATGAGAAGTTCGTCCAGATTAGTGTACAGGCAACATTTAATAATTAAAATAATTACATTCAACAACTCCCCTTTTAAGTCCATTTTCCTGACTTATAAGTAAATGCAAGAACAATCGGCCGGAATAAAATGTATAGTTCTTGTCCACTTCCATATGACTATATAGCATACAATAAGCTATCGGGTCCCGTTTAGATCGGTTTGGGCGGCAGCCTAGATAGCCATAGAATAGTTTCATCTTGGAATCTCCCATATCACTGGGGCTCCTCTTTAATTTAAATGGGGTTACTCGTTACGATTCCGAACCTTCACGTGACTGAGTTTATGAACCATTGTCAAATAGTGGTGACATTAAATCTAGGAAACAATACGCGAAGTCGCGCATGCACAGAACGGAAAATTTGGTCAAGGCATTAAGTAATCCGCATGCGCAGAACGATTGATTTCAGTACTTCCGCTAAGCGCTTCGAGTGCAGCGTCAAACGCGGGCCTGTAATCTAACACGCGGAGACTGACCAATGAAATCTGAGAAGTAGAAATACCGGTAGACGCTGTTGCTTGATTGACAATGTCAATCAAGAAAGGGAGGAGCTTAACGCTATCGTTCTCTCCCAGTAAATTCCGATGTCAAATAACGACGTTATTTAGACGGAAAAACGATGGTTTGAAAACGTCCAAATAACGTCGTTTTTCCGTCCAATGACCATATACGGAAAAAACCGACGTTTTCGTGTTTGCAGTGTAAGGATGCCACTGTCTTAAATATACATGTTAAAAACTAGTAAGCACTATTTCTATGGTTTACTATTTCTATAGCAGAATATGCAGGTACAATTTACTGACGAAGAACTGGACGAAAGGTTTGGTTTAAATGCAGTAAAGTCACATGCCACATCTTAATGTCATTCCATACAATAAACACTTGCGACCAAATACGTATTCATGGTGATAGTGTTTACAGAGATTTCTGTGCCAGTTATATAATGATAAACTTATACAGCCTTTCAAAAAGCAATAATTCATTAAATAAAAATTGATGTAATGCTCAAGCCATAGCTTCGTCACAATAAAAACAATAAAAACGTGAATCCATACACTTTTAGGTTAATCATATTGGTTCTACCATGATGTTAGCCTGTTCTGGATTCTGATGTGGTCAGTCAAACTGAATCAGAGGTATCAAAGGAGTGTAAGTTGTCTCGTACGAAAGTATCAATATAACATCAGTCGGTAAAATACTTCGAACATTTATACCATCAAATCTAAGTGGACTTAACAAATAATGAATAATTAATATTTCGGTGTGAAATGCAATTAAATTGGTTATGGACCGCGAAATAATGCTTAATTTCACATATAAATCTAGTATGAAAGGTTTTTAATGCTGCGTTTGTTGCTTTCAACTGTCGTTTGTTTCGTGGCGTTCTTGTACAAAATCCCACCCCTTTCATATTATCATCGTTGAAAGCAAAGAGTTCATACGCAATTCTCACTATGTTCACATAATTATATATTCTCTCAATTAAAAACAAAGTAGTTTTGTTTCCAAAATAACACGATCTATTGTTGAAGTTGCCAGAATACTTATAGATAAATAGTCATTGGATTTGTCATAGTGAGTCGTATATAGTGTTTCCAACATCACTCTTATTGGAACAAGAAGTATATTGACACTGTATTCATATATGAACCGTTCACATTTATTTGTAGTAAGATAACTAAAAACGAGTCAAGAGGCGTCACTCTATTATCTAACAGAACCCTAAACGAATTAACAGACATTAAAACGGTAAGTTTTCGAAATATAATCAATACCCCATTCTACAGTTCAATATTTCTCTAGTGCATGCTCGCCTCAGACTCGGGTTTAGTTATGTAACTGGTCATGTATAAGATTTATATCTGAATGCTTGATGAACACAACGGATCCAATTCTGTTTTAGTGCATGGAAATTACAGTAAAGTTAAGATCTACAATAACTGGTTGCGAACTAGTTACAGTTTTATAATTTCCCTGTATCAAGAAGAAAAGATTTGGCATAATGCTCAGGTCGGCAATTAATGGTTGGCAGTTTTATCTCTTTCTAGAGTGATAGCTTTCATTATGGAAGAATGATATTTGAATTTCACACTTTCTAAAGTGACGGTTATCTGAAGATTGTCAACATATTCATCTTTTGAATTCCGATTACCCTCACGTGTATCTTATCATAACATTTTACGCATAAGTCTTTATTGGTTCTCGCTATTGGTGAAATTGTGCCGTCTATGTACGACTATGATATTTTTAATATATCATAGTTCAAAAGACGTTCTCGTCAACTACGGACATACCCAATGTCGTATTCTCGTTATGAAAAACCTACCTCGCAGTCGTGAAATGGTATCAAGGACACTAAACTAATTAAATATTTTATCTGGGAGTGGTATAGCCGGAGTTGTACTGAGACATTTCAGAAATTAACATACTCTCGACTCACATTCACTTTCGACAACTTAGACAGTAGTTTCGTATGGTATGAAAGCAACTTCTAAATCTGTTTGAAAAATCGCAAAGAAAAGCTGTTTACATGTAACGCATTGCCATCTAATTTACATCATATCGTCAAACAAGACATTGTTTTCAGCTTTCATTAATCAATATCTTCTACGCAACATAACATCTACATGGGAGAAGTAAAATGATTACTTACTTATTCAGTTGTTAATCCGGCCCTCTCCAGAAACTTGACCAGTTTCTTAATCTACGATGAATGGCAACTTGAGCAGGCAGCTGGGCAAACACAGGAATGCGATGATTGTTGAAGCATACCAATCAGGGTATACTCTGCCGCTGAGGAGAACGTGTCATATAGCACCAATGACCTACCACGTGACATAGCGAGCAGTCACGTGATATGTTACGCGCGAGAAGTTAATTCCATGGTGTGCAATAGTCTTCATTCCAAACTGACGCCATCTTTCAGTGCTTTTATACAAACAACATTATATTTTATTCATTTAGTTTTTACTTACCTTTTTTAAATAAAATTCACTTTCTGTGAAGCAGACGTTAAATAAACGAAAGAAACAACTCATTTTAGTATCTGAAGTAATCCTTAACTTATTATCTTAAAACTCACCTCTAGTTTTTACATAATATTCAGTTAGATTATTTACCATATCTTGTTTTGTGTTTGTACCCGCCGGGCACATCCCATTTGTGAAGCCGATGTTGAATGATGATGTGACACTCCCACTCCAAATAAAGGGGATAATAGAATATAAATATTTCAGATAACACTTACTGTTACCTTTAATAAATCTTTTCCTTGTTGTTGTTTTTAATGAATAAAAATAGCTTTTTGGGGTGATTTTTTTGTATCTAAAGATAGTAACCCGGCATGATGAAAGGACAATGTATGAAACGATGAAACAGAAGCAACATATATAACGGAATACGGTTGGTCCTTATAGCCTTCTGTTCTATTTGTAGGAACAGACTAAGCAAGAATGCTTCGCTGTGAACTTAATTTTTTCAGTGAAACCCCTATCAAAATACTACCCTTGTTTCTCTTTTCAAAGATTCTAGTTTTCACCTGTTTTGTCTGGTTTAAATTTAACAGTTTTTATTCAGAAAGGCCATACGCCTTTCATACGACAATTCACTGCAATAATGATGAGAAAAACAGATTGAGTTATATCATTGTAGATACAATTACTGGTAGCTGCATATTATATTTTGGCACTATTTACCACGAAAAGACCAAATCATGAGCACATTTAACTGAAATGTAAAGTGGCTACTCTTTATATTTATTTTCTTATCTTCCTTGTCTATAATCATATGACATTGCCTATGAAATTTGAATAAATAAACAAATATTTTGTTTTCCCATACCGACTGACGATTGTCGTAGAACAAAGATCGTTTCTACAATAGAGGGCCTCATTAGTAATATTTGAACTAATATATTATATTTTGTAAACGCTTTTGCTGGCTGTGACCTAGGCAAACCATGATGTTTTTAGAAGAATCTGCTTTGTTTAAATCACAATCACTGATCCAAACATGTGCGCCAATATGTTAATCCTTCAATAAGATTATCTTATCGTGAGAAGAAAGGTGCCGTTTATGAACTGTGCGTTGCGACTCAACGTTCAACTGAATTGTGAAAACATTTTAGTATTGGGCAGAGACGTCCACATTATACAAATTCTCACTTCCGTTTAAAAAATCCAAAATGGCCAGTTACGTTTGAAACGCGTTGAAAAAAGGCTGTTCATTATCTTGGATCGACTTTTTGCAATGGAAGAGGCATCACTGCATGGAATTTGGTCAGAGTCTGGAGAAAGCTCAGGTAAGACCAAATATCTACATATTTATTTATGTAAAGACATCGGTTTATTTCTGTGTAAATCACCATATAGAGGAGATACATTATCGTTCGATATTATTATATTATGCAAAACATCACACATAAGATTATGAAATGTTTTCCCTTTCTGAGATATTGCTCATATCTGACAAATATACATACATTGTAAAGGAATCGTTTAGTGCCATATACATGAATATAGAAATGTAATGACTACTCTATTAACATAAGACGTTCGATATAGAGTTGTGAACGGACCTAACAATTTACATCTACCATCTTTTATTATCTCTGTCGCAGAAAGCACACTTCGTTGTGAACTGCAGTGTTATAGTGAGAACCTTTGACACAGAAGACAATTATTTCTAAAATATGTTCTAAAATAACGTATCGCTTTACCGTATGCATGTACATAGTATAACGTTAGTTGTTATCTATTAGATTTTTGACCTGTACATTGCTAAAACTGCACAATGCGACACCCGGGTATACGACTATTAAAAAACCTCCAATACAACAATGTTGATAAACAAAGATTATTTGTGATATCTACAAGCAGTGTCACAATAAAACTGAAGATTTTGATTTTGTATCGCCTATGAAAAGTAATTTATTCTGCAAACATGCAGTGCAACGGAAACTCTAACTATCTTTTATTAAGAAGCTGCATATGTGTTATTTCGTTTAAACAATTTGTAACTTCAGTTTGAATCCCCTTTTTAACATGGACATATTATACACTTGATGAGATTGTTTGCGCGGCTCAGTTCTCAGTTCACATGTTTGACAAATGGCACTATAAAACGTTGGTAAAAATATCAAAAACAGCCTTTTTAATTTGGAATAGTATATGCCCAATGACGGTTTGGCAGAAACCACAAAAAAGTATAGATTGTCAATAACATGTCGCACATACCGGGCCCAAGTTCAAGATCAAAGATAATTGCCGCCTTGGAATGTCTAGCGGAATGATTGACACCTGTTATCACTGTAAATGTCTTGTCAAGGCTTGACTAACGATGACTCAACGCCAATTTAAAGAGGACATTACCACATGTTTATTGATAAACATTGAGAATAACCATAGACAGTATGGCGCCGCTTAATTTGACTGTCTGCCGCTTTCACACTGATTTGACAATATGCATAGGTAACACGCGTTACTGCCGCATGAGTTTGTTATTTTCTATGATGGGTAGTGATACGTGTGCGATTTATTTGCAATGAAACTTAGCCAATTCTCTATGACATCGGCATTTGTGCACGGGAACCACGGCGTGTATGTTTATTTCTCTCAAATCGTAAACGTAATTATTAATTACTTCAGTCACCTACTACAATATTTTGGGTTATTTGTCATTTGGATATTTTCTTAATAACTTAAGACAAATAATTGATATATGAATTATTTATATTAATATGAATTCAGGCTCTTGAAATAGAGTTTATTAACATCATTCCTCTATTTGGCTGGCATTTTGAGTAGATTGTTCTGACTAAATCTAGTTCCACCATGCAAACTACATGTTTTCCTCTGAATTTATAATCAGTATCTCTTCAATTGTAATTATTCTACCTGCGTTTTATGTTATAAGAAAAACGAACAGTTATCATCATTCGATAGGACAAAGGCTTAACTATGCTTCTTACCCAAACTACCAAACTAAGTATTCAGATGTGTGACCATATCCCTACAAACACGCTAAAACCAAGCAATCCCATTTCACTTACATATTGTTTGAAACACATGCTAGTCAATCGCAAAATACTGATTCGCATTTTAGATTCAAGGTAAGCAATGCATTATATACTTACAACATATTTATCATGTTCAATTTAAGGATCCGAATACCAGATCGACGAGGAGGACAAGAGTGACACATCGTCGGAATTTGCCACCAATTACCAGGTATTAATTGAAATAGTGAATAGATTATTCACTGATTATCCGGGGAAGTTAACAATTTTTGATTTAAACAATATTTCATTCGGAAATAATATAACGATACAGAATAGGGAAAAGGTGAACCGAAAACTAAATATCTATACTAAGTCTAACATCTTTCCTCTTACAATAATGTACGCAGTAACTATATTCTAATGTAAATGAATAACATTTTGTAAAAAGGAAATACGGTGAGACAGTTAAGTAATGTTGTATCATTTATTTCGGTTTCTTCATGTCCCAGGAAACTATACGCTGACCTCTTGTAATAGAGTAACATGAATGTGTTATTAGTAGACTGAATGTGTGTCTGTATGAACTGAATTGTATCATCATAGTGTTGACCCAAAAGGAATATCGCCAAGGTGAACGAGACAAAAATATTGAAAAAAATCATAGAGTAGGTTAGGAAAAAAAGTCATGGGAAAAAAATCATAAACAATAAAATCTGTATGCATATCAGTTTTATTCAAGTAACAACAAGTGATCTGAAGACTAAATAAATAAAGTCCTGTTCTGTTCTGAAGACGCCGTCATGTTGGCGCCAGCCTAGACTGTCCAATCAACGTGAATATACAAACCGTGATGATACTTGACCAGTTGATGGCACCTGTCAAACTCAAAGTGCCCCTGGTCCTCCACCCACCATGTGTAATACTTTAGCGCACTTGAACGTTTTATGTGCAGCTATATCACTGTTAGGCTGAGTGATGAGAGAATAAATTTGGTCGTTTTTGTTAACGATCGTTTTTATGTTCAACCTGGTAACCTTATAAGTGACTAACTGTTTTATCATGATGAAATGAAACATAAAAAAATAATCAGAGGGAATGACGGTCGCATTTTTCGCATACATGTCATGCTCGCATTAATTTCATGATTTACTCAAGATAGATTTGAGCAACGATCATGTTTGGGTAAGGGAGATAATTTTGTCTCCGCTTGCAATTGGTTTCAATCGGACGAGCAGCTCCGAGATCGCAGCTTGACTGTTCGGTACGGCCGAAACGCGGCATCCATGTTGTTCACGCTCCTTAGATCACGCGGCCTCATTGGCCTGACGAGACATAGCTCTACATGCCACTATCGCTTTGCTTCAGTTTCTGCCAGTCTATACCTTTCTTGAATCAATTAACGATTTCATTGTCAAAGTGGTCTTATTTCAGTAATGTTAATGAAATCGGTGTTGTAATATATTATAAACTTGAACATTGTGCACTATCTGTTATACATCTGTCAGTTATATATGTAATATTCATATTGTCAGGGATTGTTTTACTAAATGTGTTAACACTTATATCACCCATTTACATCATCTGCTGCTAGTGTCGAAAACAAGTGTTTGACGAATTCAAGTTTTACCGCATAACCATATTGTGGAAACATTTTAATTTTGTATTTGGTCTCAACGTAGAGTCCAGTCAAGCGCAAGAACAAAATCTTGAGACAAAGGGAAGAAAATGGAAAAAAGAATAGATTAGGAAGCGGTCCAGTTGCCTCATCTACACCTATGACAAGAGTTTACGACTTTTCAGGTATTTCTTACCGAACTTTACAATAATGGTTCCTAATTAGTGGCCAGGTTGAACTGTTGAAATGTGTCTGTGATTGCAGAAAGTGTCTCTCATAACCTGTAATGGGTTGTTCATACATAATTGTTTTAAATAGATTTTATATTGTAAATATGAGGTGAGACTGTAATAAAATATCTGTCTGTAATTACGACAAGTAGGACTGACCGTTAGCTTTAGCAGTCCACGTGAAGCAAAAAAAGTATAACGTTTGTGACTCGCCTGCAGTCGCAGATGAATTTCTTTACCTTTTTAAATGTCCAGGGCTCAATCATCAAAGAAAAAAATGAACTGTAAATTATTGTGCATGGCAAAATGTATATAAACTTTGCAAATGTATGCAGTCTAAAAACTATTATGTTTGAGCAATAAAGCACGTTCAAGATAACTGATTCATATATTTTCATCAACCCAAGCCCATTTCTTAAATTGTACTTTTCTATGCAGATGGAGAAGATGACGGTCAGGACTTACTGAGAAGAGCCTCAAGCTGTAGTATGTATTTTCATCAAACACAATTCTATGAGCAGGTTCATGAATTTTCTTGTCACATTCGTGTAGTTTAACATGTAATTTGCTTTCATTTCAATCAGAGATTATCGTAGGTATGCTTAGACACGCAGTTATTTTCAACATCTAAATGGATATTCATAAAGATAAATGAAATCCGTATCCATCGGCGATCAATGGTATGTAGTGCATCGATGTGTCTGCAATTTGCTTAGAAAATAGCACTCATACGGCATCTGATAAACAAATTAATGTTTCAGAGAAACAAGCTGCAATTCAAGCTGAGACTCCTCGTATGAGACAAGGTATGTCACACAACGTATGAAATGATTTTTCGCATTGTATGAATAATCATACATTTATATGATTTTGGCACATCTTTAGCTGCCACAAGATACGCGGAATGACACAGGAGGAACATCTCCATTATTGATAAGGATTGCTTAATCGACATTAAAATGCCCTAGCTAATGATATTCAAACACTCATTCGTCAACACCAATTACATTCGACCAGCAACAAGATCATTTAATGTAACTATCCTTTTTATGTTTGCCGCTGAGGCTTGTCTTATATTCCAGCGGGATTTCAAATGACTGCAACCTAGTGCTTATAACACTTCAGATTGCAGTTGATGGCAAAATTAGCTTACTCTTTTTAATAAGAATATCAAGGAGGGGTAGTTCTGTTTGGCTCGAATATATTTTGAATTTGATATTTGAGTGCATATTTTGGAGAAGGTTGCACTTGAATTTTTCCCAGAACGTAAAACGGTCATCCAGGTGCTATGTAAGTATTTAATGTTTCTCTTAATTACAGGAAAGTCAATCCCCTATGCGGAATTTCTCCAACTCATGAGGGTCATGGAAGGACGACTTCACAGGGCCATTACAGATTTGAAGGGCGAAGTCGGCGACCTTAAAAAGGAAATTGGAAACTTAAACAGCGAGGTTAGAGACCTCAAGAGCAAACTTACTGAAAAGAATACACAGGTAAGTGATGATGGTCAACAGTGTATTCAGTTTAAAATGCATTCTCGATATGATTTATCGTGTTTCAAGGGGAAAATTATAGTTAAATATATATTTACGTGTCATTACAAGGAAACATTGATTTTAAAAATTGCATCCAGCCAGTGTTGGATCATGCGATATAACAGTAAGTGAACTAGTAGGGCATACCATGATACGTTTCACCGTCAATTTTCACTATATTTGTATTTCCAGGTTACCGCCCTAACTGCAAAAGTTACACGTTTGGACAACAGGGTCCAGGAACCAACACAAACTTCGACCAAATCCAGCAAAGTCAGTACAAACATAAGGGTAAGATCCCATCAAAACGGCGGATATGTGGAAAACCGTGTTTAGCGACCGAGATTATACAGCGCGTTAAACGAGGGCAATCAACATAAACTATGTGTTGTTATTGGGAAGAAAAACACCATAACGATTGTTTTCCCGAAGTACTCGGCACTAATAAGCGGATTAAGGTTCAATTCAGATACTTTCGGCTTGAAAGCATTCACTTTCTTTATCTAAAATAATATTTGGCATGGGGGAGATTGCACTAGTGTAATGATAAAACACCACTTTGTTTACAATCAAGTTGTAAACAATCAAGTTGTAAACCAACGCATGGACCTGTTACTGTTGTGGTACGGTATATTGTAGACATGGAGCATAGAGTGTTTTTGTATGTTGGATGAGTGTGTTTGGATGAGAAAGTGTTTGTATGCGTGAACGTTGTGTTTGTGTCCAGAATGGTAAATGCGTATGAGTTTCGTATGTACCCCGGTATGCAAGTATGAAAGTAATTATGTCTTGAGTGTATGTGTGTGAACGTTACGTAAATTTGTGCATGGAGGTATCTGAGTGAGGTAGGTATGTTGAGGTGTGTCCACAGAGGTGGATGTGGGATGCAACTGTATTTTATTGTAATTTTTTAATTTTTTTTAAATGGCCAGGTGTATCTATTTTAAATAGCTTGGGTTCAGCAATCGCATTAATTTCACGATTTACAGTAATCGATGCGTTTCTCATAAGACAATATCAAGTTTCGATAGATTTATCTCACAGATAAAATCACCAATATTGATTCTTTCTATTGTCTGTTAACTATATTTTATCAATTTTCTTCCTTAGGCAGCATTGAAGGCAGCGATCGACCATGCTGAAACTGAGAAAGGGTGGACTATGGAGCCTATGTTCACGTAAGTATCGTAGTGTGCAGTGATCATTTTGGAAAGGACGATATGTTCATTCTGTTACAATCATTTAAATAATTCGAAAATATCATTTTTACCATACTTGACAACCATTTGTTTGGAGTCGACTTACACCAGGAAAACGCTGTGGCATTGTAAGCACTATTTCTGTTGATATGTGTATCTTTGCGTCTGTGAGACCGAGTATGTAACCTATATAATTATTTATCTCTTTTTAAACCCCTATAGGTTTGTCGCTGATAAAAGTTAATCAAAACTATCAAAAGTCATATGTAATTTATCTTTGTTTCACTTATACTTTTATTACAGTACTTTTTATTCAGATGAATAGATAGGCTTGTTTTAAAATCTTATCGCATTTTTAGTGTTCATTTTACCTCCATAATCAATGAACGAGTCGCAAAGTTTTGTGTGCCTCAAGTTTTTCTGATAAAATTGGAGGTACATCCGAAAAAGACTGTTACGCAATTTTGGCAAAAATAATATTTTCTTAATACCACCACGATTACTTCTCTTCCATGAATCCCGTTTCAGTAGAAAATAGTCATAAATAAAGTCTTAGGAATCTTTGTAATGGGAAATTATATGAGACAGTCACATAAATATATATCTTTTTGTTATTTTTGTACCAGAAAACTGTACCACCAATATATCTCAAATCTAAACGAATATGTCTTAATTATGCAGTGAAATTATACCTAATAATCTTGCTTCTTTTAGTTACTTCAAAATAAGTTAATAAGTTCATGCTGAAGTCGTTAAAGAAGATTATATGTAATAGTTATTGGCATATGTATATTTCTGGTCATATAATAAAAGTAAAACATTTGTTGCAGGTTGGAGTCCGCACAGAATCGACAAGTTGTCAAATACATCTGGGACTTTTCTAAGGTGATAGCTCCAAGCATGACAAAACAGGAATTTAAAGGTATTTTTATCATTTAAGTGTATTTCAAATGCATGTGTCCGTCATGTACATTTTTAAAACATTTCAATTCCATACGTCAATGCAAAGGTACACATGCCTACTAGTGGAAAGATTTAAACCTTTTTTCAGTGTTTTGAAATGACTTATCTATGATGCGTAACATTCCCATTAGTCTGTCAGGAAAGAATTATATGCAGCATTCACAGGTAAACTAATGGTTAAAGACTTGCTGTACACTATTTGAAGATATGGAAAAAAGACCGGTATGTTGCAGTTCACATCCAAATAAGGAAAGAAACATTATGTTCCAGATGGTATGACCAGGATCATGTTAACGAAGAAAGAGAAGCTATCCCGAACACGTAACGGAAAAGAGAAAGAACACACGGACGCGTCCAGAAAGAATTCAAGGAAACTGACGGTAAGTTGAAAGATTTGTGTTGCTGGAGGGATTAAATACCCCCTTAGGATATAAAATTTGGATTATTGAAGATGAATTTTGAGTGAAGCTTAACTTGGGCAAAGTAAGGCCAATTGTTGGAAGTGTTTGAGGTGTGACTTTATATAGGCCTGTTGGCCATGGCCGCCGAGTTAAAAAAAAGAGAAATTTAGAATGAGGTGAGTGGCGCCTTATTAATATATAATTAAAAGGTGCCCAGTGGAGTAAGGTTATAGGGAGAGGTGGAATTTGGAGTACATATGTTTTTTGCAGAATTAACAGCAGGATAGATTAGAATAGAGAATTTTATTAGGACAACCGGGGTGTATAAAAATTGGTAAATTGCCTGCTTTTAATATTTACCTATTTACCCTTATATAGTTTACACCCCGGGTAATTTTCTGTTGTTTATATTATGAGTGTATATATATACATAGTGCCCCAGGTAATTTTACAAGTATACACTACAATTCTAAGACGGAAAGGCCGTCATGTGTTGTCTAGACTGTCCAATCAACGTGAGTTAACAAACCGTGATCACTTGACTAGCATTGATTAGCTTGTCTATAATGCCCACCTTTGTAACATGTCAATATATTGCTTTGTCATTATATCATTGTAATTAGTGCTGAGAAAATGTTGTTATGAACAGTGGCACGACCATCACCCGACACCTGTATATATTCAATGTGTTACGTGACAGACTATTTCTTTTATCCCCCAGTCTCTGTCTTGTTAGTTAACGCCAGAGTCGACACACGCGTAGCTCAGCTATTTTAGTCAGTCTTCTAATGACTGGGACAACACACACGACTTGTGTAACTTGTTTATAATTTCAATCACTGTTCAGAAAACATTTGTGGATGTGTAATAAACCACAGGCGCGAAAGAGATTTTTTTTTAACCTTTAATATGAAAGTATATATTTTACAAGAGCTTTTTGCCAGTCTAGCTACCACTCGCTCGTCTTCTACATAAGAGTAAAAGTGGGGCACATCTCTGCCGGTATTCTTCCATGTATTCGCATAACAGCTTCGAAATAATATTTTGGGCGTCCATTGATGCACATATGCATCGGAGAGTCAACTAGGACATTGGCAAATGAATTCATGTAAATGCAATATCATCATACAACGTGTTTAGAAAATAATAAGAAGAAGAAGATTCCAAGCGATGCTCCCGAGTGCTTTGCCGGTACTGACGTCAGTGGTTAGGGCTTGTGGTTTTGCACATTAGTAGATAATAGAATCCAGTCAATATATATAATATCGTTTTTTAAGTCTTTCACAGTATTTTAACCTGTGAAATAAACTAATCATAATACTTATTAAGAGGTGTGTCGCTAATCACCTCGGGATATCTTTGATATTCCATGTATAACTTTGCTCTGACTTATTGAATTTCCTATTTACCTGGCTTGAATCAATTCATATACAGAAGAGTAAAACGACTGAACCTGCATACATTTTAAGCGGTCATTGATCAAAGGATATTATGAGGCGTACTACTTTTTGTTTGTCAACATCACGCCTCGAAACATTTTATAAAGTAAACCGTGACTGTTCTGTTGTTAAAATTAGGTATTACTGAAACGGATTTTTGAGCAGTTGTCAATATATGAAATAATAGGTCATGTGTATCCATTAATGCCCATCCGACGGATATGTTTCCATTACCAAGCCTAGTAAGGCAAGGTTGCCTGTTGTCCTCAATACTATTTTGTGTTGAGCAATACGATTTAGCAACAAAATTTAAAAAATCATTGGCTTGCTATTATATGCGTATGAATTTCTCTTTTAACAGCAGGGTTTTGCCCGGTCTCAGTAATATTGAATTGTATAAACGTTGTTAGGTAAGGTTTAAATCTTACCATTTCTTGGTAGTTATTATTGTCGTTGCAAGAAATTAATAGTTTCTTTTAAATGTTACTTGACGAATTTACATTGCACCCTCAATGTAAATGTGTTGTCAATATATTCAAATAGTTGAAATCATTTCCTAAATAACTAATGTTACACAAATAACACTTTCCGCCATAAAAAGGTACATAACGCCATCTTTCTACCTTTATAGAAACCCTGAGCGTCACCCAATGACCCTAATAAATCTGTCACCCGCGGCCGCATGTATATGCACATAGAAAATTGGTTAGAGGTAGATATGCCACAAATACAATTACAGAAACTCTCAGAATATGATAAATTAGGAAGCATTTGTTTTTAATGATTTAAAGAATGGTTTATCTCAAATAAAGAAGGCCAACAGACAATGCCTATATGAAGTTCCCTCCAGACAAATTCCTTCCACATAATTTACTATTGCATCTCAGAGGACTGTACCTTGGGTACTGAAACAGATAATGAACATTACCCTGATAAAAGTAACCACAACTAGAAGATAAATTATGAGGAGCAAATCTATCAAATTTGTAGCCATTTATTTCACTACGTTCTTATCTAAATGTACTATGTACTATCCAATTCTTTCCGTTACCAAATATTCTATATTGATGAGTTACATTACTATCGATCCGGACTTTCGTTGTCAAACATGTTAAATCGACACAAATTAGCCTCGAGCAGATCACCACTCAGCTGCCCAGCCATTCCACAGAGATTTTTCTTAAATTGTTCTGATAAACAAAACCAGAATATCGGAATCGTAACTGACATATCTCCCTTACTTGCGATATGTTCCAATGTTGTTAGAAATGTCGTGTCATTTTAAAACGTATATAAATCCAATCATACCTTGAGATCATTGTTGTAACATGTCTTTTGGTAGTATATTTATCTATACTACGAAATGTTTCATGTTTCATACTCTGTGGGGAGTGACTAATATTCACACCAAGTACCAGATAGATAGTTAGGAATGTAACGATGCGTATAACTATAGTTGCTGCAATTGCTTCTCTGAAATGAGAATAAAATGTTTCATGTTTGTTATTCCTGCATTAAAACGTCTTAAATAACTCCTGCTTGTACGCAGTGAGTTTTACTTTAGGAGTTCAACTGCAAATAATATGTACTATGAGTTGTAAGTTAATGTTACTGAAACTTGAAGATTATCTGTAGACTTCTTTTTATAGATTTAGATATATATTTCTTCCCATTTACAGAATTTCGATTTATAGTGACTCTAAACACAACATGCTCAGGACAAACTATTCTACTGAAGTAATGGGCACATTTCTGTTTTGTCTTCGTTTTATTTCGTGTTTAAGAAAGGTGGGTGTTATAAAGTGAACGGTTTTGCTTTCAGAAAAGCAGAAACCGTGTAACTGGCATTGAAAAATCCGAACTACCTCATCACACAAGGACCAAGTACATTCGAGTAATGAAAAAAACGCAGCTCATGTCGTCAGAAGAGAGTTCGGTCGACGAGGATGGCAACCGGGTCTTCAATGTGAGAAGGAGGGACTGGGAGAGTCATGAAATGAGGGCCGCTAAAAAAGTGGCCGACGAGACATTTAGTAAAACAACCAAGACAGCAGCGTCCATCGTACCACGGACGAGACGAATTACAGGCGTCTCGTCATTTGCACCACCTCCTGCCTGGTTGCAGAAAGAAGACAGCTGGGTCAGCTCAGCACTGACATACCATGGAGTAGTTTAGAATCATCATCATTCATATCCTCATCAGAACATGCTTACTTACTTACTAAAAGGGGTGTTTTTTTAGGTTAGGAATTTTAGGGTTTATTGGCAGCTTGTTTTTTGTCCTTTTTTTTAAATGCGGCCAAGTAGGCCTGGTTTGATTAGATATATGCTTAGTGCTTCAAAGGTTTAAAGTCATGTAGGGGGTTCAGTACAGTCATGTGATTGTTGCAATTTAGTGAGGATTGGAGTGTTGTTTGGTCTGTGTTGCTGGTAATGTGTTCCATAAAGTATTGAATAGGGCGCTCTAAATGTAAATGTCACACGGGAATAATACGTGTTCGGGCGTTTCTTTTTAAGTTGCAGTGGGGGTATTTACCGGTTTGGTGGTTTTTTTAATTAGGTGTAGGTGAGAGCTTAACTTAGTGTGGCCTGTTTGTAGTTTGGTTATTACTCTGTCAATGTTTTTGGTTTTATGATGGATATGTTTTTTTGAGTGGCGTTTTAGTTTGCAATCATATTTCTGATTGTTATTTTGCCGCTATTTTCCTTTGAGATACTTTTAATTTCTTTTTTTTTATTTTGGTAGGTTGATGCTTGGGATGCTTACTTCTTCTAATTTTAGTGCTGATTTGGCTGCTTTGTCTACATGTTCGTTGCCAAACACCCCAACGTGGGCAGGGATCCAAACTATTTCTATGTCTTTACCTAGTTTACGTAGATTGTTGGCGCTTTTATCTGTTGTATTAGTTTGGGGCGTTTTTTGTGGTTTTGTTTTTATGGCCTGGAGCCCACTTAATGAGCCGGGATGCGCATGAATCACGGTCGTCAAAACGAATATATTTACCAATTATATGAAGTCAATTAGCCAGTTCAAGAGACAATACCCTGGTGTAATTACGTCGCATGCCTCTGGTTCACGGTTCGTCTGATCTCCCGTCATAAAACCACGATGTTTATTTACCTGGAGCCCCAGACAGCGCTGACTTCCCTGTGTGCAAGTACGTACATGGCAATAAATGGTTTGACAGTTGTTTGACGGAATCCCCCCCCCCCCCCTCCTTCTACCTTTTATGGCATATTTCAAAATTCCAAACTTGACCTGTTTTGTATATATGTATATATTATTCTGTTAATATGGACAATGGTAAAATTCATAATCACAGTTCAAGGGCTGTTCACAAATTATGTAAATCTGCTTCGTGATGAATGAAGCATGGTAATAAATGTATGCATCTGAGTCATTTGTTCTGTATTCTTTGATGAGAATGAGTTTTCTTATATTAATGATGATTACTCTCACAGAATATTTGATAAGAGGATAGGACTTTCAGTTGAGAATAGTTATGCAAAAGTATAGGCGGTCTGTGCACATGTGGTAAAACTGATATATCATTGACATGATAATCGGGACTTGGAAATCATAGTCTCTCATTATATGACATAAATACACGTCTATAAGGACGCCCGACTTGTTCACGAAGCGTAATTTCAGGTTATCTGAAATCTGTCGGTTTGGAATTATTATTTTTTGTTTGTAATAAGGATAACAAAAACATGTTTTGTATTCTATTGAAGCATTCATAAATAATTCAGTGTTCGTTTCCCGCGGTTAAAGAGTTTAAACTGATTGCAAACTGATTTTAAAATATATGGTTCTGTCTGTAGTACGTCCTGATGTCATAATATTATGTCGTAAACATGTTAAATAAAACAATTATTGATAACTTCCTGAATTCCAATTGTTCAATGAACAGAATTATTCACAGCTCTGGCCTGAGACAACAATCAATTAGATGTTACTAAAGATTGTCCATTCTATGATCTTAGGCACATGTCGGCGCACTTACATGTGAGCCGTCTAGACGACCGTCTGTTTTGTCATTAAATGGCAGCTGCCATCCAGCCGAATACTTAATCTTGAGACCTATTAGGGTCTTGTCGAGTCAAGTGCGGGTCTCTCTCCCACCTTAGGGACTGAGACTGTAAAAGCCCCTCGCTACACAGACAAGTAGTGAATGTTTGAGATAAATATATTATTATATAGTTTAAACTCAATAAATAACTGTTGTTATTGTCCAAATTACTGATAAAACATATTTTAACTTTTTCCTTCTAACCATATTTCCAAACCATTCCAAACCATTCCAAGCCATTCCAAACATTTCCAATTTTGGAAATATGCTTGGAAATGTTGCCATTCCAATTTTGGATTTTTTGGAAAGATCGATCTTTCCAAGCTTTGGAAATGTTGGAATGAGCGATCTTTCCAAAGAAATCCAACGATCATTCCAAATTGGAATGGACGCTATTTGGTCTTGTGTAGGCGTTTACCCCTTTAGTCAATATCACGAGCAATTTACAGGCAATGGTCCTAACAAAACTGAGTGTGAATCTAGGATTCCAGCCCACGATCATAGGATTTTGAAACGCCCTATAAGGGACGCAACGAATATTGAGGGCTTAATGACAGGGCCATCCATTGGAATGTTTGTTTCTATTACTCAAGAATCTAACGAATTCGGTAATAGACAATATAATCGCGGTGAAAATATCTTAAGAGTAAAATAAAAACATTTTAAGTTCTCACCTGAGCTATATCCGACCCCGCCGGGATGAAATAATAAGGTACAGAGGGGTTAGGTCATCCTAAACTATTCAGGAAATTTGATTCCGTCAAAGGGTTTATATTAGACAATAGAAGCTGTACTCTGTGGTTTGGATATATATTCATAAACTCTATATTCATTGCCTGTGCTAGAATATGTTCTGATCTTTCGTGGCAACAGTTTGCGGACAAAAGTGGTGCGGAGGGTTATTTTTAGTGTAAATATATATCCAAACTGGTTGTTACACTGGTGTCTTGTTAAGAAATAGAGAATCTCACCCGAGTGTCTTTTGATATCAAATATATCAACACGACTTGATAAAAGTGGTAAAATTCCGAGGCTTGCCGAGGATTTTTGCCACTTTTATCAACGAGTGTTGATATATTTGATGTCAAAAGACACGAGGGTGAGATTTTATTTATCATCCAACATCATTCTTTCAACTTTTTCAATTTGGAGACAGTAATTAGCAGTGTCTTCAGTGTAAAAAGTACTGCTAACAGCTTCAGTAGCAGATCCATTAGTGATGTCATTTGATTGTGACGTCATGGTAACCAGTGATGTCACAATGGTCTGCAAAGCATTGTGATGTAATTTCATTGCAGCGATATCTACAGTGTAGATATCGCTTGATCTCATCCCAGCGATATCTCCTGTGGGAGCCAGTTTTGGATGATAAACGGAATTTCACTGTGACATATACACGTATTGTCAGAAGTATCGTTTGCCGGCCTTCTTTAAATTGTCATATTATGTGATTTTCCAGACCTTCACCATGTTTTCCGAGAGCAACAGAGAAGATCTTAAAACCAAGGGCTACACTGTCATTCAGAATGTACTGACTGAGCAGGAGGCAGACAAATACAGGGGCGCATATGATGATTGGATGAATCAGTTTGAAGGGGCGTGGCCTCCTTCCACTAAATCCTTCATTCAAAAATTCAAGGTCGGTCATATGGAGCCAACATGGGCAGTGCGCATGAAGGCAAAACCAGTCTTTGCCCAAATATGGGGAACTGAGAAACTTTTGACAAGTTTTGATGGAATCGCTATGGGGCGTCCCCCAGAAGAAGGAGAGGAGGATTTCTACGCTCCTGGGCAGGACTGGCTTCATGTCGACCAGAACTCCTCGAGGGTGGGGCTTCATGGATACCAAGGGGGAGTTTACCTTGAGCATTGTGATGAAGATGACTGGACATTTGAGGTCACAGAAGGGTCTCATCATTTCTTTGAGAAATACTATGAAGAATGTGAATATGCGGTGGAACAACTGAAGAAAAATCCAACATGGCGTGTTCGAAACTTCCGGGATGAAGACGTCCTATGGTTTAAAGAACATTGTAACTGTGATCGTAAACGGGCTCCGGTTCCGAAGGGGGGAATGGTCGTGTGGGAATCCAGACTTGTCCATGCAAATATTCGGCCCTTGATTCGTCGCAAGAATCCCGGTAGGTGGCGCTTTGTGGTGTTTGTCTGTATGGCGCCAGCAGTATGGGCAGACGAAGAGTCGCTTCGGAAGAAACAGAAGGCTTACAAGGAAATGTTGCTCACAAAACACTGGCCTTGCAACGGCATCAGCTTTTTCAGAGAAAGAGCCCCGAGACTGAGAGAGATGAGTATTAAAGTTGTGTCTGAGCTGCCCCCATCGGCAACCACAGTAGAAGCTCAGCAAGCGGCTGGAGTTCTGCCCTATGAGCCCTCTCCCGAGGACGAACATTTCCTAAACAGAAAGCCCAAATGGCGGCCTTTCCCGGGCACGGAAGCATCCGAGTGGCAGTGAAATTTAACCTTTTCATCAATATTGTGACCATAGTGCGGCGGGGGACACCAAGGATAGACTTCGCACATTGTTTCCATGTGGGGAATAGAAATCCGACTCTTCAGCTTCCTGATGCTACTATGCTAGATAGACACGGTGATACATCATTATCTATCTAGTAATAGTATGTATCTGTATTTGCAGTGAGAGGTTCCCTGTAGCAAAACGGATACTTATTTAAAAGTCCAGATCAGTGGAATTAGAATAAACCAGAGCAAATTGGCCTTGTCACCCTGAAGACCAAGTCCCATTCCCACGTGGATACATTATGTATTGGGGCTGTTACACATCACTCCCACAAGAACACTAAAGAGTGATTTACCATGATTCCATTTTCAATGTGACAAGCGAATGTGAACACACCCGAGGCTTTGACGTTTATTTAAGCTGCGCGTTCCAGATCTCTTCACTTAGAAGGTCACGTCATATTTACACAGGATGTTTGTACGATTGTTAAGTTTGTTTTTATAAAACATATTTCAAAATGTAATTTAATATTTTAATACTATTATTTATATATATATTATTATATCTTATGAAAATTAAATACTACTTTGTAACTGGGGTCGGTTGACTTTCCGGATGTTGCGGTTTCTTTCCAGATGAGTTGCTTTGCTGTATCGCCTCTTTGAACATTTTGTCAGTTACTACACGGCGTAGTATAAAAGCCGGAAGTAACGTGACGTAAATATTTAGCCTTTGGTGCACCCATCGAATACGGGCACTGTGCCGAAAAACTAGGGATAATAAACGAGACTAGCGAGTAAGTGAATTAAAAGTAATATTTCATCACAAAGCGACGAAAACCAATTTAAGACCTGTTATCAACACATTAACGTTTCATTTCATATCAATTTTTGACACTTAATTGAGCATATCAAATAATTCAATAACCGGGATTCGAACAACGATCCTTGGATCCTAGCACAGCAATAGGGCGCGACTCTGCACAGCGAACAAAAAACTTTTTTCAAATGAAGAAAACACTTGTCAACGTATTTTTCACACAAGTATCCGCCTTCCCGAGGTAAGGGCGTTTAACTGACTATAAAAGTCAAGTTGCCACCCTTGCCGAACTAGGCTGGAATTCCGGAGTTACATTTTCCCTGCACTAACGAATTTATAGTCCAATCATAATCGCGCAACGAACCAGATATCCCGTTTGTAAACATGGAGTTCATCGTGCAGATTTCGGTCGACTGCAGGATTTGCAAAGCATGCGTTCTGTCAACTGGGCGTCGACAGATATTTTGCAAATATTTTCATGTTTTAAATCAAGGTAATCAAGTGATTTATAAGACCTGTTTTATAACAATATAGATCTTGATTATCGATGAGATCCTCTTGACTGATCCCCGCCATTTTGTTAGAAGCAAATGCGAGTGATACGAGAGATGGAATCTTATTGGTCAATAGGTGGGACATAGAAGGGACAAGATCGCACATTGTTTGCAAACTACCGATTTGTCTCAGTGATATGGCATCTCAAATCCGATATATAGAAGATATCTAGCGTGTGTGTTTTGGGGTGGTAAATATATCGGGTGCCTGTTTTAGGAATAAACATGGTATATAGCGAGCCTTGGCGAACTAAATACATAGTACAGGATATTTACAGGATATCGTCGAAAAATCTGTACACATCTCTCACAAGCATTCCCTAAACATTGCAAGTTTTCCTGGAATGTGCGCATTAGTATACGTTTCGTCAGAAGGTGGGTGACTTGTCAGTCGGACAGTGACGACATTAAAAAAAGTTTCAATTGAAACCTGTTTCTTAAAGAGTGGCGTAACTACATATAGGCAAAGTAACTGTCCCTATAAGAGAAGCTACTCTGACGTCGTCTCTGAGACGTCACGTTTGTAAAATCTGTCAAAACTGTCAGACGACCACACAGACGATGTTGTGGGTTGGAGTGGGGTAGGCTAGGGTAGGGTAATATAGGGTGGGGTTGAACTAGGGTGGGGTGGAGTGGAGTAGGTAGGTAGGGATGTATTAGGGAAGGGTAGGGTAGGGTAATATAGGGTGGGGTTGAACTAGGGTGGGGTGGAGTGGAGTAGGTAGGTAGGGATGTATTAGGGAAGGGTAGGGTAGGGTAATATAGGGTGGGGTTGAACTAGGGTGGGGTGGAGTGGAGTAGGTAGGTAGGGATGTATTAGGGAAGGGTAGGGTAGAGTGGAGCGAGGTTTGTTGATGAAAGGTAGAGTAGAGTAGTGGAGTGGAGTAGGTAGGCAGGTCGGGATGGATTTGGAAAGGGAAGGGTGGATTGGAGTGAGATTTGCTGATGAAGGGTAGGTAGGCAGGGGTGGATGGGTTAGGGAAGGGTAGGGTTGGCGGAGTATTGGTGTCACGTGTTGTACAAGGCCTAGTGTGAAGGTGTGTGGAGTGTACAGCTACAACCTACAACATACGACAGATAAAAGTCGTTTTAAGACATAGGAGGCACTCGATACATTAGCAAAGCTGTAAAGCACTTCAAGTGCGTAATGTACAGTTGAAATAATAATGTAAGAAATAAACTACTGATGACTTCATACGGTTTAGGGTTAAAATGTCATTTACAATTGTCCAACGATATCACACTCCCCATATCGATGTCATCCTTGTGATATCTAATCTCTTGGTCAAAGTTAAACGTGTCGACCGTTGTCACCAAACTGGGGCAGATCCGGTGTATACTATGGCGACACGCTACATATATCATGACTGAGGAGACACACACACAATGCATTGATAGACGGACAGACAAACACATTGAGACAGCGAGATGGTGATATACATAAATACTGGTTTGGGTTTGGTTTGTTTGTTGTTTAACGCCACACTCAGCAATATTCCAGCTACATGACGACGGTCTGTAAATAATCGAGTCTGGACCAGACAATCCAGTGATTGATATCATGAGCATCGATCCACGCAACTGGGAACGATGACATGCATCAACCAAGTCAGCGAGCCTGACCACCCGATCCCGTTAGTCGCCTCTTACGACAAGCATGGTTACTGAAGACCTATTCTACCCCGGATCTTCACGGGTCACATAAATACTGAGTTACCTAAAAGAAGGTGCGACATTACAGACACTATAATCGATGATGAAATACTGTTACAACGAGTCTACAGTGAGGATGTTGTTGGTCACTGCATGTGACTTCTTCAAAATTCAACATTTTGTCTACTTGTGTGTCTACTTGTGCATTGTTTTGTGTTGATGTATTTTATTTTATTTTATATAAAAAATACCTATTTTATATGCTCCGTCAAATATCTTTCTTTAGAAGATGTTTCTTGTTTAACATGTCCCAGGATACCCATGAGATGAGGGGCTAACAATATACGCACAACCATTGTCATTCATCAATGTTGACACTGAAAGAGCTCGAATGTCCAGTCGATATCTATACGCATAGCAAATCGCGCAAACAAATGACTGACCCAGGTTAGCAATATCCTCTCTGGCCAGGGACCGTATCAAAAGGAATACAGAAACAGCTAATATAATGCGTGTGCTCATCATCACTGGTGTCGATAAAACGGAACACATGTGAAATGTAGGTTGATGTAAACACCCCCAGAAGCACACTTGTTATTATTTGAATGTAGGTATTATATCATATATCATGTGATTTTATTTATGAAATCCATTCAGTTGTTCTTTTTATTAGTTTTGCGGTTATTTTGCGACTAATTACACTTTAAACGAAATTTACATCTGGGAAATATATTAATAAATGATTGATTTATATAACGCATCTTATCCAGACACTCAAGAGCGCTCAGTCATATGCTCTTTTGAAAAAGATAGTCTTGACTACTGCTAATATCAACAGATCTGCTGACATCCACTGGAAGCTCTAAAGCGCCGCGATTCGCTGTGCAGAGTTGCGTCCCTTGGGCACGCCAGAAACCTATGATTGTGGGTTCGAATCCGGGTTCGCCCCGATCATGTTTCTAGGATTGTCAGCACCATACCCTCGCTCGTGGGTTTCACTGAATTGGTAAACGTCTGAGACCTGCATCACTTCGGGCTTTCCAAGCTAACACGCCGTGATATCACTGGAATACTGTTAAAAGCGGCGTTAAAACCAACTCACTCATGGTTGTTTGCAGTATTTTACTCATATCCTGGGTGTCAACTTGATGTTGGAGGGATGTCCGAATTCGAAGTGATGCCACGAGCACTGGCATGATGCACTGAGGCGCCTTAGACGCCTGGGCCATCCGTTCTGCGACCCTTAAATAAGGACCATAAGAGGTCACTGTGGAAATATGACACGGGAGGTTTTCTAAGATAATACTACTGGTTTCAATGACGACAAAATGACGATTTATAACTTTATTTTTGTTGTTCAAGAGCCCTGATGTCCCCAAAGGATGCAATGCTTCAATACAATCATGACAATACGTCCTTATGTCAGCATGGGTGTACCGGTTTACCGTGACAGTTTCACAAATTTCAATTTACGACCTTGTAACTTAATACAAACTTTATACTCTCACCAGAGAGGTCAATGATTTCCACGTGAGAGTCATAACAAAGGGAATTTCTCTCCGAACACCGCCTATTGGACAGGTATATCGTGGAAGTTGCATCACTTCCCATTGGAAGTGATCTCCGAACGCTGACCTTTTCGTCGAATATATCGTGGTGCTTACATCAGTTGCCATGGCGACGACATCAGGACTATAATTTCCATTGGAACAGCGCTCTGAAAACTGACTATTGGTCGAGTTTATCTGGGAGCGTGCATAATTTGCAATGGTAACGACACCATGAACATAATTCTCATTATATGATTTATCAATAAATTAACCAACAGGAATCACACCCGAGTCTACAACCAGTGGTCGATCTGGCGCTTGGGCACTCCTCTCTGTATGTGGTGAAGGTGAAGGTGGAATGGGGTTTAACGTCGCGTCCAAGATTATTGCACTTATATAGCGACGTGCATGTACGAGTGTGTGTTTGTGTGGCTGCTTGTACTAGTCCGGACTGATGCCGATTTATAGTGCTAGCACACTGAGATACCATGCCGCAGTTTAACATGAATACCCCACTCAGACACAGTATACCGACTCCGAGCCGACCAGTCCTTGTTTTAGCCCCTTCATGCCGAGCGCCAGACAGGGTAACAACAAGTACCATCTTTTAACGTCTTATGGTATGACGCGGTCGGGGATCGAACCCCGGACCTTCCGCTCTCCGGGCGGACGTTCTACCACTAGACCACGGAGGCGGTCTCTCTGTATGTGCATCAACAGCGTGTCCTTACGTCAACATCTCCTCTCTGTATGTGCATCAACAGCTTGTCCTTACGTCAACGTCTCCTCTCTGTATGTACATCAACAGCGTGTCCTTACGTCAACGTCTCCTCTCTGTATGTACATCAACAGCGTGTCCTTACGTCAACGTCTCCTCTCTGTATGTACATCAACAGCGTGTCCTTACGTCAACGTCTCCTCTCTGTATGTGCATCAACAGCGTGTCCTTACGTCAACGTCTACTCTCTGTATATGCATCAACAGCTTGTCCTTACGTCAACGTCTCCTCTCTGTATATGCATCAACAGCGTGTCCTTACGTCAACGTCTCCTCTCTGTATGTGCACAAACAGCGTGTCCTTACGTCAACGTCTCCTCTCTGTATGTGCATCAACAGCGTGTCCTTACGTCAACGTCTCCTCTCTGTATGTGCATCAACAGCGTGTCCTTACGTCAACGTCTCCTCTCTGTATGTGCATCAACAGCTTCTTCTTAAGTCAACGTCTCCTCTCTGTATGTGCATCAACAGCTTGTTCTTAAGTCAACGTCTCCTCTCTGTATGTGCATCAACAGCGTGTCCTTACGTCAACGTCTCCTCTCTGTATATGCATCAACAGCGTTATCCTTACGTCAACGTCTCCTCTGTGTATGTGCATCAACAGCTTGTTCTTAAGTCAACGTCTCCTCTCTGTCTGTGCATCAACAGCGGGTCCTTACGTCAACGTCTCCTCTCTGTATGTGCATCAACAGCGTGTCCTTACGTCAACGTCTCCTCTCTGTATGTGCATCAACAGCGTGTCCTTACGTCAACGTCTCCTCTCTGTATGTGCATCAACAGCGTGTCCTTACGTCAACGTCTCCTCCCTGTATGTACATCAACAGCGTGTCCTTACGTCAACGTCTCCTCTGGGTTCTTTGTTTATGTTTTGAATGGGTTTTGCGACATCTGGATGACGTCTAATCTGCCTTGGAGAGGACCACGTTGCCAGCGTCGCCACGCGTATGTGCATTTTTGTGTCTCAACATATTGTCTCGCCGATGGAACCTTCGCCCACATTCATCACATTGGTGTGGGTATTCCGCAGTGTGTGTTCTCATATGACGGGTTAAAATACATCTAGAAGCATATACCTTGTCACAGACAACACAGTCAAACACTTGTTTTTTATCTTCTAAATGACAGTTTGATGACAGTATATGCTTCTCAAACACACTTTCCCTCGCAAAACAACGCTGACACGAATGACACTGATAAGGATTTTTACGAATTTGTTCCACATTTTGCTGAGCAAGCACCGATTTTAGGTACATACCAAAACTCTTTCCGGGTAGATTACCAGAAACGCGGTTACTTCCCAACACGGGGCCGATAACAGCGGCATCATTGTCATGAGCATGGCGTTGTGTGTTCGGATTCCGACACCCCAACACTAAAGGACGATCTGTATGATTTTCATCACTATCATTAGCTGTTGCAACGTTAACGAACGATGGAGGAATGCTATCACACATATAATTGAAATCTTTTACTTTCGACTGTTTGAATCCCTGATGCTTTTGGGTGTCTTTGAAAGTAGGGACGACATCGTCGTCGATCACAAACACTCCCTGATCAGCGGTCCCATCTTTAGTTAGATGCTTCACGACGAGGTTATCGCGACCCGCACCATCTAACCTGCTTGCATCGCTATCCGTTTTTGTGGTTCTTTCTTGTTTTCTTTCACTGTCACATATACTTTTATCCGGGTCTTTGGTTTCTTTTCCCAAACGTTTCCTCTTGATATTTGGGAAACAAACCTTCAGTTGATAGCCTTGTGTGGTGGCCGTGTCGTGTTTTCGCTTGTGTCTACGTAGCCCGCTCTTACACAGATATGTCCTGTCGCACTGGGAGCAGTGAAAAGGCCTCTCTCCTGTATGTATCCTCAGGTGACACTCAAGTGCACGTTTACTGGACATTCGTCTCCCACACACCTCACACGGAGCTGCATCTGTCCTGGGCATGGCTGATACCCGTCTTGGCCCTCACCAGATGCAAGATGGCCACGAGTCAGGGCACAGGAAGTGACGTCATGATGCAATATTCCGGTCACGTGGTTCAAGGTCGACTCTACGGATGCGGTCGATTCACCTTAATTTTCTCGATTAGTTGTTTAATCTTATGTGAATTGATATTTATGTTTGTAGATAACGCTCTGGAAATCTTGAAATCTGTTCACCTTGGTACTGAAACATAAAATCGGTTGTTTTATATTTTAATTGGACCAGAACATTTATAAAAAGCCTTTGGATGTCAATTCGAAGGAAATAATTGATGTCAGTTACTTGACATTCTTTTTACGTGAATAATTAGTATTTCGTTTTTGCATATCGGAAGGTACATCCGACAGAACTGTACATCAGAATGTTTAAAGAGAAAACAAACAACGTATCGCGGCGAGTCCATGTTGTACAGTTACAAGACACGTATTTATTGTGTGGCGATTCTTGTACACTCAAAAAAGCTAGAGCTCGGCAAAATGACGGTCCTAGCAATCGTTACTGAAGTTCATTAAAACCTCACGTTAGTTGTCTTCTCACTCTTACTTGGGCAACGCATGGCCAAGACGTCTAAGGTGACACAATTCGCTGTGCGGAGTTGGGTACGAATCCAGGTTCGCCCCGATTATGGTTCTGGGTTTGTCAGCACCATATCCGTGCTCGTGGTAAACCTGCATCACTTCCTCCTTTGGGCTTTCCCCCCGTGAGTGAGTGAGTAAGTAAGTGTTATATCACAGCGTGTCAGCTGGATGTGGGAGGAAAGCCCGAAGTGATGCAAATCTCAGACGTTTACCAATTTGGTGTAACCCACGAAAACGCGCTTGGTGCAGACAAACCCAGAAACATAATCGGGGCGAACCGCGATTCATATCCTGAAGACATGAGTAAGAATAAGTCTTCAGCAACCCTTCAGCGCCGCGATTCGCTGTGCAGAGTTGCGTCCCTTAGGCATACCAGAAACCTGTGATTGTGGGTTCGAATCCCGGTTCGCCCCTATTATGTTTCTAGGTTTGTCAGCACCTAGCCGTGCTCGTGGGTTTCACAGAAGTGGTAAACGTCTGAGACCTGCATCACTTCGGGCTTTCCTCCCACATTAAGCTGACACGCCGTGATATAACTGGAATACTGTTAAAAGCGGCGTTAAACCTAACTCACTCACACACTTCTACACTTTATGTATTTTAAGAAAACTATATATTGCTTTCAGTATGATGTTGTGACAAACGGCAGTCGACGGTCAGGGTGTAACTGACGATGCACAACTCTCAAGGACAGTGCAGGCCGAGGGCAGAGACTGGCACAGGTGTGAGCAGGTCTTCTCCCAGGGGTGGTTGTCAGAACCCCCTATCTCCTGTACGTGTGTGCGACTTGACATGTCGTGTAACGAAAGAAAAACCCTTCATCGCCCAAATTCCAACGTCGTGTGTGGTGCAATAGTTGTGAGGTAATATAATTGCATGTTAATGTTCATATTCTAGCATGTAAAACGCGTGTATATTCAGGACTGCAAAGCTTTAGCCTAATCATAAAACGCACTGAATAATATTTTCATTTCTACCAGACAGTTGATTTACGTTACGGTACTTGACATTAACTGAAGGGGGTCTAGACATTTTCCAACAGGTCAATTCCCCATCCAAAAATGCTCATTTCCCCACAAAAAGAAGAAGTTTGGTAGGGGACTCAGGCTATGATTGGTCAAACTCTGAATATATCTTGATATAAATTATATGTTGTCTGTTGATTTATATAATTTGTATATTTAAAATTGAGAAAAGTCCCAAGTCCTTGTGCATTTTGCGGGGCGATCGTCTGGCCTAGTGGTTAAAGCGTTCGCTCGTCACGCCGAAAACCCGGGTTCGATTCTTGACATGGGAACAGTGTGTGGAGCCCATTTCTGGTGTCCCCCGCCATGATAAAGCGGCGTAAAACAATTTTCACTCACTCACTTGTGCATCTAGCGACGTACATTCGTACACTGTTACCAAAACGTCGCGAAATGTTAAAAAACAGAAGTTGTTATCCATAAAGTCAGTACGTTTTCTTATTTACTCACCAACTTCAAGAATTCGAGTCAAACAGTCCATGTGGAGTATTGCCCTGTGGGGAAATGTCCGTGTGTGGAGAAATGTCGGTCACTTTGGATCTCCATGTATTAGTGACAAAGTAGAAATGAAGATGAAAACATCATTAAAGTCAGCTAGGACTGGAAATCTTTGCGTTACGACCTATAATTTGATTATTGTCCAAGCACCCATCAACGTATGTGTCACGCATACCGGTGGACAATGGGCCAACCTTTTACCCTCGCTGTGGGAGGCTGTTTTTATTACCGCCATGCAGTCATTAAATAGCTGCTGACAAAGGTACCAGTGACTTGCGTCATACTATACTATCCTCGACACACCAAGGGGCTATCCTGGCCTGGGGCTACTGACACTAATCAATGATTTATGCGGACAGCTGACGAGTAAGGAAGAGAGTTTATGGATGTCAACATCTTTATTTTGAGGAACACAACGTTTCGGAGTATATGCTTACTCCTTCATCCGGTGAATAAAATCTGATGAGTAGTATATTCTGGGTGAGGCCAGTGATGCCCAAGTCCGAATACAGCTTTTTGGAAAAGGAGGATTTCATATTCCGTCAAAAATCAATTTGAGTTTTGTAGTAGTGTTGCTATTGTTTCGAACATCAATGCGTGAGTTAGACATAGTCTTTCAAATTGTTTACATTTAGGATATCGTTTCAATGAAACTTCCAAATTCATTAATTCTTATAAATGCGTATCCCCCAAACACTCGCACATTCGTGACCAACTCGTGTTATTCCGGGACAAGCCGAATAGCTTCTTCTTGCAGGTTACGGAAAGGGGCGAGCGGTGACGAATGGCACACTCACCCGATCATCTCTCTGGGTCCGCATGACACTGCGGTGTAAGCGTATGTTATGACCAGACAAGACGTCCACCACAAGAACACAGACCGACATTTCCCACGGGGATTTCCTGTAAGAACAGGCGGCAGCAACCAATGCTATTTGTAAGAGCCGTCTTGGTGACTTGGTTCTTTGTATATTATCGCACCCCGATCTCGTGGGACGTTGCTCATAACATCAATCACTGGATTGTCTGATCCAGACGCGGTTATTTACAGACCTCCGTTATACTGTTGGAAGATTGCTGAGTGCGGCGTAAAACAAGCCAACAAATAGACCAATACGAGATGAGTGAGTGAGTATAGTTTTACGCCGCTTTTAGCAATATTCCAGCAATATCCCAGCAATATCACGGCGGGGGACACCAGAAATGGGCTTCACACATTGTACCCATGTCGGGAATCGAACCCGGGTCTTCGGCGTGACGACAATACGATATGAAGCCCACTTCACGTCACACCTGTTGAACACGTATGCAAACTTACCGTTTCCTGACCTTGGTTTGACATTAATGGCTGGCTAATTTAAGACAAATTACATTTGCGCAGCCTCTCGCTTTAATGTAAATTTACTCCTGCAAATTTACACACGTGTGCAACTGTGTTTGCATGATAACAAACATTTGTGTATATTATAAATATGTATGTATATTTGCATGGGTGTACAAACAGGTGCACGAGAATAGGGCAACCTTGCTCCAAGACTGCACTGAATGATAAGTCCATTGATGCATAGTAATTCTATCCATATAATTGGCAGAGGACGCTTGTCTTTTTTTTGCCATTATAATAGTGACAAAATTGTTATCATTATTTATATAATCTATAAATTATGATTTAAACTAATAATGATTGAATTAGAGATTTGAGCAAGTCCAGTAATGGGGCAACACGAGTCAGTTAGGTACTGAAGCTACAAGAACACCTACTTACTTCATTTCACAAGCAGTGCTATCTGGCCGTGAAGAGGTGGCATGAGGTCCGGCTAGTCAAAGTGGTCCTTTACACACGTCATGGTGCTTCAGTGTTTCAGTCAGTGTCGTCTGCTCACAGCTAATCCGCTTTTCGTCCAATATGGAGGAATCTCACATGCACAAACACGTATTTTCGACCGACCTCTCCAAGATAGGAAAAGTTGAAATTAGCCCCTCCTCTGCCGAAACATGTTTGATATAACCGACCCGGTTGACGTCTCGCCCTGGGACTGCTGCCGCCTTGCTAAGCCCGGCGACTTCGTTGCGCCGCCGCAAGGTGTAACTGTGCCGCCGAACTGCCTTGCACCAGTTTCTGTTGCCCTGAGGGAGCGTCCATTTGATTTGTGTGGATTGAGATCAATCTCCTTTTCCCCGAGCTTTACCCAACAAACTATATATTTACTGAGAAATGAGATCATGCAGTCGTTTCATTTTCACTATTAACAATGTTTTGACGTTTGACTATTTCCCCCAAACAAACTATTTATTTTTTTTACCACCGCCAACAATTTATTTATTTTGGGCACATATTTTTCCAGTCAAACTATACATTTGTAGAAATATTGAAATTTCCTCTGATTATGTAGGATAGATGGTAGCATTTACGTGGTTAATAGCTCCTTACCGATATCTCGTTCGCTTTGGGACAGCACGTTTCAGATCTTGCCCCACGTGCGGGCACGTGCATTTGTCGGCTGCATGCCGATTTAGTGCTTTCAGTCGTGGGTCGTATGGTAAGAGCGCCCCGATTGGTTGGTGACAGACTGGATTAGCCAGTGGCTGCACCGTTTAGACGTGTTGACCCAGAGGTTACGTGTACTTGCAAGTACGTAAGTGATTGGCGCGAATGCTCTCATTGCCTGGCATGATTGGGAAGATCACTACAGGTGAGGGAGACCACACCACATTACCCTGTTCGGAGGTCGAACAATTCCCCAATCCCTAGTGATTTTCGGCAATAAAGATCTAAATTAGGTGGCAACTTTAGCATTCATGAGTAAACTGTTATATAGGTTGGTTGGACGGGTGGATTTAATTAGGAAATAATGTAAGCTATGTGATGTAGCTACATTGACCGATTGTGTTGGGAGGTTTGGAAGGGTGGTTTGTTTTTCCTGGTAGACTGTGTTAGGATGTTGTAGTGATTATTTATTAAAGTGGGTTAGTGAGGGGTTTGTTCGTCTGCTTTAGGCTGCTTCTGAGCTTTTATTCTTAAGATATAAGTTAGTAGGATTTCTGATTTAATAATGTAAATTTTAGTTAGGAGTAGGATTGACTGATTTGTAATTGTTGTTGAGTTCGTATTTATATTTTGTTACAGTTGGGTTTTTTTAAAATTTATTTTCTGTAAGAAACTGTTGAAACTTGATTATATTTTGTCGTGAATCACCTCCCTACATCCAACGAACTGAGGTCGTAAAGGACAGACGGAGGGACCGTAGGCACATTCTTTAGTGTTTTCGGCATCAATATCTCCTACATAAAAGAATCACAACGCAAAGTCATGAAAATATTAGGTGTCTAAATGTGCCCAAAGCCTGTCCTGTTACAAATTTAATAAATCTCATACACACACCCCTCAAATAGATACAACTCTAAGCCCTGGTGATAAGATGCATAAGATAGGCCACAACGGAACCCTCCATTTTGAAACAAGATATATACATATAGATAGATTTAATCCATATGATTTTGGTACTGTAACTTCTTTGATCTGACCTCTGCATCGATTACAAAGTTTATACTCAATTGAAAGCGTTTTTTGTCGGGTAGTAAACAAGTAAACCTTCCACTGGCACTTATTTATGTGTAATAAACGCCAGTGAAACACAATTCAAAACGGCGTCAAACCAAACTCACCGGCTATGTCTACTAATGCCTACAGTGGCATACGCCTACAGGGTATCTTGTCCTAGTGCAGTGACTGCGTTACGCTTCCCCGCACACAGATGGGCCGCACCACCTACTGTTCACTAAAACCTACAACGTTAAAACAGATTAACTGTATACGTTATGACTGCAGCATCTCAGGTGTTTTCACAATAACTCATTGAGGAGTTTGGGTGGACGAAAAGATGGAAATGTACGGATATTTAAAATTAAGGAGCAGATTATGTTGTTTTTGTTAGACTTCCTGTTTGTTTGTTTGTTGTTTTACGCCGCACTCAGCAATGTTCCAGCTATATGACGGCGGTCTATAAATAATCGAGTCTGGACCAGACAATCCAGTGATTGATATCACGAGCCTCGTTCCACGCTATTGGGATTCGATTACATGCATCAACCAAGTCAGCGAGTCTGACCACCCGATCCCGTTAGTCGCCTTTTACGACAAGCATCGGGTGGTCAGGCTCGCTGACTTTGTTGATGCATGTCATCGTATCCCATCGTATCCCAAACAACAAACATTTTCTTTGCCTATGAATACTTTCTTGATAAGTGTCTTTTTCTCTTTTCCAAATTTGAAAAAAGAACCCGTTCCACTCAGCTTGGCGTAATGGATACCACATAAATTAACTGTAACTGGTTCAAAATTGTATTGCGAACTCTCACAAACTAATTAACATCCGCAAATCTGAAAACACAGAATGTTTATCTCCTGAGTGTATTTCCCCAGCCTGCACTGACTGTGGGGAGGTTGCGGCTCTTTTCCCATTCGCGGAAGATGGCATCACTGATGACATGATCCATGCTTCACATGATGATGACGCCACGAGATTATGCTTGTTTATGGAGAGGGGGAGTTGTTTATCGTACAAAAAATACTGCAGGAAGAATAAACCACGAGGGGCACCTGCAGAGTTGTATTGTACGATAAACAATGACGTGTCGTTTGTTTCTTATATGAGCTATCAACATTGTTTACAGCCTCTTTAAGGCTGTAATTAAAATTTACAAGTTTAAAAATAATTACCCGTATTTTAATAAGGATGACTCCCTGAATACAATCCAATATCGGAGCTATCAACATTATTTACAGCCTCTTTAAGGCTGTTATTAAAATGTACAAGCTTAAAAATAATTACCCGTATTTAATAAGGATGACTCCCTGAATACAATCCAATATCGGCAATGTCGGACAAGTCCATGCCATGAAACGGGGGCGTTAACATTGGTATTTCCTGAATATTCTCACAAACATTTAAATCAATAAAATATAAGTATATATATTTATTATCAAACGTAATTCATGACGCCTTTCAAAAATGGTGACATGTAGAACATTTTTAACAGTCAACAACTGGGTACTACAATACCAAGCGGAACAACCAACCACCTGCTAAAAAATAGCAATCCAATTTACGACGTCTGCAAGTTGCGAGCGAATATGGCATGAATAATCCTTATTGTTTCATAACCACATATACACCATTGGTTCAGTGTCTGCAATTTAACGTACTGCAGTCAAACAAAACGACCATTGTCGCTTTTCTTTCGCCATCTTCGTCCCACGACGACGCCACATCACGCCCCAGGCCGTCGAATTCACATCGGTTGCTATATTATGTAGAGCAACCAACTCCGTTAACACAGTATTTCATGGCTTGCAGTTGCTTCAGTTTGCTTATATTGGTGGTGGATCCAAACTCACAGTGACCAGCGACAGCGAACATCGGCTGTGTTTACATGTTTACATGTTTTAGTTCGGCCCCACAATGCACTTATTGAATGTTTCGAGACACGTGATGAAACTGAAGCAAAATATTATGAAAACTTAAATATAAATCCTTCATTCCTGCATGGGGTAACGGGTAATCACGCTGGACGGATAATAAAATATGACTTTGCTAAACCACAAAATATCAATTTTTAGTCGTGTTATATTATGTTCAAATTCAAAACGTACCGAAACGGCTGAAATATTGCCGATGTGACGTAAAGCATTAACTCACTCACCTAACGTAAGGGCGAAGGCAAGGGTGTAAGAGTGTTAGTCGCCTCTAAGGCAAGCATTGGTTGCTGAAGACCAATTCTAACCAGGATCTCTAAGGATTTGCAGTTTATAATTTCATGAAAAATATATTGAATCCTTGGTGTGCGTGGGTTGCAAGCAAGCTTCTAAGGAGAAACACTATTTGTGAAATTAGACGGAAACTGAAGGCCTATCTATGCTTATACCCAAGATCTTTTTGTAGTTAAATCAATGGCGTCAACTGACGTGACATGATTCTGTATGCACATTTTTGTAATTCATTTGAGTGAGTCACAATTTAAGGTCTCTTCGACAACGTCTCAGTTTATACTTCATCAGGGGGCACGGGTGGCCCAGTTGTCAAAGGCGCCGCGATTCGCTGTGGAGAGTTGCGTCCCTTCGGCACGCCAGAAACCTATGATTGTGGGTTCGAATCCCGGTTCGCCCCGATTATGTTTCTAGGTTTGTCAGCACCATAACCGTGCTCGTGGGTTTCACTGAGGTGGTAAACGTCTGAGACCTGCATCACTTCTGGCTTTCCTCCCACATTAAGCTGACACGCCGTGATATAACTGGAAAACTGTTAAAAGCAGCGTAAAAACTAAACTCACTCACTCACTCACTCACTCATACTTCATCATGTCAGAAGTACATTAAGGTAATCGCCATAGTTTCAAATTGAAATAGATTGGACAGGTAAAATCTTTAGTCAATCATTACACATTGTAACTAGATAACACGCATGTTATGAACAGACGAATTCACAATTTATCAAACAAACAAATGTCGCCAAGATATGGTAAAATCAAACGCTCTTTAGCATAAGTAAAGATCTGGGCCCACTTGCACAAAGCGATCTTATCGCTACAACTAGTGTAAGCCTATGTTAAAGAATGGGAGTTACGATCATCTTAGCGCTAAGATCGCTTTGTGCAAGCGGGCCCTGTTTGATTTCCGGCTTTATGATACGACTCCACTGAAATTTCGAAATCCACACAGTGAAGCAGAATATGCTTGACGGGTGAACCTTTCATCACAAGGGCTATACTGATGATAAGTATGGTCATCTTCATCCTCAGTTTGAAGAACATCAGTGTGATTGTCATCGTCGCAAAATGGTATCATTGATATCATGGCTGATGTCCCACGTTCATGATCATTTGAATGTGTTTGCGTATTTATGTAATATGCATCTTGGTGCAATGTATATTAGCTATTATTCTTGTAATCATGTTTCACAATATACCACAATAATTTCAAAACTACGTACGTCCTGTAAACGTTAAAGTAAACGATAAGGAACGCTACAGAGCCCGCTCCATGTTCCCAACCATCCTCAAGCTGTTATCCTGCACAGTTTACTAATTATATTTACCATCATACATCATTGAATCAGGGGCGGTTGGGTAGTCTAGTTGTTAAAGCGTTTGCTCGTCATACCGAAAGCCCGCGTTCGATTGCCAACATGGGTACAAATGTATGAAGCCCATTTCTGGTGTCCCACACCGTGACGTTGCTGGAATCTTGCTAAAGCGGCGTAAAACCATACTCACTCACTCTCGATCACATTGAATTAAGCTATCTGACAGGTCAGTTGCCGTCTTGTAAAAACCCTTACAAATCGTCTGGCCGACTTGTAGGGCGGAACTGATGGCACAGTGCCAACTTACCTGGAACTCTGAGGTGCGGCAGTTTCGCTTCAGTCCGTTGGGCCGCTTAATGCTGCTTGAACGTATTATCCAATTGATTTGATAAGTTTCTTTCACAAGTGCATAAGAATCTGCTTCAACAATAGTCAGTTTTTCTTTGCGTTTGTAGAGAACCTGGCCACACACGAAGGTGTTTAAAGGGAAGTAATATACATTATTAATGATAATTCTTGTTCACCTTCGATCGGTCTCTGAGTCTATATCTAAGTCTTTGGAACTGTCAACATATGAATAAGCAGACATAATGTTTAGGAAACACCTGCAATTTTCAATGTCATTGAAAATGGTTAATATCAATAAATATGCTAAGTGTTAAAAGTACCTGCCCTTTTGATTGGTCTAAACATTTAAGATTTTGAGGTATTTGTTCATGTGCAGGTTAACTCTGACGTCATATGACAGTGACTCATCACGAGGCAAAAAAGGAAATTTTTAACTTACAGTGACTTTGCCTGATACCTTTCGGCCGTTTACTAATATTTCTATCCGTCTTAACAACATTTGCTGATGACATACAGAAATGGTATTAAAGGTATTCACAGGGCTTTCCAAAGTTGACACATCAGTGAAGAACGTGATATCCGTTGCAATTCCCTATTTTAACTTATATACCAGGTGTTCCCGTGCTTTTTTCAGGTGAAAAGTTGACTTGCCTTTGCATGTGTTCGTGACACACGATCGCTCACCTTTAAGCGTACTTCTGGTGTCATCACTACATGTGTTTGATAGTGATTCATCGACACATGATCATGGCACAGCCGGAATCGTACAATGGTTTGTTGGTTTGTTTGTTGTTAAACACCGCACTCAGCAATATTCCAGCTATACAACGGCGGTATGTAAATAATCGAGTCTGGATCAGACAATCCAGTGATTAATATCATGAGCATCGATCCACGCAATTGGGATCGATGACATGCATCAACCAAGTCAGCGAGCCTGACCACCCGATCCCGTTAGTCGCCTCTTGCAACAAGCATAGTCGCCTTTAACAGCAAGCCGAGGCTGCTGAAGACCTATTCTAGCCCGGATCTCACGTACAATGGACTTAGCAGAGACTGCTTATGGCTATGGAAAGAGTTTTGACGCTCTTGGTTACCTCACCATACGTAAAAGGTGTTGAAGATGTTGCCATAATAGGACTTTTAAACAATAGGTGTCCTACTTGACACCACAGTTTTCTCAGAATATCCAATAACCTCTAATAAAATCCACTGATATCGACCATGTCATTGCCAATGTTGCGCAATACTAAAACAAGAATTAATTGTGTCACAGGAGAACAATAATGACGGATAATGATATCCACTAATTATGCAATTGGCATGAACTGAAGAAGGGAATGAATGAATTATATATTTGTTTACTCTTTCAAAGTTTTGTCACAATAGATTACTCATATTCCACACATTCGTATGCAATAATTAGGTTCGTTTGAAGCCTTAAAGAAGCGTAGCTAATCATGTTAAAGAAAATTTCTCATTAGTATCATTCCAGCGAGCAAGAGGTGAGTCTGGCAGTAGACAAGGATGGACGTGTGTCGAGGTTACATGCTCATCTGTCCGTACGTTGTGTTCTTCATCGTATTTGCTAGACATGCTATTCCCATGTGTCACCAGCATTCCTATGTGCGCATCCCAGATCTTCAGGACAAGGTAGCCGACATTGAGCCACTCTGGAAGGACAAGAAGCTTCATACACTGGGCTGTGCAGAGAGGTGTTACAGAGACTCCAAGTGTGTCTCTTTCTTCTACAACGCTTTGTCTGGTTCATGTGAAGGACACACAAAGATTTACACCAGCCACGACATCCTGGTTCCTAAACCGGGCTTCAAGTACTCCATTGATGGTCTTTATGCCAACAATGCAAGTAAGTTGAGTTCTGTGTATTACTAATGTGATGGTGAAGATCGGAGGTTTGTGGATTACAATCAGCTTGTGCTGGCGTAGAACTAGAGTCGGGTGTGACAGACGGTAACGTTCCACAGGCAACCAGACGTGTCCCGAGCGAACTTTTACCGCATTGTAACGACCAGCTGTAACCGTTTGTATTGCTGGAATATTGTTAAAGACCATTATCATAGAAACATGTATTCACTCGCTCACATGCAGGAAATCGTTTTGGAGCATAAATCGTAGTATATATTATTGTTAATGTGCTCAATTGGACAGATGTGTTCCTTGACTTGAGGAACATTCGGTTTATTTCCTGGAAACCACAACACATATTTATGGTTTGAATAAATATTGAATTATTTGCCAATAGACCAGAGCAAAGACGTATGTATATATAGATGGATCTATATAAGTCTTTAACCAGAGTCTTGTCATTTTGACCCGTATATTCGGGCATAAATAACGGGGCGTTAAAGTGTTCGCTTGTTACGTCGAAGGCCCGGGCTCGATTCCCCATATGGGTACAATGCGTGAACCCGTGCCTGGTGTCCTCCGCTGCGGCATAAAACTCAATCATTCCTTTATGACCCTGAATTGGTTTTGACACACTGATCAGTCATGTCAAGGGTCAAGGTCGTCATTAATGTGATAACCCGAATAGGATGTTTACTGACTAACTTGCCGCGAGTGGCCTACGAAAAAGGTCAAGGTTACATTCAAGGACATTTGTTTGACATATTCAATTAAATGCCGTTCTGCAGATTTCTTTTAAGTCTCATGCACGAGATCGATATTTGAATGTAGTATAAAAAAGTGATGACAACCTTATGACATCAGTAGTAGTGGCTGCTTGTACTAGTCCGGACTAATGGCAATTTTATAGTGCTAGCCCACTGAGATATCATGCCGCTGTTCAGCATGAATACCCCACTCAGACACAGTATACTCCAAGACTTCAAGCCGACCAGTCCTTGTTTTAACCCACTAATGCCGAGCGCAAGGCAGAGTACCATCTTTCAACGTCTTTTGGTTTGACGTGGCCGGGGATCGAACCCCGGACCTTTCGCTCTCCGTATGGAAGCTCTACCACGAGTCCACGGAGGCGGTCATTTTGAGATTTATAAGTTTTCAGATCTTTTCAGGCTATTTGTTGATGCCTTGGCCTGTGTCCCTCTTACACATTTGAATACACGTCGACAGGTTACAGTGACTGTGAAGATATTATGACTCGGTTCCCTTCCCTGAAATCGGGCATCTACGTCGTCAACCCTCCTGGTGGACATGAGCAGTTCCAAGTCTACTGTTATTCTGCAATAAGAATATGGACGGTAAGCATGTTACAATAGCCGTAAAAATGAAGTTATGTATAAAGCTCACCTGTTTATCCGCGGTGTGCCATGCGTAGTAAACATTTTATTCCCACTAGTGAAGGCACCTGCATTTATTTAACATGTTTGCATCCGATTTTCAAAATGGCCACCACAGTAGCCATATTGAAAAACCTATTTATGGCCATCTTTTAGCTTAACTGACCTTTAAGGCCTTGTGAGCTTGTGCTCACTGGTCATCCGGCGTCCTGCGTCGTCAATGTCCATAGACGTTGTACAGCATTGTACTAAGTTTGTTCAAGGCGTCATGATCGGAAGTACAAGAGCCCCTACTCTTTTGGCAACGGCCATATTGACCGTCCCTCACCGTCGCATTTTGGTGTTTGGACATATCAGGGATATCATACCATGCATAATATACTGAACCGAATTAAAAACTTCACAATCCTAAAATTTTAACATTTTGACCAGTTATCATTGTATGCCGTTATTGTGTATTTAAACAGTAATGGCCACGTATTGTCTTCAGATAACACCCGTTTTTGTGCAGGTGAATCGATCAAAATCATGTGCACAGCACTATAGGGGCAAAAGTGTTTTTTCACGTGCAACTGGTCACGTGGCCATAATACCGCACGTGTTTTCAGCGATACTTGTTAGCAGTCATTAACAAAAAAAAGAAAAACACGCCTTTCAAATGTGCAACGTGAACGTGCCATCGGCATGTTGTAGACGGGAACGTCCGTAGCTGAAGTCGCAAGGACGATGGGTTGTAGTCGACGGACTGTTTATGATTTACAGACGCGTCTACAGCAAACGGGTACCACCGCTGATCGCCCTCGGCCAGGTCGACCACGTGTGACGTCACATGCAGAGGATCGTCAGATTGTCTGACGTCACCTCCGTTACCGATTTTTGACGGCTACATCAACCAGAAATGAACTGTTTAGGGGTAGACTGAGTGCGCAAACTGTTCGAAACCGTCTGAGAACTGCTCACCTTCAAGCACGACGGCCATACTGCGGGCCGATTCTGACTCAATTACACAGACGTCAACGTCAATTGTGGGCACAGCGACACTTACGATGGACTCAGAGGAATTGGAATCAAGTCGTCTTCAGTGATGAATCCCGATTTAATCTTCGATTTGCTGATGGTAGGGCGAGGGTGTGGAGGCGCCGACATAAACGTTACGCCCAGTGTTGTGTACAGGAAGTTGACAGATTTCGAGGCGGAAGTGTCATGATGTGGGGTGCTTTCTGTGGCAATGCACGTTCCAGGCTTCTTGTCATACGTGGCAACCTCAACGCTGCTGCTTCCCGCGACTAGGTACTGGCACCAGAACTTCTGCCTTTTATGGCAGCACATGGACCCGGTTTCATCTTCCAACACGACAATGCCAGACCCCACACAGCAATTTTGAAAAGGAATTTCCTACAGAATGCGGGAGTCAACGTCATGGACTGGCCGTCAAGGTCTCCCGACCTCAATCCCATCGAACACGTCTGGGATGCACTTGGCAGAAGTCTGCGCACTCTCCAGAACCAACCACGGAATTTGCAAGATCTTGGCACCATTTTGCAGCAACAATGGCGTCGTCTTCCCAACCATGTGTTCACAAGCATCACAAGGTCCATGCGGAGGCGTTGTGTGGCAGTTGTCAACGCACATGGTGGCTATACACGCTACTGACTTGTCAGATTCTCGTGCTTCGGACTTATGATTTAAACTATTGATGTTATTACCGAATACCGTAGGTGCTTGGAACAAATTATGGTTACCACCGTTAATTAAAATCCTTCTTTGGACATTTATGATTAAAAATTCCCTTCTCTGATACATTTGTCCGTTGTATATCATATATGGGATTACTTTTAAAAATGTGAAGTTTTAATTTGACTCAGTATATATCGCCGAGTACCCTATATTCGAGCGACACCTATTTTCGAACAGCCATATTGAAAGTGACTTTGTCGCATTATAACCAGAGGCGGGACGTCAACAGGCTGTCGCCTTGAGGGTGCACACGTTCGGCCTGTCGACATTGGGTTCACGTGAAGTTCTGTACAAATGTCAGAACAGTCCGTCGTCATTCAGAATTTTGGCGTCCATGTCATGATGAAAAGGAAGACTGGAACAGTGTGTGAACATTATAATTTGACAAATATTCATATTTTGTGACTAGGTTTCAAACTTTCAAGTACTGTTTGAGTTTTTATGCCAACCTGCAAGAAATATGTTAAGAACTGTGCGCCAAAACACGTCAATCCAAACAAACCAATCAGGTGTTCGAAAATAGGTGACGCCACTCGAGCGCAGCGGAAGTTTACAGACGAGGCAATGGAGGTCACGCCTTTTATCGAGGATTGTTTTTCTTTCGGAAATGGAGCTTAATTCTATTAAAGAATAAACACACGCAAACAAAGAACAATTTGCGACAGAACAATCTATTGATGTCCGTGAAACATGAATTCATCATAACAGTGTACTCAGTAAACTTATCTCAGGCTAAAAGTGGTGTGGGGTCAATTGTTAGTTCACAAGTCAGTATCGGGTATGACCACCATTAACCGTGATACAAGTTTGACAGTGGCGCCTCAGTGACGACACAAGATAGTTGAAGAAGGATGTCATTCCAGATCTGGACCCAGGCTGTCGCAGTTGGACCAACCACGTTTCATTTCACCCCACCCATTTTCGATGGGCATCAGATCTGGCGAATCAGCAGACCAAGGGAGTGAGTGGGAGGATGTTCTGTTGTCCTATGAAATCTGTGACAACTCGTGCAAAGTGAGGGCGTGCATTGTTCTGCAGTAAAGTGAGTGAGTGAGTATGGTTTTACGCCGCTTTTAGCAATATTCCAGCAATATGACGGCGGGGGACACCAGAAATGGGCTTCACATATTGTACCCATGTCGGGATTCGAACCCGGGCCTTCGGCGTGACGAGCGAACGCTTTAACCACTAGGCTACCCGACCGCCCTTCTGCAGTAAAGTGATGTGACGTCCATGGGTCTGAAGGAACGGGAGGACGTGAGGACGGACAACTTCGTCACGGCACCGTACACCTGTCGAGTTGCCATTGACGACCACTACAAGGGTCTTGTGGTGTGCATTGATGCCTCACCACGCCATTTCTCTCCTACCACCATATGCAGAACGTGGAACACAAGCGTCAGCATAACGTTCATCGATTTACACTTAACACTTCATCGATTTACTCTATGTTTGAATTGTTGTTTAACGAACGCCACACTCAGCAATATTCCAGCTATATGACGGCGGCATGTACATAATCGAGTCTGGACCAGACAATCCAGTGATTGACATCATGAGCATCGATCCACGCAATTGGGATCGATGACGTGCATCAACCAAGTCAGCGAGCCTGGCCTGCTGAAGACCTATTCTACCCCGGATCTTCAAGGGTCGACTTTCTGAAGAGACCAGTGAAACTGTCCCATCTGCATCATATGTATGTAGATGTGTAAAGATTCATTGTGACAAACTATGTACAAGATTGTATGTCAAGGCGGATGACGTCAACTATTCCTTTATGTCGAGCAATATTCCAGTCTTTAGTGTCCACATTTCTTTTGTGGAACAATCAAGCATTCCCTTTCTACGAACAATTGACTTTCCTTTGCATGTGTTTGTTACGGGTACCTGGTATCACTGAAAGTGAATCATGATATAGACGTTCTTGGACGATTTTTTTAACTATGGAAAGGGCTACCTCACAATGGTGTATTCACTGAAAGTCTTTGTCAGATGAAAATACTTATGTTCTAATAGCTGTGCTTTTTAAACATTTCGAAACGTTTTAAACCCAATCGCACATATCTCTTGGTCTTTAGGTGCAAATAGTTTTCACGATCTGATTTGGTTTTTAAATAACATATTTATTAGACAATAGACATGATATACTTTCTCTCTGTTGTATAATAAATTATTGATGTGCCCCGTCTGTCAACAGACGCCGAAGACCCGGGTTCGATTCCCGACATGGGTACAATGTGTGAAGCCCATTTCTGGTGTCCCCCGTCGTGATATTGCTGGAATATTGCTAAAAGCGGCGTAAAACCATACTCACTCACTCACTGTCAACAGAAGTAACAGCATATTTTTTAAGTCGATAGCAAGAAAGGTCAGGCAACAAACAAACATTTACTTTTCCATGCAAATGTTGCGGATGCTCCAGGTAGGTCAGGACGCTGTTTACGCTTTTCGCAAACACCTGGTATCATTACTACATTGTATTTGTAAGTGAATCCCACAACACATGCTTGTGATATAGTCGGAATGGTACAGTGGACTGCCTTTAACAGAGATTTCGTATGATTATAGTCAGGTTTCGTTGCTTTTATTTGTATTAGATATGTATTTTCCCACACGATTCAATAAACCGGAAGTGCAATATTTTTTATTAACGTTGGTCGAATACTTTCTGTTGTAAAGTTGTGTCATATAACATGTGTTTTTAGTTACATATTACATGTATTTCGAGTTTCATGTGACAGTTATTTCCAAAGGGGGTGTGACATCATTTAACCGGAAGTGCGTATAACTTCCAATTTAATGGCGCTGAGGCAAAGGACTTTCTGCTTTACAGTTATCTTGCATGTGTTTCCTGAAATCGGAAGTGATGTCATTAAACTTGCAGTGATGGCATTATTGTAGACACGCTTTTAGGTACGTCATTATGTTTGCATAGTGGTCAGGTATATGCTGGGCTACCTGCTCCTTGCATGCATGCATAAAGCTGTTTTGTTGCATGCATTTCACCAAGTTAACGGTGGTATGCAATACTTTCTGGGGTTACTTCTCTTGTCGCAAGCACACTCCTTTGTTGGAATACCTGTTGATAACCATTGCTGAACCATTTGTATTTATAATACAATTAAATGTGGTATATGTTCTGTTAAAACTGTAGAACATGTTTTGGTTGTGATCTTGAATTCCCTATAAATGCATAATTGCTCTGCTGCCATCTCCACTGAACGTGCCAGACTGGGAACGCTTTACTTTTAAGCTATGAGTGTTTCTCCTTGTGGTGACATCAATTGGGTTTCTAGTGAGTGAGTGAGTTGGGTTTAACGCCGCGTTTAACAGTATTCCAGTTATATCTCGGCGTGTCAGCTTAATGTGGGAGGAAAGCCCGAAGTGATGCAGGTCTCAGACGTTTACTACTTCGGTGAAACCCACGAGCACGGGTATGGTGCTGACAAACCTAAGAACATAATCGGAGCGAACCGGGATTCGAACCCACAATCATAGGTTTCTGGCGTGCCCAAGGCACGCAACTCTGCACAGCGAATCGCGGCGCCTTAGACGACTGGGCCACCCGTGCCCCCCAATTGGGTTTCTAATCATGTATGACTCATTCGAATACCAATGCCATTTACTTCAGCGTCTGTCGAACTTGACATTTTAAACTGTTGAACATACCCAGGTGTCATGAGATTTAATGTATGTGCAGTTGGTTGTGGAGCTCAATGTTATCTAATGTTTTCTTTTTGCTTTCTTCTAGCGGTATTTTAAGTTGTAACCCTGAATTGACCATTGTTTTGTGCCGAATATTTCGTGTGTATATTTCATATCAACATACTCTTAAATTATCGAGTCATGTTTTGGATTGTAAACAACATCTCTGCTGGCCAGTTGAAGCTGAACGTAAAGATCTCAACCTTTGGGACCAGGAAGATCGATTAAAAGCGTTTAACTTCGGTACACGCAACATTTTGCTTTACTTTTTTCTCCTTTTCTTCTTAGAATCATTGAACAAAATTGCCCGATACTCGAGAGAGGTTCGATTTCATGATAAGAAAAAAGTATATAAATCTATAAAGTAAATAGGGTACGTGTAAAAAAAGTTTGTAAAAATGCTTTGTTTTTGCAGATTAAAAACACAAATTGTTGAAATGTGGTTAAGTGTTTCGTATTTTGTCACAGTTTATCACTTAATCATCATTATCTGACTGAGTCCGTGCAGATATATTTAGATATGCTGACAACCGATTTTGTTAAGTGTCTGTCTTTGTTGACACAACACATCCAGCTGAGCAACAGGTACTAATATGTTCGAGCTTTGTTTGGATTTAGACTTATTTTTCTCAGCCATCAACAACTGAGACATGGATAAAAGAGGATACATTTTAGGACAAATTAAAACAAACAACGTTTTAAATAATTCTCTCCAAAATCCTCTAGCCTTTGAGAAATTAACAAAGAAACATTAATATTTAAGGGTAAACAAAAGTTGGCACCTCATGTGTTTTTTTAATGGCCAATTAAACATAATAGATACGTGTACTTCACATAACGTGCTTACACCTTTAGCGAGCACCTGGTGTCATCACTGACTTTCACAACTCCTATGCCTTTTACGCCAAATGTTTCGGTGGATAATCAAGACTGTTCTCTTGCATTGACAGTTTATATTATATTGCTAATTGATAGTGGTAATAAAGATGGGGAATATATTGTGACATTTCAACTTTGTGGTTTACACCAACATGCTCCATAACGAAACTGTCATACATTGCAACAGGTGATCCAAAGACGACAGGACGGATCTGTAAACTTTTACAGAACCTGGAACGAGTACAAGGAAGGGTTTGGTGACCTGAATGGAGAGTTCTGGCTAGGTGAGTTGACCTTGGAAGCCTCGACAAATCTGTGTTCCCCGTGGGGACTCTTGGTTAGATTGTTGGTTTGTTGTTTTACGCCGCACTCAGCAATATTCCAGCTATATGACGGCGGTCTGTAAATAATCGAGTCTGGACCAGACAATCCAGTGATTAATATCATGAGCATCGATACACGCAATTGGGATCGATGATATGCATCAACCAAGTCAGCGAGCCTGACCAAACCCATCCCGTTAGTCGCCTTTTACGACAAGCATAGTCGCCTTCTTGGTTAGAACAAGTCCTCAGCAACCTATGCTGGTCGAAAGAGTCGACTAAATGGATTGAGTGGTCAGGCTCGTTGACTTGGTTAATTGCGTGTTGAATGTTCCTATGGCGTGGATCGTTGCTCACAATAACGTTCAATGGATTGTCTGGATCAGAATTACAAAACGCCATCACGCAGGTTTTTGATAGGGACTGAGGCAAATATTTATATTAATACTATCTTGTGAAAGATAACCTGTATGCGCCTATGGAAAATGGCAATCTATTTGTTGTATTATGCTTTATGTACGTAATCATTCCAGGCAATGAAAAGATATGGCGTATTATGCACGGACGGCAGTACCAGTTAAAAATAAAGCTCCGGGACTTTCAAGGTGAACCCAAAAGGGCTGAATACACAGAGTTCTCCATTGGTAGTCTGACTGACAACTATGTTCTACACATCTCTGGCTTCACTGGAAACGCAGGTAAGTTACTCGCCGCATTGATAGAGAGAGAGGGAGACTGAGAGAGAGAGAGAGTTCTCCATTGGTAGTCTGACTGACAACTATGTTCTACACATCTCTGGCTTCACTGGAAACGCAGGTAAGTTACTCGCCGCATTGATAGAGAGAGAGGGAGACTGAGAGAGAGAGAGAGTTCTCCATTGGTAGTCTGACTGACAACTATGTTCTACACATCTCTGGCTTCACTGGAAACGCAGGTAAGTTACTCGCCGCATTGAGAGAGAGAGAGAGAGAGACTGAGAGAGAGAGCTAGAGAGAGAGAGAGAGAGAGAGAGAGAGAGCTTGAGAGAGAGAGAGAGCTAGAGAGAGAGAGAGAGAGAGAGAGCTAGAGAGAGAGAGAGAGATAGAGAGAGAGCTTGGTGAGTTGTGGTTAACGCTGTTTTGAACATTATTCTAGACATATCATTGCGTGTCAGCTGAATGTAGGAAGAAACCCAAAGTGTCTCATTTTATGGTGAAACCCAAGAGCACGCGTATGGTGCGGACAAACCTAGAAACATAATCGGGGCGATCACAGGTTTCTGTCGTGCCTGAGGGATGCAACTCTGTACAGCGAATTGCGGCGCCTCGGACGAATGGAACTGTGGCACCTACTGGCTCAAGAACCCATGGTCAAAGATTGCTCATAGCTCACCTGGCGCGATGTGCTCAAGAACCCATGGTCAAAGATTGCTCATAGCTCACCTGGCGCGATGTGCTCAAGAACCCATGGTCAAAGATTGCTCATAGCTCACCTGGCGCGATGTGCTCAATAACCCATGGTCAAAGATTGCTCATAGCTCACCTGGCGCGATGTGCTCAAGAACCCATGGTCAAAGATTTGCTCATAGCTCACCTGGCGCGATGTGCTCAAGAACCCATGGTCAAAGATTGCTCATAGCTCACCTGGCGCGATGTGCTCAAGAACCCATGGTCAAAGATTGCTCATAGTTCACCTGGCGCGACGTGCTCAAGAACCCATGGTCAAAGATTGCTCATAGCTCACCTGGCGCGATGTGCTCAAGAACCAATGGTCAAAGATTGCTCATAGCTCACCTGGCGCAACGTGCCATGGAGATGGCAGGACATCAGTTTGGTATCCCGTCTGGAAAAGTGGATAAGATGCAAGTCTCGTCGTTTCATATTAAAGGCCTCGAATCGCCGTCATCTCGTTCTTTACATGAGCACAACCAGCCTTCTAGAAACTGTCACATCAAGAAACATCTCGAACGATCAATTTCTTTGTTTGTTTGTTGTTTAACGCCGCACTGAGCAATATTCCAGCTATATGACGGCAGTCTGTGAATAATCGAGTCTGGACCAGACAATCCAGTGACATGAGCATCGATCCACGCAATTGGGATACGATGACATGCATCAATCAATTCAGCGAGCCTAACCATCCGATCCTGTTAGTCGCCTCTTACGACAAGCATAGTCGCCTTTTACGGCAAGCATGGGTTGCAGAAGACCTATTCTATCCCGGATCTTCACGGGTCCCAATCTGTCCTGTTTATCAACGACTGTAAACAACAAAGGGAGGTCACACTAACTTACGAGCGTCCGTTGGCGTACACAGACCGCTAAAAGAAAAAAACGTGGCCACAAAGCTCGATATTCTGTGAGCGTCTCTGGCCACTGCCACATAAACCCTAGACCCATAACGTCGTTTGGGGACCCAATCAAATGACACGACCCTTTAAATAGCCGTATAGTCAAGTTTTGCAAGGGAATGCGACTTAATGGAGCAGGTGACGTCACTCTTCAAAGAAATCTATGAGTCCAGGGTATTTATCACAAACCAATGGAGAATACACTGGGAAATCGAGAAGTGTAGCTAGCCATTGTCATTTGTGTGTCTTTGGCAATAATGTATAAAATGTTGAAGGGTCATTTCATAAGGAAGCAATATTTCTTTTCATTATACGTTAGCTGGGCCTCAAAGGCAATTTAAATTACATCTGATGGATTGCTTGAGCTGTGTTGAATAAACAGTGAAAATCTGTTTTTCCGGACTTTCTCTTGCTTGTGAAATGGTCCAGATTAACGAATAATGGGTAAACACTGATATTGACTGGATACTGTGCCTTTAATACAAGTTTTTAGTTATTATTGGTTAAATCAAAGAAATATTTTGTTCATGCCAATTACATTTTTTGTTCCTGTCAATAACCGAGTCTGACCAAACAATGAGCAATGATCCAAGCCGACTGATCAGGCTGATACGCCATTACCAAGTCACCGAACCTGACAACTCGGTCAAGTAGCCAGCATCAGGACCAGTTCTAATCCCCGGCTCCCAATTCACTCGCCTCCTTCGACCAGCAATGAGGTGCTGGGGACACTCTCTCCGCGGACCCTCGGGGCATCAAACCGATAAAAGTCTACTCCCCGTATCACTTTGGGTGCCAGGAATGGGCTTCAGACAGTGTATCCAAATTTTTAGTCAAACCCGGGCCTTCAGCGCGACGAGCGAACGCTTTAATCTATTCACCGTCCCCATTGAATCAAAGACATCATGTCCAGAAATGTCAAAACGACTTATCAGTGATAACTGATAGAACCATGCGGGTTAGTTAATACTATTCCCAAGTCGCCTGTCTCAGTGATGTGTGCACATTCAGGCACACTGTATCAGTTCAGTTCAGTTCAGTTTATTATTCTCCAAACCACCGTCGGTGGTACAAAAGAGTACAAAAGTACAAGCATGTATCGTAGCCAAATGTAACAAAGTGAAAGTGAAACACCGGTTGATACGGACAGTAGCTTTTCCAATGAATTCGTCACGTTCGTCTACGAACTTCCTAATTAATAAATCATAGTAAGGTCTATATGTTACTTTTTTGTAAGCGTTTTAAAGGGGATATTTTGAGAGAACTGTTTGCTAACACTGTAGTAAAATGTTTCATCTTCTATTTACAAAAAACAGGTGACTCTATGGCGCGTAGTAACGGCTGCGCATTCTCCGCCCGAGACCGCGACCTCGACACCCTATTCTTCAGCTGCGCCCAATCATACAAAGGAGGCTGGTGGTACTGCGCATGTCACGATGCAAACCTGAACGGGGAATACAACAACACAAAGTTCGCACAGGGCATCAACTGGAACACCTGGCATGGCTATTACTACTCTCTGAAAAACACAGAGATGAGAATACGACCGTGCTGTTAATACTGTGTGCACCATAGACATTCATGACCAACTTGTGCCGTCCGGGGACAAGACTATTGGACCGTCTTGAAGGTTACGGAAAGTCTGATGCCGTCCGGGGAAAAGACTATTGGCGCTTCTTGAAGGTTACGGAAGGTCTGATGCCGCCTGGGGACAAGACTATTGGCCCTTCTTGAAGGTTACGGAAAGTCTGATGCCGTCCGGGGACAAGACTATTGGCCCTTCTTGAAGATTACGGAAAGTCTGATGCCGTCTGGGGACAAGACTGTTGGCCCTTCTTGAAGGTTACGGAAAGTCTGATGCCGCCTGGGGACAAGACTATTGGCCCTTCTTGAAGATTACGGAAAGTCTGATGCCGTCTGGGGACAAGACTATTGGCCCTTCTTGAAGGTTACGGAAAGTCTGATGCCGCCTGGGGACAAGACTATTGGCCCTTCTTGAAGGTTACGGAAAGTCTGATGCCGTCCGGGGACAAGACTATTGGACCTTCTTGAAGGTTACGGAAAGTCTGATGCCGTCCGGGGACAAGACTATTGGCCCTTCTTGAAGGTTACGGAAAGTCTGATGCCGTCCGGGGACAAGACTATTGGCGCTTCTTGAAGGTTACGGAAGGTCTAATGCCGCCTGGGGACAAGACTATTGGCCCTTCTTGAAGGTTACGGAAAGTCTGATGCCGCCTGGGGACAAGACTATTGGCCCTTCTTGAAGGTTACGGAAAGTCTGATGCCGTCCGGGGACAAGACTATTGGCGCTTCTTGAAGGTTACGGAAGGTCTGATGCATGTTTATATCCCGTCAGGTTTTTCTGTTTAAAAACTATAATTTGTTGCTGATGATGTTACGAAAAATAATGTATTGTGGTTTTTTCCAGCAATTGTTTGCCTCCTCATGTTAGAGAAACGTTGAATAAAAAAATTATTCTTCTCAAACAAAAATCCCAATACCACAAAAATATTCGGTCAATGTATGCCTAGAAAACGTATCTTGCTATTGTGGTCTGTTTCAGGAAGTAGTGGATGTCGATGTATGAATATCCTGTGATTTTGCCAAAGAGACGTTAAATTTAACAAAAGCCATGGGGTGGAATGTTTTGTTAAGTTACAAGACTCCTGCCTTATAATCGTCATAATTGTAAACGACTTTAGTTATCAAAACATGGATGTGGGTTTTGCCCTTGAATACAGTTTCATAGGCTGCGAAAATCAGCAACTTTCTTTCATGTTTATTCAGTGTAGGAATGAGAATTTGTAATTTGCCTTTTTGGATGCACACTCTTCACATTTGAGAATATGATAGGCACGTTATTGATATGTTTCATACGACATGTACACATCGTGTTTCGTTTAGTTGTTGAACGCTGCGATCAGCAATAATCCGGCTATTTGTAGCCTGTAGAATGGTCCTACCCGCTGCGAACCACTGTGGTATACTTCAGGAAAACCCTTTCCTTACAATCAGGATGATATTAGTAAATTAAAAACCTTTGTATATTAAAACTTGATTGGCACCAAACACAGCAAATGTTGGCCTTGAAAATATCTTTATATGACATGTGTTAAATGATTCGCTTAATCAAAAGAAACAAGACCGACTTTTAAACTTGAGGCAGAATGCCATACTTTGCAGCATATTTTTAGGAGTTGAACGTCAATTGTTTTGTGTTCCATTTGAATTATTTCGTTCAACTGCCGTATTTGCGAAATAAAGTTAATACCTTTGCGTTGTTGTGTGTTTAAACATGACATTATGATGGTTGTTTGGATAACGACCGGTCACGGGAATATTAGGTCATATCTGATAATTACACCCTTCACGACACATGCAGGCAATTGCAATCGATAAAATGCTACGCGGAGACTTCCGTAACGGGACCATTTCAGGGCCATATGCTAGATTTAAAGATTGTTTTGCATTCTTCACAACTAACAAAACATGTACACTATGTTAAATGTATTCCGACATTATCTCATTATCTTGACATTTCATCATATGCATCTTGAAATTTCAAGAAAAATATAAATATGCAAATGGCCCTTACGTATTTCCGTACTTCTCCGTTCCAAACGTTATTATGTCTACAAAATGGGTTCACGGCGTGGGGCAAGGTGACATCCAGCTGTAACCGTTGTGCTGCGGGCCAGTTTTGAAGGACATTAGATTAGATTAGATAACCAAGATATCTTTACAAAGTGTTTTTTAGCTGTAATAACATTTATCATGTCAGGGCCCCGTCCCATTAGTAGAACTGAGGGGGTACGTCCGCTGTAACTCCCATACTTGAAGAACGGGACCCTGGGCGATGTGTACTTGGTTACAGCTGTATATTTCAGTCTTCTTCTATATTTAACAGTATGCACTTCTGTAAAACATTTCAGGTGAGATTTCCCTTTTCTAAGCATTATAGTAACTTTGCTTTATCAAATATTTTGAAGCTTTGAACACTTGCAAGACAGTTTAGTTCAACTGTGAGCGTATGGTGAGGGTTTCAAATTTGGTTTGTATGCAGCGACGTGTCAAACTATTTTCCGTTAAGATGTTCCAGAATTAGTGATATTTTCCAGCGGGTTGTTTCGGAGAAGAACATATTTATGAATGTGTGTTTCTATTTCGATAATAAGTGTCTAACTTTACTTAATTTATTATTGCATGAGGTGTATTGCAGTTTAGGGTTTCTTCGTCCTGGTCAGGGTGTTGTCTATGGCCAAATCATTCAATTTGGCTCATCACTCTAAAAGCCCGGGTTCGATTCTCGCGTAAACGAATGAGGAGGTTAATAAATAAAGCGGGATGCTTTCTGATTGTGTGGCCACATTCACACCAATCCCTAATTCGGTGATACTTTGTTGGGCACATGGAACCGACCTGAGCCGTGAGGCTGACAACTGAGAAGGTATTTGCGAAGAGATGGGGTACGGAGCAGCATGGATGCCATAGCTACTTGGCGTCCCCCGGAGGACGGGGAGGGAGATTCATTGTCCCCGGGGAGACACAGGCTCCATAACGACCAAGGCCCTGCAAGAGAAGGCCTCCACGCTCACAACGGATCCATATTTTTTGTCCATGAGGACGGCTGGGGATTCCAGGTGATTGTTTGTTTGTTATTTAACGCCGCACTCAGCAATATTCCAGCTGTTTGACGGCGGTCTGTAAATCATCGAATCTGGACCAGAAAATCCAGTGATTGACATCATAAGCATCGATCCACGCATTTGGGATCGATGACATGTATCAACCAAGTCAGTTGTTTTGAACCCTTGGCTCTGGCAACCAACCAACCAACTAACCCCCCCCCCCCCCCCCCCATCCCCTTGTTTCAAAAGGTCGGTTTCTAAAGGGGTAAAAGTTATATTTTGTCACAGATTTGTTCATTGGAATTATAACTCAAGCTTTTCAAGTTAGTGATACCATGATCTAGCCATCCAAGTCCCGTACTTCAGCTTACAGAAAAGTGGCTTGCAATATCACCAACCTTCCCATGGCACAACCGCAAGGATCTCACTTCGTAAGAATCAAGATTACCCATACGTTTTTGTCACTTTATAATATCTTCCATCACTTCCCAGTATTAAAAAAGATACGCGAAACAGATATGTCTTAACCTTCCTCCGATTATTAAAAAAATAATTCAAAAATGCTCAAAAGATTTAACGGATAACATCGATTACACTCATATGACATCCTTTGAAGTCAGTTTACGTAATTACAAATAAATCGCACGGAGACTTGATATTTTCTCAGCTACTCCTGCAAAACCAGATATATGTTAAATTAAACCTATGCCCCTCGATATTTTTTGTGGCAGACAATGTCTTTTTTTTCAACAGTCTGAAACATAATTGTTTATTTTTAGCATTTTCTGGGACAATTTGTGTTTTCGATAACATTCCCCGCCCCATACCCAGATTATCAACTGGTCGGTCCCTTATGTGATGTTTCACAGAAGCCCTGTTCAACCCACATCAAATGTATCGAGATAGATACAGGGGTTCCTAGAAGAGCCAGCGAAGAGCCATGCAAAGCCCTGAAACGTGGACGTAAAATCTATGCTTGTCGTAAAAGGCGACTAACGGGATCGGGTGGTCAGGCTCGCTGACTTGGTTGATGCACGTCATCGATCCCAATTGCGTGGATCAATGCTCATGATGTCAATCACTGGATTGTCTGGTCTTGACTCGATTATTTACAGACCGCCGTCATATAGTTGGAATAGTGCGGCGTTAAACAACAAACCAACTGTGGTCTGACCTTCGAAGGATCATGCTAAAATTGCTGTCCGTGTTTATATTTTAAACCTATCTATGTGTGGGACAAAATTAACAAATGTATTGTGTTTCCGCAACATAAAATATTGTTCAAACAAAGTAAGAATGTCATTTCAACTACATCCATGGGTTCCAGCAGGTTTTCACAGCTTTGCGCTGAAATTGATCCAGCGCACAACAAATAACGTTGACATAACGTTTCAAATAAATAGAGGTTATCACGCGAGTGTGTTTGGAGATGGTAAATATCCTGTATTAGGAATAAACATTAAATTTAGCGTGATATCCTCTTTGACATATAATGTCATTCTTCAATTCTGTGCTCGACAAATTTATTCTCATCTCTCAGAAACATTATCTAAACAATGCAAGTCTTCCTGGAATGTGCGCATTAATATATATATATATATATATATATATATATATATATATATATATATATATGCGCATTAATATATATTACACAAACTGTTTCTACTTGCTCAAGCGCAATCCACCAATCTGTCCGATAGAGTAGCTGCCCTTTATCCAAGGCAAGCTACTCTAACCCTAGTCTGTGAGCCGTCACGTTTGTTAGGAGTCTTTCTTGTCCTGTCATAACGTTACGAAGTGCAGTCAGATGTGCACACAGCGACAAAACGAAATAAGTTAACAATTCGCACATATTTCGGCCAAATCCATCTTTATTAATTGGGGGGAAAGTTTCAAGCCGCTCAGGTTTAGGCTTACAAGCAAAGATATGGAAATTGATCCTGCTTGGCTAGTGTCCTCCAAAGTTGCCCAAACTTGTAAATTGCTCCGCCTACGTCACAGTTAGACATTGATTTTCAGCACACTAGAATATTGTTTTGATAATGAAAGCAATTATTCCAGTACTTGGTCCAGATTCCCGATGATAAATTCTGACTCCATCACTTTTTTCCGTTGGCTTTATCCTGCCGAGAGACCTACCCATTATATGATAAAAAGAAATAACCGCTTATCATTAGGACGTTCGCTTTGTGTTAACTGTGGTTTTCTGTAGCACTCATTCCATGTTGAACTTGGTTGGAAAACAGGCACTTTCTCTGTAGAATATAAAGGTCATCTGCTTAATATATTCAGGTATTGCTCATTTCAAGCAAGAGATAGATATAAACCAAGGTTTCCCACCACTTTTTCAAGGGCGTCGACCCATGTGTAACACATCAAGTTGTCACGGCGTTGCCCGGACGTATTCCAAAGCAGCACATCCCATTGGCACAGCGTTGCAAAGTCGTCGCACCAAAGTGACATCCCTTTCTAACAGTGGTGCAAGGACGTCCATCCAAATTGACTCATTACATTTTACATGGCTGCCACACTTTTCGCACTTTATGGAATCATCGCGGGGATGCCGATTCAAGGAATAGCACTACGCCACACTAAACTTGCAAAACGAAATGTGTGATCTGAAGGAAACTTATTGAAATCACAAATTTCTGCTTAAAGTAAGGTCCGGTACTTTGAAGTTTGAAGTTAGAGTTTGCTGGTTTGTGGAAATATCTCCTCATACCGATAGAAATGTATACGAGCCTGGTAGATGCTTCTTCCAGACTTGAGGATATTAAAACATATCATCTCAGATTCCGTTTCATCGTCCCAGAATTCCACGGCCAAGATGTCGGTCACCTCACTCTCACCCCTGTGTAGGAAGGAGGCCGATTTGAGGAGGAGTGACTCGGTGTTTAAATTACACTGTATCTTATTCCTTATCAAATGATCGTCCAGAGCATCAATACAGTACTGTAAATACAGGACGGTGTTCACGTGTTGGTTCATGTCGATATCCCGACTTGTGACTGTTAACATGTAGGGAAGGGAGTTAACTCCCCTGCACGTCTTGGTAGGAGATGTCTCCAGCTGCTTGAAGATAACCCCAGCATCCTTGTTGTAAAATGGACCGAATTTTTCACGAAACCAATCTGGCAACGGACTCGTTTTTCTATTGGACTTTGAAACTACAACGACGTTATTCCTCAGACTTGCTGTCACTTGTGGGAATCCGGGTACCCTCAAGATTGATTCCAAAACAAAGGACGATGTTCCGAAAGAAACAAGTCTTGTTTGAACCTCAGCTGGATATTTTGGGAGCCTTGGGTTGTACATGTTAGACGAAACATTCAGTTGTCCACTGACAATGAAAACTAGTTTGTCAGTGTATAATTTATCAAGGGCCATGAACGATGGAGGATTGCTTGTTTCAAGAAACAGAAACTTTCTGCCTTGAAGTAGGACGCGAAACACTCCCGTGGGGGTCACTAAGCCTGCAAGTAAAATCACAATTCATTGGAGACATAAATTCATTTTGGTTGGAACTAGTGAGTGAGTGAGTATGGTTTTACGCCACTTTTAGCAATATTCCAGCAATATCACGGCGGGGGACACCAGAAATGGCCTTCACACATTGCACCCATGTCGGGAATCGAACCCGGGTCTTCGGCGTGACGAGCGAACGCTTCAACCACTAGGCTACCCGACCGCCCAAGGTTGGAACTAACCACTGGCAGTTATTTGTTGAATAACATCAAAATGTATGCATAAAATTAGTGTCATTGATACAAGTGTTTAAGCATTTTCATCATGTATTGCTTGACAAGGTTCTTAATCGAAAAATCGCGGTAATAGTTCGTTAAAGAAGTTGTTATCCATAAATCGTGTCTACTTTTTCATTCGTCAACTTCTGAATTAAAGCGACTAAAACCTTTCCATATTCATAAGAACTCTCTGCTAAAACAGAGTCGATCGTACGATTCCAACAATCTCATGAACTCGTGTTTAAAGTGATGATACCTGGTTGTGATGATACCAGATGTTCGCGAAAAGGTAAGCATATCCTGCCCCACCCAAATGCCAAACAAACAATTCAAATTCATGCAATTTCAACTTGCACACGTTACAAAGATCCCGTCAGGAGACCGGGTTAGAATAAGTCCATGGCAACCAATGCTGGTCGTGAGAGCCGACTAAATGGATCGGATGGACCAGCCTGGTGTCCTGGTTGTGGCGCATCATCGTACTCCAGAGACGTTGCTTCTGATATCATGACTGGATTTTCTGGTATGGAGTACGATGTTAAGGGTCTGTCCATTTGATTTGGTTTGGTTTGTTGTTTAACGCCGCACTCAGCAATATTCCAGCATTATGACGGCGGTCTGTAAATAATCAAGTCTGTACCAGACAATCCAGTGATTAATATCATGAGCATCGATCCACGCAATTGGGATCGATGACATGCATCAACCAAGTCAGCGAGCCTGACCACCCTCCTGTCCATTTGATATTTTGTATTGAGACCATATTTTTTTCAGCTACGGCTGCAAAACCAGATATTTGTTTAATTAAGACTATGAGCCCAAACATTATTTTTTGGAACAACACATGGCAACGATGTATCTTCATCCTCATTGAATATCGCCCCTAAACAAGAAACAATCTTACTTGTTCGCAGATTGAGTCCACTTGATAGTCCTTGTGGTAATGTCACTGAACCTGTTGTCTCAGTCTTGGCTGCCTTCGTCACCAGCATCTGTGTCATATTCCTGTTGAAAACGTGAAAACCCAGACTTTCATGAAACGAAAAAGATGGACACGTCATTTATCTAACACTTGCAATACACCCCCAATACATACCGCGTCACTTAAAATAATTTTCTTGCCCTATGAAAATATTTTTGAAATTCCCGCGTCACATGAAACAGATACTGTTATTCATAAAATGGACACAAACGGCATTGACATTGTATTAAAGAGCCGAGTTCAATGTGTCCCCAGTTGTCTTTATTCGTATTCTTTGTGGGGAAAAATTAGAAAGTATTCCTCCCTCACCACTTTTGCCTGCCATTTATATTGTTTATGCAGCCCGAGTTACAACGATGTCACGATCAGAAGGCCAAACACTTTACCCAAACACCGTTAATTACCAAAAAAAATAATATTATGAGCACCGATTTTAGCATTCTTTATAGATGCGCATTATAGCAGCAGTACAAAAACTGTGGCATTGGTCACCGTCGTGTCATTCCGGTTAATTGCCGAAAAAAGGGCACCCATTCTTAATAACAAACCCTTTCTGTTTCGGGACAACCTCGCCCCATTCCATAACCGCAAAAAAAGACTCGTCTGTGAGTGGAAGGGGGCACGGGTGCCCAGTCGTCTAAGGCGCCACGATTCGCTGTGCAGAGTTGTGTCCCTTGGGCACGCCAGAAACCTATGATTGTGGGTTCGAATCACTGTTCGCCCCTATTATGTTTCTAGGTTTGTCAGCACCATACCCGTGCTCGTGGGTTTCACCGAAGTGGAAAACGTCTGAGACCTGCATCACTCCGGGCTTTCCTCCCACATTAAGCTGACACGCCGTGATATAACAGGAATACTGTTAAAAGCGGCGTAAAACCCAACTCACTCACTCACTGTGAGTGGAGGCAACGGGGCAATTTGTCCCAATGGAAACAGTAAACATGCAGACCTCCGTTTGAACACGTTCGGGGACTCACATTTTTTGCGCGGTAACTGTTGATCTGTGTTTAATTATTGTTAGTCTTTTATATACCAAGATACTCAATTTGAAGTTTTTTTAAGAAATATATTCAAAAGATACTTGAATACAACAACTGTTTGAGTCAGGCGATAAACCCGTCCCAACGTTATGTATGAGGCACGTAATTTAATAGGGCTTGCCACTGGAACTTGCGGAAATTACCGAAGTTATCCATGAAGTGTACGAGATTAGCCGAAGTTACAGTTGCCTAATGTCGATGGTTTAAATGTATACACACGCGACAACTGTGTGCGAGGCAGTGACCTCAGGCTGAAATAGGAACAATCAGTGGTTTGCCATATTATAAATCTGAGACTACGTGACACCAGTCATGGACAGCACTCTCTGCCTTAAATTTAAAGTATTCTCGATCAAGGCTGGTTTGTGGCTGGTTTTGACGCGTCGCCCATTACAATCTCATTAAAATCAGATCTTAGTTCTCGCTACCGCTAAATAAAGATCTGAGGACATTCCATTACGGGTCACGTCAGAACGACCTTGCGCGGACTTTGACCGACCAATGGAATGACCAATCAGAAGGCAGCTTTCTCGTGCTTTACGGCACTAATTTCAAATTGGCGACTACGTTTCGAAACATATTTTGACAAATTCTCGATTACAAATTTGAAACCTGAACAAAAGAACATTCTGGAATGGCTAACAGATGGTCTAGATTGTATGGATTCAGTCGTTAAACCCGTAACTAACGTTCGGAGTATACCGTATTAATGTTTTCGAGGTTGTATGATTAGAAATCCCATTCCGACTGTCACTTTCATGATCTGGTAAGTGACGCTCTGATTGGTCGGATGAAAGGTCGTTCTGACGTGACCCCTAATGGGATGTCTTCAGATCTTTGTTTAGCGGGTAGCGAGAACTAAGGTCTGATTTTAATGAGATTGCGCGCATTAGTACTGAGATTCCCAGCTAACTTTCGCATCAGTGGCGTGTTGATCACAGCTGACGACAGAAAGGAAGCAAAGGTACATGTAAGTTGATCATCCACGCGACAATATTTGTAGTTTCTGAATTAGCCACATTCGGCAGTAATTGCTCCTATGCATCAAGGACACACACGATTAAGAAGTCCTGGTACTCTTTGTACAGGCATTGCTTACTCACTCACTCACTCACTCACTCACTCACTCACAACGTAATGAACCCGTGAAGATCCGGGGTAGAATAGGTCTTCAGCATGAAGTCTGAACTCTGAAGTCCAGCTCGGCCACTTCATCTGTAATCAGCACATGGACTTCGTGCCCACGTCCAAAACCAATTTTGGACTTACTCTGCCAATGATTGCTACAGCTGATTCAAAAAGTGTTCTGCTCAAAGCTCCTCTGCAGATTGTTGAAGACCTAAAGGCTGCCAGCAACCAGCATTTGGATTATTCATTTAATCCGGACGCCACAATGGACCAACTTATGCCTCTGATTGGTATCAATTTCAAATATGGCCGTAAACGGGGTGTCATCTCCACCGATATTACATGCAGGTTGTAATTCTGAACTCTGAAGTTTGCATGATACTCTTAAGATTTGTTACCATAAAGTTCCAACTTTTGCATTGTCATATTGTTTGCTTAATACTCTTTATATACTGGAATAATATTTCTACTATTCCAATTTCTTTCGTTTGTTCTCACTGGGATGACCATATGAAAAGTTTGTTAAATCTATCTGCCCTTTTTACATGGCCGACTTGTTTAAATTATCCCTGTCGTACTTTATTGGTGCTTGACACACATTGTTACTCAAAGTTGATTGTTACATTTTGGTGCGTCGCTTACATATAATTGTTTCTTATTGGGTGGGTCACCGTCACCACCTAACTTGCGATAGAGGATAGCATACAAGACATGTCTTATTGTATGTACAGCCTTAATTATACGTTAGAGAAGAAACCTACATCAACCGAATATATGGTTTGAACCTGTCACCAAACATTCTCCTGTTAGACTTTGAAAAAGCTACGCACAAAGCCATCGAAACTGTGTTCCCAAACTCACAAGTGCGATGGTGCTTCTTTCATTTTACCCAGTGATGTGACGGCATGTTCACATACTAGGTCTCGTGGGAAATACAAAGACTTTCATCGATTAGTGCAGCTGCACTGCCTTTGGTTCCATCTCAAGGGGAAGGGGATGTCTGGACGAGCTGGATTGCAGATAGTCCTCCTGGGGATTCAGTTGGCAAGTTGAGGAACGGTGTCACAGAGTCGTGGACCGAGGGACCAAACTCGTAGAATCAGGACGTATGGAACCACCACACCAACGGGGAACGTCGGACCAATAATAACCTCGAGGGCTGGCATCACAGACTGACAGCTTTTCCGGAAAGTGCAACGTCTTCGAACATGTGTCTGTTATCAAGAGAGGGCAGTCGCAGTTGAAGCCAGGATGGATCAGGTGTTTGGTCACCGTCGTCATCCACCGAGGAAGAAGAACTTCAGGAACGATCGCAGATCTGAAAACTCAGTTCCGACAGCAAAACCTAACAAATCTGGACCTCCTCGACTCGCAAAGTGCACATGGACTCTCATAAACTGTATAATGAGGGTAAACTTTATAATACAGTACGAAACAGTTTAATTTATTTATACATTTGTTACATGAATTTCATTTAGTGCTTGTCACTGAAGGGGTTTATTGAAAAAATAATGCACCTCTTTATAACATCATTTCCTCTTCCAATATCCCGCCACTTACGTCATAATTCTACTTCCTATGATGTCATCAAACTTTCTTTCACGTCATGACCATCGTCCGTTAATTCTGCCAAAACTTTCCATTTGTACAGAAATTCTCTACTTTTGTAACATTAATTCTATTAAACGGTGGCAATACATGTATCTGTCTTGTGTCTTTACACAGCACTGAACTGTCGAAACTGTTGAAAATATTTGAGTGCATAAACCCATGACCAGCACCGACTGTCGAATAACCAAACTACCTCTATTTTAGATTTTTGACACCTCGGGTCATTCATTGCGAAAGCCCAATAGGACCATATTGGTATTTTGTTTTTTCTCTTTTAAAAGTCATAATTACGAAAATAAAGTCGTAATAACGAGAAAAAAGTCGAGAAAAACAAAATACCAAAATGGTCATTATGGGCTTTCATAGTTCATGACAGGTGGCATGCCGCTTGGAGCGTCAATCAGCAATCCTTGACGGACACCGTCACAAAACACGGACAGGTCAAGCTGTACGTGGCTCTGAATTATTTAATAGTACTTTTATTGTGTGACCCCAGTGCGCCAACTGTGCTAGACGATAAGGTTTTACTTTAACGATTCAACTTTTAACTTTATATTTCTTTATGCTTATAAATTATGTAAATCTGTGTGTACATTTTGTAAACGTATATACGCAAAAGTACGCTGGGGTACCTGCACCAGAGTGGTCATGGCTAAAAATGAACTACAAACTACTAATGGTAAAATAATTTGCAAAACAAAACATTGGAGTGAATTTTGCATTCAAACAGATCGAGGTGCAAACAAGCCGTTTTCTGCATCTTTTTCCCATCTGACAACGTGTCCTTTGCTGTGGACTGCAAGCGTGGATGTTTACATCACGTGACGGTCATGTGCTAGCGAAGTCGACGTGTCAAATGAAAGTCCTAAGCTGGGCCCCGTCTCTAATATCACAATATACAAGTTGACGACGCACATAGGTCCCGGCTTTCAATGTCCACGCGTCACCTCAGAATGCTGCGAGTGGTGACGAATGAAAAAGGGCTCTTGAATTCATCATTCGTGATCCACTCGCCCCTTTCCGTAACCAGCAAGAAGATTGGCTTGTCCCGGAATAACACGAGTTGGTCACGAATGTTGAATTCATAGGTTTCTGCGCGTTCTTCAAAGGAAACCAGTTGTATGTGACGTCACATAAACAACCTGACGCATTACAAAATATTTGTTGCAAGGAAACTGATCTGTTAACGTACATTCTATTGAGTAAATGCTTATCACAAGACATTGGGTGTATTACCTTTCCCCAACTGTTGTTCTGCTCGCCATGATTAGGCCTGGACGCTGCACTGTATCTCGCTGGGGTTAATGAAACAGGTCCAAAGTTTGCTGTCTGCCGATGACCTAGAAACAAGCCAGAGGGTTGTTGTTGCGTGACTCAGCGAATTTAATCTCGCATCATTGCTACGTGAGTTAGGTTTCATACCGCCCCTAACAGGACTCAGGACAGTGATGCTGCTCTTGCTGTACATATGGCTTTATCAAGTTAGATATTTTAATTTGTCTGTCTTGTCATTCCATATACATTAAAGGAAATTTATGTTATTGATAAATTCCTAAGGTGAGGTGAGGTGAAATTGGGTTTAACGTCGCGTCCAAGATTATTGCACTTATATAGCGACGTGCATGCACGTGTATGTGTGTGTGTGTGGCTGCTTGTACTAGTCCGGACTGATGCCGATTTATAGTGCTAGCTCACTGAGATACCATGCCGCAGTTTAACATGAATACCCCACTAAGACACAGTATACTGACCCCGAGCCGACCAGTCCTTGTTTTAGCCCCTTAATGCCGAGTGCCAGACAGGGTAACAACAAGTACAATTTTTTAACGTCTTTTGGTATGACGCGGCCCGGGATCGAACCCCGGACCTTCCGCTCTCCGGGCGGACGCTCTACCACTAGACCACGGAGGCGGACGAAGTTCCTAAGGTGGTGGATAAAACAATAAAATATAGACGCATAACAAAGTCCGACTCCACACAGCTTAATACCAAATTCATACATACACACTCGTGACGGGTCAAGAACTAGCTCTGCTTTGTTGTAAATTTGTGACTGATTCTTTTGCAAGGAGTGATAGCAAAATACAAATAGTATTTTACAGGTATAAATTTATGTCCAAAGAAATTATATTAAACGTTTGTGCGAACAGTATCATACAACTATACATACGAAAACCAAAAAGGGTGGTGTTATCCATACTGATTTGGATTTAGGTGAGTTTGTTTGTTTGTTTGTTGTTTAACGCCGCACTCAGCAATATTCCAGCTATATGACGGTTGTCTGTAAATAATCGAGTCTGGACCAGACAATCCAGTGATTGACAACATGAGCATCGATCCACGCAATTGGGATCGATGACATGCATCAACCAAGTCAGCGAGCCTGACCACCCGATCCTGTTAGTCGCCTCTTACGACAAGCATAGTCGCCTTTTATGGCAAGCATGGGTTGCTGAAGACCTATTCTACCCGTGATCTTCACGGGCCGATTTCGGTAAGTAGTTATAATGGATGTACTAGAGTATGAAACACGCACACACGCACACACGCACACACGCACATACAATGTCGAAGTACATGGAATGTTAATTTCGTATGAATTCTCTAGTAACGGGACACGCTTGTGTTATTTGATACATTTGTGAGCCACAATTGTTTTTCGTATTTTCATATTGTTTCATAAACAAGATTTCTCCATTTGGATTTTTGGAGGAAAAATACCACATTGAACATTGATTGTCTTTCATTTGACAGTGTTTAACGGGACAAGCTTGTGTTATTTGATACGTTTGTGAGCCATAATTGTTTTTCGTATTTTCATATTGAAAGAAAGAGAGATTTCTTTTCAATTGTTGTTCTTCCGTTTGTCATCGAGCCTGCGGCCATGTTTGATGGATTGAATGAAGTGTGGTAATATAATGAGTAAAACGTATTATCGCGGAGAATATGCGACTCATTAGTTACGATTCTACGTCTGTGATTCACCATGTGGGCGATATAGTGCCTTCCACGACAGCCCGCGGGCGTATACCTGATGTTAAACAACAAGCAGGCCATAGCTTTATACATAATGAACATGGACACTTTCAACAGTTTTTTATTGAATAACAGAACAGTGATGTTTATACAATATATCATCTGCCATTGTGACATCTTCATACATCAAGGTACAAAATAAAAAAAGTTCAACACTGTGAAAGTACATTATATTGCAATTTATATGTTTTTGGTTTATTACTTAACGTCGCACTCGGCTTTTTTACGGCGGCCTTAGACTAACATTTAGTCTCTGAATTGAACATATCGTACATAAAAAAACAGTTGTTCAGTTATCTTAATAAAAATATAATAAAAAGGAGCCCAGTGACTCTCTTCATTTCCTGATACTGCAGTGATCTAGACTTGCCAAACATTATAGACTTGCATGGGCTATTTTTGATATATATTTGTATCAGGGTCTGTAGGACAGACTACGGCGGCCTGTAAATAGTCGAGTCTGAAACAGACATTCTTGTGATTGACATGAGCATAGATCCGATGACACATCAACCATGTCAGTGAGCCTGACCACCCGATCCCGTTAGTCGCTTCTTACGACAAGCATGGGTTGACGTAGACCAAATCACACCCGGATGTTCACGGTTTTGCAATTTATAGCATCTCAAATCATAGGTATGCGTACACGAAGGACAAAAAAACTGGCATTGTGTTCTTAAAACATAATGAAGACATGTTCAACGCAATGAATATTGCAGAATGTATTTGCCTTGCATCCTTCATACATATAAACTACGGTAAACCAAATAAAAACTTTATTCTTCTGATTCTATTCCGAACATGACACGGTGGGCAAGTTTATAATGTTATATCTAATCGCATCACACAATATAAATTCTAATATGTCTATTTTAGACCCCTCTTGTTCACGTTACTTGCCTTTACAAAGAATTATAATTTTTCCAAGACACTTTTAGCCAGCTGGCCAGCTGGGATTTTATCAAAATATTCTACTTAGGCTTCTGATTACACGTGTGTGTGTGTGTGTATGTGAGGGGGGAGGGAGGGGGGGGGGGGGGGGGGGGGGGGGGGGGTGGAGGATATTGTCAGCCACAAACATTACATTGTTGCAAGGGAAGATTTGTTGAAAAAGAATAAATATATCGGCTCAAAGTTTTTATCCAAAAATATATCTGGTTTCGCGGCTGTTGTTGAATAAAATATCCAGCCTCCATACAAAATCACAGCACTACCTCTCCCCCTTCCCGGTCCCTTAATAGCAGATTAAGTTGAATGGTTGTTTTTGTGGCCCAACATATTGATATTACATATTGAATATATTATTACATATAAGGCATCATGAACATTAGATATGAAACATGACAGTAACATCTTGTCTCTCAGAAATGAAGAACAATGACAGACAAAACAGTTAATATCTCAATAAAATATATTAATAAGGAGCCCAGAGACTCTCTTCATTTTCAGAAACTGCAGTAACACAGATTTGACAACTGTTATAGACTTGCATGGGCTGTATTGGATACATTTGAAAAAAAATTGAAATACAAATGAAACATGAGTATTGGAGTGAGTGAGTTGGGTTTAACGCCGTATTTCAGTTATATCACGGCATGTCAGCTTAAAGTGGGAGGAAAGTCTGAAGTGATACAGGTCTCAGACGTTTACCACTTCGGTGAAATCCTCGAGCACGGGTATGGTGCTGACAAACCTAGAAACATTATCGGGGCGAACGGGGATTCGAACCCACAATCATAGGTCTCTTGTGTGCCCAAGGGACGCAACTCTGCATAGCGAATCGCGGCGCCTTTAGACGACTGGCCACCCGTGCCCCCTCATAAGTACTGGAAGTTTGTCTGCGACACAACCAAAGTTCAGTGATCATGTACCAGAGCCCACACTACAACACCCAGTAGTAAACGCTGACAGCCATGAGGATAGCAAACACAGACAGCGTGACCATTCTCCTCCTCAAAAAAGCTTCATCATTTCCAAAATCAATAACTTGCGGATGAACTGTTTTCAGAAAGTCCAGTCGGAATTTGGGAGCTTCCATGACCTTGCTGTCATCCATTGATTCTGAATAGGGAAGGACTCCGGCCAGTTGTTTGGCTTCTTTCGTTCTGGCCGATGGGGGGTGTTCTGTTAGAGGGTTTGGATCTTCGGGGGCATAAGGGGGAAGTTTTTCCGCTAACAGTCCTATCCCATTGCTCGGCCAATGGGTTGTCATGCGCAGTTCCTCATATGCCATTTGCTTGGTTTGCAGGGATTCCTTGTCAGCCCATTTGGCGGGAGTCATGCAGACGAATACTACATAGCGCCACCTACCGGGGTTCATCCTTCCTTTGATAACACGAGAATTGGCATGGACGAGACGAGAGTCCCACAAAATCATCCCGCCTTTCGGAACAGTCACTCTGGTTCTCCTGAGCCCTCGCTCCTCGGTGAAAAATTCGATATCCTCATCTCGAAGGTTCTTAAAGCGCCATGTTGGATTGTCCTTCCTTTTCATAATACCGTAGTCGCTTTCCTCGTAGTACCGATCATGATATTCGTGAGTACCTTCAATCGCCTCGAACGCCCAGTCATCCTCATCGACCGTCTCGAGATACACAGCACCTTGATAGGCGTGTAGCCCCTCCCTCTCCGGCCCTTGATCTATGTGCAGCCAGTGCCGCCCCGGGGACTGGAAATCCTCCTCTCCATCCTCTGGGGGACGCCCAATAGCTATGGCATCCATGCTGCTCAGAAGTTTCTCCGTACCCCACACCTCCTCAAAGACCTTCTTGGCTTTAAGCCTCACGGCCCAGGTCGGTTCCATGTGTCCAACTTTGTACCTCTGAATTAGGGATTTGATCGAGTGGGGCCAAGTGCCCTTGAATGTTTCCAGCCAATCAGAGTACATTCCTCGATATCTTTCTGCATCTTCATTGGTTAATACGTTCTCAACAACAGTATAACCCTTGACCCTCAGGTCCTCCCTGTGTTTATCGGTGAACATCTCCAGTGGTCTGGAAGAAACAAGGACATAACTGCAGTAATAAATGTGTCAAAGAACCAAGATAATCGTAGATTTGAACGATTTGAAAAAATAATATAATATAAAATAATATAGATCTTATCCATATTCTGGCATCTTCAAGTCTCTAAAAAGTGGCATGCAAAAGTTATGTTTAATTTGACATTTCGATGCTTGCCGTAAAAGGCGACTACGCGTGTCGAAAGAGGGCGACTAACGGGATCGGGTGGTATGGGTCGCTGACTTGGTTAATGCATGTTATCGTATCGTGATGCGTGGACCGATGCTCATGATGTCAATCACTGGACTGTCTGGTCCAGATTCTATTATTTACAGACCGCCGTCAAAGAGCTGGAATACAGCTGAATGCGGCGTTAAGGGGGTACTGATCTAAAGCAATTCCCCGGGACTGGTTGTTGCCTTTGTTATTGTTTTTTCCCATGAATACCCGGATGATACAGTAGAAATCTAGACTAGTTCGCGACCTGTGCTACGCAATTCGCAAGCGCATTTGTCACTTTTATTGATAGTATAACGGTGTGTGGTCACATTGATCAATAAAATGAAATACAGTTTTGGAAATAATAATAAAATGTAGGTATCTTTGTGGGTAGCATCGGTTATGGTGACGAAGTTTTGATAAGTCACTTTCTTGGTAATTGTGCGATTTTCGTTTACACTATTTTGACTTGCAACACAAAGTAAATATTTCTCCTGGGTATTGCTTATTTTATCGTGTTTATATTTTTACTGTCAAAATGTGCACAATTTTCACTTAGGAAATTTATCAAACGCCTAAATATTCAGTTTTTTTACAAATTGACTTAAAAATATGTCTATCCGTATTATTATAAAACGAATTCCAAAGATTTTTATGTTTATTATCATCACCAAGAGACTGTAAATATTACGATGAAAAGTACATTTCTATATTGTTTGGCTCCTAATCCAACCTACATAATAATCTATTGTGATGTTTTAGGACCTTTTGATCGTCTTAATCAATTTTAGTCATTCTGTTAAAGAAATGAACAGATTTTTCAGTCAAAATGACTGAAATATTTACACATTTTTATAAATTGCCTGAGAGAATCACATTTTACAAATTGACTAATATATACACGCTTACAAAAAAAAAGACTTGTGAAAACAACGTCTGTCGCGCATCGAAGAATTTCCCAACCAAGACGTAGAGGTACAAGAATGAATCTGTCCAATGCTACAGCAAATGAAGGAAAACAAGACAAATATCATAATTATAACCTGCCAAATTTATGTGTATAATTTTAGGCAGCTTCCTTGTTCGAGGAATGTATCCGTGAATATCCACACAAAGGAACAATATCCCACACGTCTGCAGCTGTACAAAGAAATTTATTCGATCTCACGTGTCTCTGTAACAATCAAATATTTTAAAATATATATATCGTTTCGGGATATTCTAACCCGTGTTCGTTTCTCAACTGATCACTTAGATTGTTTCAGGTGTTTCACATAGGTGTCAAGTTTCAAAAGTCGGCTGAGAAAGCCCACGTGAGAACTATTTTCATAACGTTCACGGTTCCTAAAAAAATCCATTGAGTTAGATAACAATGAGCAATCAATCAACGTATTATCGGTTAACCCTTTGAATAAAGTACAAATGTATGTTGTTTTTACATCGGCACTTCACGCCATGACATGAGTGTATGCCTTTGTTTTAGTAAACCTAGACATGTAAACACTCACTTTTGACATATCCACCGTGCAAGATAACAGTGATTAATCAATCAACATATTTTTTATTAATCCTTTGATGACTAGGAACGATCCGTTGATTCACAAAAAAGTATATCAACTGATCATTCATCTCTTGCTGGGCTGCCACGTGCATATTACATAACACACATTTCACCTCACTTCAAACCTGTATTTAGATTGAATAATTACCCCAGACACCATAAATGCCAAATGGGAACCTTTGTCAGGTAATCTGAGTGGTGCTACCACTAAATATACCTGTAATAAATTCATTCACTGAGCATCAAGTGAATGACGACAAATACACAATCGAGGGTTATACCAGAAAACGTGGATGACAACAAGGGAGTAGTAATCGTATTATCGACGCAATCCGAAATCCGAAAATGCTTTTACTGCATGGATGCTTTTTTTATGATTAAACTATAACCATCTGGGGTATTTCCAAAAAACGACATCCGATGAGCTCCGCCGTTTGTTTAGGCTGAAGAAATTAATTAATTTTTCGAAATCTTTATAGATCACGGTTAACCAAACAGTGATCCAAAATGCGTAAAACAAATATTGCCTCTTGTCACGCTCAGTTGCGTTGCGTATCATCCGGGTACTCACGGGGAAAAAACAAAAACAAGGCAACAACCAGTCCCGGGGAATTGCATTAGATCAGTGCCCCTAACAACAAACAAACAAACAAACTCTCTCTCTCTCTCTCTCTCTCTCTCTCTCTCTCTCTCTCTCTCTCTCTCTCTCTCTCTCTCTCTCTCTCTCTCTGCGGGTAAAGCTCCTATCGAAGGACTTACTTCTCGTAACAGTGTTCAACATAAGACATACACTTGTGCGGGACATATTCACACATCGATTGCTGATAATAATAAATGTGATATCTCACCTGTTACCCATGCAGCGGTGTCTCGACAGAAGACAGTTATGGCACTGTCCCAACAACGTAATCGTTT